>NW_020455976.1:4490809-4540166 GCF_003342845.1 Nothoprocta perdicaria
GCGCGGGGCGCGGCGCCGCCCGCCCCGCCCCTCCCCTCCGCGCCCCGCCCCGCCCCGCCCCGCCGCGCGGGCCGCGGGGGAGGGGACGGGCCGCACAAAGGCCGGGGCCGCCGCGGAGCCGGCCCGGGCCCCGCCGCGGGCGCGTGGCGCGCACATGGAGCCGAGCCCGGCGCGCTCATTGGCCGTCCGCGGCCCGCGGGGCGGGGCTGCGCGCGCCTCTCCGCCAATGTGCGGTGGCGGTGTCCCCGCCGTGACGTCACGCGTTGCTGAGCGGGGCGCGGGCTCTTCTCCCCCCCCCCAACGTCCCCGAGACAAACAGCGAAACCCGCGGGGCCAAAACCGCGCGTTTTCTCCTCAATTCWCCCTGTTTATTAATCTTGGCCCTTTTCCCTGTTCTTTCCCCAGTTTCTCCTCTCTCTGGGAGCCGCTCTGGCTACGCTCCCTGCTCGGTCGGGCAGTGCACCCCACACTGCAGAGCCCCCGTCACATCCCAGGGCCGCAGATAACAAAGCGGGAGCCAGGGCACCTTTCCGTATAAAAAGGAGAAAAAAAGGAAAAAGAAAGAAAAGAGAGGGGGGAAGAAAGGGAAAGAAAAAAAAAAAAAGAAAAAAAAAGAAAGAAAAACGATGTTTATTTCCCCACGTGCTAGCAGGGTAGTGGATGATAAATCCGTGCCACGGTGCCCCTGGAGAGCAGAGCGGCACAGGCGGGAGATGCGGGAGCATTGGGAAGCGGCGGTGCCCGCGCGGGAGCGCTGGGAAGCGCGGACTGGGCTGCAGGGTCCCCGTTGAGGAGCTCCWGCCTCCGAACGTCACCGTGCGGGTCCCCGCGGGGCGGGGGTCCTGCCCCCGGGTGGATGAGGCACCCGCCGCTCCGCTGCCGCGTCCTGAAACGCGCCGCCCCRGCACTGATCCCCTCTGGGGTCACCAGGCTCCCCTTGCCGTGGCTTCCCTGCCCGCACCGCGCAGGCTGCGGGATTTTCACTGCCGCGTTTTGAAGGGAAGCGGCTGCATCCAAACAACTCAGCTTCTGCGCGCTTGTTTTCCCTGGAGCCTGCGCTGGCAGGCAGCATTGCCGTAGCAGTGCAAACCTTCGCCTGTCCTGGCGCCTTCTGCAAAGTCCCTGCCTATTTATTAATTATTGTAAGTGGTGCATTTGGGGCTGCAGGGTCTCGTTCGGCYGGGCCGTGCTCGATGTGCAGCCTGGAGCGTCGCTGCCGCCGAGCGGCCCCTTTCCCAGCGCTGCTCCCGAACAAAGGACAGCGCTGCTGGAGCCGGAGGGCAGCTCCGGGGGCGCGAGGGGCTCCGGCGGGAAGGGCTGTTCTGTGGCACTCGTGGGATGCCTGGGAAGGCTCTGGCCGCTCCGGAAGTTGCGATGCTGGGACCTTGTGTCCCCTGCCTGCCGGCAGCTCCCGGAGCAGCCTCTGCCGCCTGGCTCGCGGGCCGGAGTGTCCCGGCGTGACCACCCGGAAAGGCGGCGGCTCCGTGTGGGACGTGGCTGTCCCCAGCCGGGCTGGCACCGCGATGCCTCATGGAGGGACGAATGCTGCGCGGGTCACGCAGGCGGCTGAGTCACGGCCCTGCCCTGGGGACGTCGGGAACAGCCCAGGTGACAGAGGTGACACGTGGGGCAGCCCCGGGCAGGAAGGTCAGGGGGCAGCCTGGCCAGGGCAGGACTTCCACTGAAATCCATGTTTTTATACGTCCCCTCATCCCACAGTCGTGGCCTTGGGTGGCAGCGGAGGGGCTGCAAGCCGCTCTGACCGCAAGCACAGAGAGCTGAGGAGCAGAGCTCGGTGTGGGCTCTGGGGCCACGTGGTGGAAATCACCAACTCGGTGTCCGCTTCCCTTCTACAACTGGCAGTATGTGGCCGTCTGTAAAATTACCTGAATCACTGGCTGGTGGGCTGCAGTCCTGCTGCCAAACAGCTCTGGTAACACGGAGTGCTTTAGCTGCTGGAACTCCACTGACTTGGTTTTGCACTTGGGCCTAGCGCAGTTCTCAGGGCGAACAACAAAACCCAGCGCGCCTTCCTCACGGGCAGACAGGGTTTGCAGGTGACCCGTTCCTTGAAACGGGAGCGCGGTGTGGAAGGAGCGTGACCACGGCGCGGGACGCGGCGGCAGCCCGTCCGAGGGGCGGCCCCGCGGCCGCGGGCCCTGCGCGTGGCCGCCGGTGGGTCAGCGGCGCTGGCAGCGCGGCGGGCGCCGCACACCGAGCCCGGCAGCTGCCGCCCGGGGCCGGGGCTCAGCCCGTGTCCCGTGCGGGGACTCAGCCTCGTGTCAGCAGCCGTTGCATCAGCACGTGACGGGTTCTTCGGATGTGAGGCCTTATCTATAATGGTCATGGTATGTAATGCATAGTGTTTTTACTGCGGGCACAGGCGTGTGTTGCCATATCCTCCTCCTCATACGCGAAGGCAAGCAGCTGTCCGGGACAGGAGTGTCCTGGTTTGGGACCCAGGGGAGCGTGGCGGGGACAGCTGCCCGGTCCGCTGGCAGCAGAGCGGGGACATCCTCCCCRCGCCCTGCCTGCGGCCCTGGCTGCTCCCTGACCCTCCAGCCAGCAGCAGGAGGGAGAGGGCAGCCGGTTTGGCCTCTGCTGTTGCATAATCCTGTCTGCACAAGAGGAAATGGGAGCCTTGCCGATGTGCTGGCAGCGGCTCCTTCTTGCAGCCTCTTCCATTGCCTGTGACTGTTCGAGGTCTTTTGTTGTCAGGCCGAGGTGAAGACCCTCCAGAAACCTGTAGTTAGCAGAGGGAGCCAGGGCTGCCCTCAGTTAATGTGCAGAGCTGCTGATGACCCAGCGTGGTCAAGGTCGGTATAGATGGTCCTCGGTGTCACAGGGATGTGGTGCGAGGAGCAGCTCGAGGCTGCGTGATGCTGCTCGTCAGCGCATAACAACCCTCTGCGTGGTGCCGTGGCCGCCGTGCTTTGTGTGTGAGCCGCTTCCAGCTGGGCCGGTTTGACTCGCACCGTGGAGGCCGTGAAGTCACGGGGAGGTCTCTCAGCAGCGCGGACGGGGCCGGGCGAYGTCAGGAAGTGGCCGCCGTCCCGCTCCAGGGCCGGGAAGCACCCGCCGTSCCGCTCCAGGGAGCCACTTCCCCGTTCATGAGTGCCCCTTGCTGTGCGTGGTGTGGGGCAGTTCCGGTCTCCCAGCCCTGGGCTGTGCGCTGGGCCCGTCGGGTGACCCGCACAGGGCACGTGGYGGTGCCGGGCGGAACCGGCTCCGTGTGGGGCTGGAGCAGCCGCTCCCGTCCCCGAGGGAGGGCGCAGGTGCCCCGGAGCCCCACRCACCCCAGCCTTTGCCGTGTGGTTAGCATGGGCTGGTGTCTGTGCCGGAGCGAGGCGGTGATCCCGCTCGCGGGTATCCAGAGCCACCGGTGTTTTCCGTCCTTGCCACTGGACGGATCCCGGACGCCACTGGGAAAGGAGGCCRGGCCGCGGCCGCTGCGCTGGGAGTGGGGCTGGTGCTTTTGGCTGTGGGTATGAGTCAATTTCCGCACCGCGGCTTCCTGGCGGATATTTGAACTGAGGGAAAGGCCACGGGGGATTAACGGATGCACTAGGAGGGCTGGGAATGGGGGGGGGGGGGGGGCGGGGGGGGGGCACCGCCCCCTTCCCAAAAGGGCCCGGGGGGCCGGGGGCTACACTTCCCCGGGGGCCCCCCGGGGGCCCCCCCCCCCGCGGGGAGGGGTAAGGGGGGGGGGGAACCTGCACTGGGATTGGGGGGTTGGATCTGAGATAGGAGTGGGAATGAGGGTGTCTGAATCCACGCTGGATTGGGTTGGGGGATGAGGGAGGATTGGGAAGGGGGAGCAAAATCCAGACTGGGGTTGGGCAAGGSGGGGTCGAGTCCAGGACAGAACTGGGACGAGGAGGATTGAATCCAGTCTGGGTTGAGTAGGGGGGTTGAATCCAAGACAAGATTAGGATGAAGGAGGTTGAATCCAGGCTAGGATTGGGAAGGGGTGTTAAATCTAGATGGGGTTTGGTTAGGAGGGGTTCAGTCCAAGACAGGGTTGTGATGAGGAGGGTTGAATCCAGGTTAGGTTCAGGTAGGGAAGGTTGAATCCAGGCTGGGATTGGGAAGGCAGGGTTGAATCCAGGTGGGGCCGGGATCCTGGCAGCAGGAGGCGGAGCTCCCATCAGCGACACCTGCAGCCTGAAGGTGCCCTGGGAGGAAGGAAGAGGAAGGATCCTGGTCCCCCCTTTGGGGAATAGGGCCCTTGCTTGGAATGGGGTCCTGGTGGTGATGGTAAATCCAGGGAGAGCAGGGGCTGCCATGGGGCTCTGGGCGGAAGGTTCCCGGGAGYGGGGCAGGCGTAGGGGTATCTTGGAGGAGAAGCATGGTGTGACCTGGGAGCTTCCTGAGGAATGCAGGAGGGAGCAGCGGCCTGGGGGCCCGTGCCAGGGGTCGGTGCAGCCACAAGCAGAGCCGAGGTGGCCGCATCCCCTTGGGATGTTTGAGGCACCGAGGAGAGGCTGAGGGGCAGGCAGCATGAGGCCTGCCGGTGCCCGCAACACCTTTTTATTATTATTTTTTATTATTTTTTTCAAGTTCTCCTTTTTCACACCCTGCCTGTTGATTCTTGCGCAGAGTGTGAGCACGGCTACGCCTCGACCTTTCCCTCCGCTCCAAGCCCTGCCCTGCAAGAGCCAAAGCCCCCGCGGAGGCTGAGCCGGGCCAGGAAACCCAGCGGCGGCAGCAGCAGCAGCAGCCACGCGAGTCCGTCCAACAGGTAGGGCCGAGCGGGACCCCGGCTGCGGGGAAGGAGGAGGAGAGAGCCCCGGTGCAGGGCAGTGACGAGCACCACGTGTGGCACCCCATGGAGCGYTGGGCACAGCAGCAGCCTGGTTTCCTTGAGGGCCAGGGTCATCCCCTCCTGCTGAAACCCAAGGGGCAATCCCCTGTCTGGTCAGGTTGTGTGAATTAAACATCTAGCGGTTCTTGAGGGACGAGACTTGCCCCTCGTGCTGAGATGAGAGGTTCTCTTAGGTGAATTTGGCTTCAGATTGTGTAATTAGCATAGGAAAAATTAAGCTTCTAGATAAGGAGTCTCCTACAGGTTCTGTCATTAAACACTGTGTCATACACTGTGCTTATGAGATGCAAAGGGTTTACAAAGCCTAGTTGCTCTTTATTTCCCAGTTTAAATCCAAGTATTCCGTGTCAATGTTTGCAGCCCACATGGTGGCTGTTTCTTCCTGCTGAGCACCCTGTTCTCGTGGCACAGCCCCAGAAGCGGCCCTTGGGGTTGCAGGTTGCTCCTGTGCTGCGGCCCCACTGCACTTCACTGAGGGGGCTCGTGGCTTTAGTCAGGGTGGGCACCCGCAGCAGCCAGCGGGGAATCGCGGTCACTGTGACGTGGCTTCCCTGGAAAACAAGGGAGACTTTTAAAACTCCTGCTTTGCATGCAGATGAAAGTAAAAGACAAAATAAACTCGGATTTAATGTGGATTGCCTCATCGCTTTGCTGTTTTGTTTATGAGCCTTGAAAAGGGTGGTTTTTGATTTGGGGGCTCAGAGGCACTTTTGTGTTTGACGTAAAGTGTCCTCCTCTGCAGGCTCCACGTGGGTCCTCCCAGCAGACCCCTGCCTGGCAAGACCTGGTGCAGCTAGGGCCGGGCCAGCCGCATATTTATATGTTTTGGGGAAATAATGGAGAGGGGGTTTTAATCAATTTGAGTTGTTGTGAGAGCAGGAAATAAATAAACAGCCACGATACCAAATGACTCTCCCTCTCCCCCACAAATGCAACTAATTTAATGAAGTTAAGATTTATAACAGAATCTGAAATTATATTACAATGTTAGATTGTCATTTGCAACTTCTCAGGCCCCCAGGCTTACAGAAAAGCCTGTTATTTTTCAGTCTGGTCCCTTACCCTAGGGAAATGCCAGGCACCTTTTCAGTCATGTGGGGAGCCCTCAGGCCTCCCTGAAGGCCTGTGCTGCTAAGAGCAGTTCCATGGGGAAGGTTTGATCTCCATCCAGTTCCCTCTTCCTTTTGTTTTCCTCCCTTCCCGCTGTCCCACCCTGTGCCCATGAGCAGCAAAGCTCCGGGACAGTYGCTGTGTGGGAGCAGCCTGTAGAGCTGGGAGCTGGCAGCCCCTGCAGCGAGGGGCACGGAGAGGCCTGTTGGACATCAGGTATCTCCCAAATCCAGGTGTCTCTGCTCCTTTGCTCTTGTAGCTGTCCCAGTGATGCGGCTCTTCATTGTTTTATTTCCTATTGCAGAGACTTTTCCTTTTCTGTTGCCAAGCCCTGTTTAAAACTTCTTCTTATACYTCTAAATTCCATTACTTTGTGCTGAATCTTTCTGTAGCCAGTGGCCCGCTGTTCTCAGAGGACAGAGTGGGGGCTGCAGCTCCTGAAATTCAGACCCAGGTGCAAGAGCTTAAAGGCACRCGTGGCTGCAAGTTCTGCCTGGTGCCCAAGGACGCCTGACTTACTGAGCACTGTGAACCTGAAAGTCTTTGGCTCTTCCCATAGCGTGAGGGCTCTTCCATAATTCCTGTTTCATTGTTGGGGAGCAGGTACAGGGAGCTGAGCTGAGTTTGTCCATCTTGGGCAAGAAGCCTGTGAAAGAGCAAGGTTCTGTCAGCCAGTCACTCCACTTCCTTTGCTTTGAGCCCCAGCCCCTCTCTGCCCACGTCCTTGGGCAGCCAAGCCCCCTAGGCTTTTTGGTGACATCTTTGCTGCTTCCTGACCCCTCGCTCTGTTTGTKTCTGGTTGGTGTTACCTTTTTTGACCCTTCTTTAGTCACTTGCGCTCATGTTGAATCAAACCGTGCTCCTCAGGGGAGCTGACGTTTCACTCTCTGCCTGTAGGTCTGGCCCCTGTGTCCTGAGGATGGATACCCTGCTTGCCAGCCTCACGGTGCCAGGGAGCTCTGTGCCTGGCTTGGGACTTGGCTTTGCTTCAAATGTGCAAACCCCAAGTATGATACAGAGAATGGATGGGATTTGTTGTGCTGTGTTATGCCATGTGTTGATAATGCACAGTGAGATTGCCACGTGTAACCTCAGGTAACAGCAGCATGATTTTGTCAAGGGTTAGCTGCACTAGTTACCTCTGCAAGGAGAGGAAACGGACAAGGCTGAGCTGTTAAGGAGGGAGCCCTTCTTCGTGTTGGGCTTGCAGGAGGGTTTAGCCAGCAGCGTTGCCTGTAGCCAGGTGTGAGCATGGATTCTCCCTCCTATCCCTCACAATGTGGGGGATAAAACACCCCTTGTTTCAGGCCCACCAGTTCATCCTGGCTGGGCTGCACTGATGGRGATGGTACCGTGCAGTGAGGAGAAACTTCAGATTTTGGTGCCATGGTGTCTTGAAACACCAAGTTTTCCAGTTGCTGAAGAGATATGGTGTCTTGGGATGGTGGGGAGGATGTTTGGGCCTAGTTTGGAATTGCTCATCTCGTGTTTCYGTTAAGGAACATTGTATTCAGTGAAGCTGGCTTAATTAATATTCCTTAATTATTAGGGTTTTTTTCACATTGCCCTACTCTGCACTCTCTGTGTCCTCTTCTGTAGGTACTGAGTCACCTCTGGCAAACGTGGACCTTTATCCTTGGTGCTTTGGTTTAACCCACCCCTCCCGTTAACAGGGCCTTTGTCTCACCTGCAGCCTCGTGTCCCTTGCCTCTCCTCTCTGTGAGTGACACATCCTCCTCCTCCTTGCTCCTGCTTGATCTTGCAGGTGCCTTTCTGTCCCCGAGCCAAGCCCGTCTTTGCAGTCACSCCGCTGGGGTAGTTGGAACTGCTGCTGTTCGGTGCCTTCTGGTTATTCCTGCCCCACTTCTGCCCGGGTCCAGCGGCTGCCCTCAGTCGCTTCCCTTCCGAGGGAGCTGGATCCTGCACCCTCTGCTCCCTGCACTGCTGAAAACAGGGTCTGTCTTTGCTGGCTGCCCTCAGCTCTCCTCAGAGGCCCTGGGGCCCTGCGCTTGGCGGCCGCTGCCTGGATCTGCATCACGAGGCGCTGCCTCGCGGATCAGCTCCACGGGAACAGACCTGCTCTGCCCATCCTTCTGCATGGATCCCTGTCTCCCATTTCTGTCCTGCCTCCCATACTTACAGTCCCTGTCGTGTGCATGATTTCGCTTCAGTTCTGCTGAATCCAGCTTGAAGTAGCCTAGATGATTTTCAACATTATCTTAATTGCTTACTATTACTGTGCGTGCTCTGTGACGAGCAGGCGCATGGACAGAGAGCTTTTCTCCTCCTTGGCTTTGATTAAAGCTCTTCTGTATAAGAGACTTGGTTATTCTGTGAGCACTTGTAGTGTATCTCCTTTCTCCTGTTACACTATTGAGAAGGGAGCATTAACTGAGTGCCAGAAGTCATGGACAGGGAGAGATGAAATTGGGCCGGTTGTTGGGGCTGTTGCTGCAGTGGCCAYTGGGGCAGGCAGGTCCCAGGCGTGGCAGGGAGAGGTGGCACCCGCTGGCCTCGAAAAGCAGGGCTCAACCTGCAGCTGCTTGGGAGCTGCTCTGCAGGTAGCTTGGGCACCTGGAAGCAGCAGCAGGAGGCAGCAGCTTTGCTCCCTTGGTGGTATTTGCTGCCACTTGTGAGCCAGGACAGTGAGAACAGAGCAGATTGGAGGGCTCCTCTTTCCTCAGACTCCTTTTTCTCATGGATCTGTATCCCATATGTTAGTCAGGTATGTCCTCTTGGGTAGGATATAATCCTGAATTTCAGGAGACGTGGATTTGCTTCCTGGTTTTGTTACAGCCTGTGCACATCTCCGTGCCTCAGTGTCCCTGGTGCAATATGTACACAACTGACTTGTTAATTTTCTCTTTCCAAGTACACCTCCCCTCCCTGCATCTCTGGTATTGCAGCAATAGAGTGGTAGCGTGAGAGAGAACCAACACGTGCAAACAGCAGTGAGGCCCAAAGCCACGCAAATGCCATCAGCTGCTTCTAAAACAAGCAAGTTTCAKCCAGGTGGCATTTGCTCAAAAAAACTTTTTTTCCTCGCTGTGGAGAAAAAGGGTACTGTCCCCCTCGTCCTGGTGGCCCTCTGGAAGGGCGGAGGACCTGACTTGCAGGGAGGGCCACCGCGGGAAGCAGTGGGGCAGCAGCTCCCCCCATTCCTGGCCGCGTTGAGCAGGGAGGGCTGCGTGAGCGGCCAGGCTGGGGTGCTGCCCTCCGTGTCTGATCCACGTGCTCCTGCTCCTGCGGGTGAGCCGGCTGGGCAGGCAGGAGGGGTTTCTGCGGGATCTTGCCTCAGGTGCAGGGCAAAGCTGAGCTCTGGACAGCTTGTTTCATGCCTGCCCCCTCCCGGTAGGCCAGGGTGAGTGCTTGGCAAGTCACGTGAAGCCGAGCCTGTCACAGGAGACCCCAGATAACCCCTTCCTTGTGTTGTGGCTTTTCCCCAAAGTTGAGCCATGTGGACTGGCTGGCCATGTCCATCCACAGAATGGGAGCAACGCTTTGGATCTGTGAAGTGGCCCAGGAAACCAGGCCCAAGAGGTCTTCCTTGAGGCACCCAGAGGGACAGAAACTGCATCTCCAGCTTCTCTGTTTCTCAGCTTCCCGCTTGGAAAACGAGGACGCCCGCCAGTCAGCGTGCCGGGGAACTGGCTGCCCTGCTCTCCGTGGGGCCACAGAGAAGCCTGTAAGGAAGCAGACGGCTCTGCCTTCGGAGCAGGGCTTGGCTTGAGGCCACACGTTGCACAATGAAGAGAAAACAAAATTTTGAATAGCTGCTTGGTCAGCAAAGCGGGTTGCTCGCGGCCGCGCGGGGCCCTGGGCGGGCGGAGGGGGCGGCAGCCGCCCTTGGCGCCGGGCAGGACCGGGCTGTGCAGGGAGCCGCGGGGCAGGGAGCAGCGCTGCCGGCGCCGGGCAGGCCCCGGGGCTGCCTTGGGCCTCCGGGGGGGTCACCTCCCCACCTGCACCTCGCACTGGCTGTGCAATTCCTCCTTTTGGACCCGAGAATCGGATGGCACAGACGTCCTTGCTAGGTGTCTCTCTGGGATGCCCAGGAGCCGCTAACACTAATGCAGTCCTTACCCTGGGATTTAGAGAACCCAAGCTCAGTTCCCTGCTGTGCCACAGGCTTTTGTGTGACCTCGGGAAAACCAGTTAGCTTCTCTGTGCATCGGTGTTGTGGCCTCTCTGTGTAAAAAGGGATAGGGAATAGTTCATGGCAGAGGTGCTGCAAACAGAAACACAGGTGATGAGATGCAGCTACCAAGCTAGGAACGGCTGTGTAAATACTGCAGGTAACTTTGGAGACCTTGCTTCTTCAAGGCTTGTGTGCAGTCTACCTTGTACAGGTGGTGGCTTTGACCGAGTGCTGCAGGAGCCTTTCAGGACAGGGCTGGTACCCTGGGCTAGGGGACTTGCTGCTGTCATCAGCAACCTCATTGGGAGCTGCAACRAACTTAGCTGCAACAGAACGTGGGACAATTTCTCCTTGCTCAAAGATGAGTAAACAGGAGCAGGTGCCAGTGCGGCTGCATTCCCTTCCCTGATGGAGACRGAGAATGTGAACTTGGAAGAGGGACTAACTTGATCCGGGGAAAGAGCTTTGATCAGAGCCTTGGGAGGAACCTGATGCCGTTTCAGGGTGAACGGACAGAAAGAGGTAGCCAGGGTCTGGGGCCAGGTCAACCTGCTGTATCTTGGCTGACATTGATGCGAGGGTAAAATGTGGCCTGTTCTGTGAAACGCGGCCTGTTCTGCCCGCTCCACATGGCTGCTCGCAGCRGGGCGCTTGGGATCACAGTGACAGAGACAGCTTTGGGCTCGGTGTCATGTGCAAGGGGGCCTTTTGTGGGATTCCCCACGTGGGGCTGTGCCTGGCTGGGAGGCTGGTGTCTGCGGGAGGGCCTGAGCAGCGGGGCACGTGCTGCAGCCGAGCTGCCTCCTGCCCTTCCCGCCCAGACCACTGGCAGCGTGCGGAACACGAGCTGYCCTCCCGGGGCTCCGCGCGCTCCTCCGGGCAGATTCACAAGCTCCTTATGGACACTTGACGTTTCTATTGACAGAAACTCTTGGCACTTGTGGCGCAGTTCCCTTGTTGGGCTGAAGGTCTGGTCTGGAGCAGCTGATGGAGCTTTCCTGTAGGCTTCGTGAGTTGTGCCGTGTGCCCTTGTCTTGGACTAGTTGTGGTGCTGTCTGCTGCTATTTGAAATGCTGCAGTTCTTTAGCTGGTAGCTTTTGTTTTGTTCACGTGGGTCAGTCAGTTGATTTAAAATTTAAATAAAATGGTACTTCTTGTTCATCTGTGTTGTCACTTGGCAGTTTCCAGTAGAAGTGATTTTTGAGGAAGAAAAAGGAGAGAGCAGCAGCTTAATTCCGTTTTTGCCAGAGCACTAATTTCTCTTGGCTTTGGGACTKGAAGAAGCCATTTCCCGGGGGGAACGTGGTGTCCGGGCGAGCAGGCGTCCTGGGGGCAGGAGGTGGCAGAGGACACGGGTGGAGGGGCCGGTGGTGGCACCAGGGCGGCCGGCCCGGCTGGACGGTTACGGCTCGGGGAGCCAGGCTGGGGGCTCGCGCGAGCTGGGGCGCCTTCGTGTCGGGGTTAACCTGCTCCTAGAGCAGCGTGGGGTGAGCCCGGCTCTGGGTTGTTGGTGCTGCCATCGAGGACAGGGGTTGGAGAGCTGCCTTGCCCTGCCTGGGCACCCTGCAGCACCTCCTGAGCTCGGAAGAATTGCAGGGTGTTGGGTCTGAGCATGAGGCCACACAAGGACACGTGAGAGCTGCCTCTCCCGAGGCACTTTAAGAAGCCCTGACAACACGCCAATAGGCTGCAAATGCATTTGTTGGGCTATTTATCAATATTAGATGTGTCAAACAGAAAGGTCAGTTGTGTTTAATGTCATGTGGCAGCTTTGTGATGGTAATTACAGTAAAAACACCAGTGAAAGGGGAGTTTGGTGCTCTGTAGAGCTTGTTGCTCCCCAGCGCAGTTCGTTTTGCCGCTTACCTGTGTGAAGGTTTGGCAGCCCCTGCCCTGGCACAAGGCGTTTTGTTGGAACAAAGAAAATGGGGTAAACTGATAAATTATTTACAATGTCTCATTCAATTCATTTTTCACTTAGGGAATTCAGTGTCGCTTAAGGTTTTGGGGACACCTTGTTCCAAGGTTGGATTGCAGCAATGGCCATTAAAAGATGCAGAGAGTTTGGTGCATCTGACCTTAAATTAGTGGCYGACAGTTGCTGCTCTGCGTGTTTCCCGTTAATTCACGGGCAGTTTCACAGATCTGGGAAGAGGAGAGCCAAGCTGCGGTTTCCCYTCCTTCAGCCTCGTGCCTTTCATTGTCGCATTGGGCCACCCCACTGCTCAGGCTGCTGTGTCCTGTCCCCACAGGTTAAGCTGCAGCGCTCGCTCCTGGTGCCTGAGCTGTCCTCCAAACGCGTTCAGCAGGATTCTCCTGCTTACATAACATTCCTTAAGTTTTTAGGGACTGCTGCCAGTGTGGCCGCTTCCTCTCGGAGAAGTGACTGGGTCAGAGATGCGGCTTGGAGGAGGCGGCTGGCGCGGCCGTGGAGCGGGGCCGCCCGCGCGCGGCAGGTTTGTGACAGCTCCRTCCCTGTCACCAGCCGTGGGCTCCTTGTGCCACCGGCCACAGGGACGGGGGCTCTGTCCGTGTGTCACCAGCCATGGGGATGGGGGCTCTGTCCTCGTGCCCCTACTCCACGGCGGCAGCTGAGGGCAGCAAAGCAGCGCTGCAGGAGGGCCGAGTGTTACAAGCAGCCCCGGCCGGAGCCCCGGCTTTGGGGGCGCTTCCTGGCCCGGCTCTTCATCCTTTCATTCCCTTGCAGCCATCCAAGGCYGCTGGCGTCCCGCAAGGATGGAGCGGGGCAGAACCCTCTGGCCTCCCCCTGGTACAGGGACCGTCTTAGCTAGAGGCCCCCAGTTGTGCTGGGCTCTGTGGCTATTCTCAAGCTTTTCCTGCTTTGCTTTATTTTGCTTTGTTTTTCCTGAATGCAGCATCAATAGAGATTCCTGGACTTTTTTTTTTTTTCCTGTTTTCCTGATTTATTAACAGCACTGTCCTCATTTAACTCCAGATAAGTCTTAGGAACATGTGCAACCCAAAGGCAAAGGGAGGAAATGAATCTCTTGATCAGGAACTACAGAAAATCAAAAGAATTATGAACAGAAGATGGAGGTTTTTTTTTTTTTTCTTTTTTCTGTGCCTGTTGTCCAAACTGAGAGAAATGGCCACAGAAAATGCACGTTAGAAAATCGAGGGGCAAGGAGGGAACTATTTTTTTTTTCTACATTTAGATTAAAGGAAAATTAAAAACTTTTCCAAATGTCCTCAGTAATACTAAGTAAAGGGGAGACAATAGAGGTGGSATTCCCATGCGATTCACAGACATCGCTGAGATGCTTTTGTTTGCATGCGGCCGCAGGGAGAACGTGTTGGGGGGGGTGGTTTTTGTTTTTAATTTGCCACTGATATGGTTAAAAGTCACAGCATCGATCTCCTGACTCAGTGAAACGCCTGTGCCCTCTCTCAGCTCTGCTGCTCCTCAGCAAGGAGATGGGTAATGAAGAGTCTCCCGGGCGGGAGGAGTGCGGAGGACCCGCTGTTTTAATTTTGTTCACAGCGTGGGGCCCAACTTCGTTCTTTCAGTGCTGGCCTTCATAATTGGCTCAATATAACATAGGARTTCCAGGCCTGGCCTCCCTCGGGCTGCTAACGGAGTGGCCAAGAAGAGGGCAGAGCCTCCGGCAGGAGCATAAGGTGAACAGGATGGAGAAGGGTGTTCCAAAGAACCCGGGGGCCCTGAGTTCCCAGGGACCTTGTCTCGGCCTTTGGAGGGTGAATTTGCCCTCAGCTCCATTCAAGGAGCTGGGCCCTTCATTCCAATTCAACCCACCCACACGGGTGGATTTTCCCGGTTTAGACTCCACAGGGAATGTGGTTTTGGTTCTGGGAGAAGTTCCTGGCCTAGGGATGCGTTAGGGTCGTGGATGATTCCCAGGAAGCAGCCTGAAGGGCTGCGGCGATGCTGGTGAGGGGGAAGGGCCGGGGGGATGTTGGGAAAGTGCGGCAACCAGAGCGGGAATGGCCGGGGGGCATTGGGAACGCGCGGCCCGGCCTGCAGCGAGGGGCTGGCGTGGTTCCTGCCAGGCACTGCTACCCGTTTGGGCTCCTCTTGGTGTGGACTCGTCTTGGAGTGGGCTCTCTGAACTTGGAAATCTCAGAATTTGGAAATTTCTGACTAGAAACTCAGAATTTGGGCTCGTTGCAGGGAGCTCTCGTGCAGAAGCGTTTTGTTATTGCAGGGTTTCCCTCGGAGCGCGGCCTCCRTGCCGTTCCCTAATTGTAGCCCTCTCTGCAGGATTCTCCAGATGGGGGATAGAGGATAATCTTCTCGGAGCTCCGGAAGAAATGTGATGCCAAATTACAGAAAATAGATCCTTTTTATTAAGCTCTTGGGCTCCTTTTACTCTTATTTTGAGGTGACCTTCTATTAAACAGACATGTTGGATGAATGGCCATCCTTTTTAAATAATCCTGGACAAGTCTACCTGGGTTATTAAGAACATGGTTAGATTAGCAATCCTGAAAGATTTAAATTTCTCCTTCGCTGTTACCAGAGACCATGGAAATGGGCTTGCCCTCTGTTTCCAGTTGGTCCCATTTTCAGGTGGGAGCTCTGAGCYGCTTCGTCGGGTGGCCACAGTGCCACTTTGCGGATCTCTTGCTCATGTTGCAGCAGCTCATTTCAGTTCTTGAGGGGTTTCTGGGCACCCTGAAAGTGCCCTTCAGCCCCGCTGCTCTTTGCAGACAYGGCAATTCGTGCACATCCCATCCCGTGTCTAAATGCTGGGCAAGTGCCAAGTTCTGCCTAGTCTGACATATCTGGTGCCTAGCCACCCAGTGATTCCTTGGCTGGTCCTCCCAGAGCCGTTTCGTCTGGGAGATCCCTGAGTGTTTTGTGCACATTAAATAGGGCTSTGCAAGTTCCTGTTTTGGGAGGTAATATCAATATTTTTACAGGGTGGATGGAAAAACTGAAGCACCAAGAAGGTGACCACAGTCCAGGGCTGAACTGGGGGCAGAGCCACAAATCCAGGCCAAAAATGCTCAACTGCGCTTCCCTGTCCTAGTCACTGCTCTCCTGAGGATTTCRTGTGCCTTTAATTCCCCGGGATGGTTGCTGTAAGGCCAGGAAGAGCACTGGCCTTGCGTGTAGCTAGGAAATGTGGACTTGGGATGGGAGGAATCTCTTCTTGTCAGGCACAGAAGGAGCTTGCAGCTGTAGRTTTTAGTATAGGCACTTGGTTGGCTTTATGCAGAAAAAGAGGGATGTTTAGAGCTTGTGATGTTGAAATTCTGCACTGGGAGGTCTAAGGTGACTAATCCAGATTTTTGTTTGTCTTCCAGGTCAACACACAACGAACTGGAAAAGAACCGGTGAGTGGCTGATGGGCTGGAYACTAAGGAACGCGTCCCGGGAGGGCGGTGAGCGCAGCCGGAGCCCTGCGGGCGCCGCGGCGGTGGCTTGGGCAGCCTCGCGGGCCGCCCTGCACCAGGTGCTTGTAAAAGTGACTTTTACAAGAGGCAACGCACAAAGATCTGAGAAAGGAACAGTTTTTTCTTTTTCCCCCCCTCTCTCTCTGTGCCTTTCTGAAAAGGCAAGAAGTGACCCAGTTTTGTGACTAATCTGTATGCAGAGTAAATGCTGCTCCRCCGCTGACAGAGTGCGGGGTGAACGGGGAGGCTGCTGCAGGCTCAGGTTTCCTGGGCCCTCCACAGTTGGCAGGAGCCTCTGCTGCCTCCCACCCGCCGCAGTGATCCCTGCGGTGCAGGAGGTGCCGGGCTGCCCTGAGGGCTCTGCCCCACAGCGCTCCCGTCAGGACCTTCTCTTCCAACCTGTTCCTGGGCTCAGCCTGTTTGTCCTTGGTCTGGATGGGGTTTTAGCAAGCCTTGCACTTCTGTTACTTGGCTGACTCCGCTCTGTGACTCAACCCTTTTGTAGCAGGAGTTCAAGTAAGATAAATACCACCGAGGCAAGGGAGCTAGTTCACACACAGATCAGATTATAGCCTTCCATTCAGGATGYTACGGTTAAGGTTGTGTCAGGGTTTCCGTTGTAAGCCTATCTTGGGTTTTTGTTTGTTTTTCCCCCATGGGATTTTGGGTTTGGGGTTTCTGTACTTTGTTTATTTTCTCCCATGGCTGCTGGAACAAAAGCAGCACCCTGGCCAGCTGTGCCCGTGAAGCGTCCCYGGGTGGGCAGACTCCTCTTCCCTGCCAACAGCCATCCTTGAGCAGAGGCTTTTAGCAGGAATCAGGTKGCCAGGGCTTTGGAGGCTTCAGACACGTGTGGAGCCCCTTGCAGATAAGCTCTTCCCAAAGAGCACTTGAAGGACCAGAGCTGGGCACCTCAAGGGGCAGGTTGCCCCCTGTTACGTGGGGAAGCAGCTCTGGGTGGTGTTTTTGTGGTGCTGCCTGTATCACCTGTTGGTGCAGAGTTGCTCTGGCCCTGCCTTTCCTGAGTGATGCAGGGAGGCTCCTCACTGGGGTTTTGTTTMCCTCCTGCCCCTCTGAGCCTGGCTCTGTCCCCGTCCCAGGCTGAGCTGTGGTGAGGAGCACCAGCCCCTCAGCTCTCTAGGTCTCCGTGCACCTTATCTACCAGCGAGAGGAGGAGGATGCAGTGCTGGGGTTGGACCCAGAGCTCAGAAGGCTCTCTCTTTCTCCATGACAAGAGTAAGCGGGCGCTAATTCAGTGTGCTTATTAGYACATCGTTACTGCAAATGCCGCTTGACCCAAGCGCGGTGTGGGAGCAGGACTGCTGCCCTTGGCCTTCCTCTTCCCAGGAAGGTCTTGTGCTTGATCCTGCATGGACAGACTGCTCCTGGGAGCCTTGCTGGGAGCTGCTGCTGCGCTGGGACCTGGCGGGCCCTGCAGCGGCACCGCTGCGCTCCTCGGGGCCCTGCCAGCCCTGGCACACGGGTTCCAAACTTGCATTTATTTCCAGAGGCGGCAGCAGCGTTTTCYGAGTGAGTGGGATTGCTTCCCGGTYGGGTTTTCACTGTGTTTTATTTGCTGTGTCGTTAAGTTTGTCAGCGTCTCCAGACTTAACTGTTGCAAAGATAAAAGCCCTGATACTAATGGCTCTGCTGCTGGCAGGTGCTCATTTTCCCTATTCTTTGAGATTATTCCTTTTGACTCTCACTGTTATCTCCATTATTGACACACACTATAATTTTCAAAATTGTCCACTATTAGGTCTCTGACTCTGGTATTTTTTTCTCCTGTCTGCTAGCTGCAGCTTTCTTATGTTCAGTTAAATTTTAACCCATTCAACAATTACACGAGCTGCTTCAAGCCATAAGAAGGGAACAGCAGAAAATGTTCTCCTGCATTTTGAATATGCAGTTTAACTTGGACTCAATTGTGTTTGCATCAGGATTAGGAATCTTGTACCTCTTTGATGTCCAAAAGCGGCTAAAAATACATACAAATAAATTCATGTTTTAAGCTTCAGTCCTCATCTCTTAGTCTTGAAATATTTCATGTACACTACTATGATTAYAGTAAAGAAATGCTTGATTTGGTGCCCAATAATAACCATAATATTTAAGTGACTCCTTTCTGCTTTGATTTGGTTTCTTATCCGAAGAGATTGCTGTGACATTTATAGAAGGGGCTTTGTTTGATTTATAAAAGATTAAAGTTAATTTATAGTTACAATGTGACATTAATCCTCCTGTTGGAAAATTGTCTGTGCTGGCTATTTAATAGGCATGCGTTTCAGTTTATCTCTGCCCAAGATGAGTCATAGCCTGCATTTAAACATGAGACCGGTTTTCTGCTTCTCATAAGCTGTAAGACGTAACCAGTGCAATATTTTTTAGTCCTTTATTATCAAAACACTAAATCAAAATCTGAATACTCATCAAAATCTGAAGTTCTTAAGCAAGAACYGGTGGTTTGTGTAAGAGAAAACGCTGAAGAGCAAGTGATTAAAATAGAAAAACATTTTCTGAAAGGGGCTGAGAAGTTCAGACCCAGGTGAGGTTGCACACGTGTGTATGGACATGTAATGCAGATTAGAACAGACTGCAGTCGACAGGCAGCAGGGTTGGAGGTGGTCGGTGAGCTGGTTTGGCGCGGCCATGGCCGGCGCGGTAGGAAAGGCCCTGCCCGGCGCTGAGGCGATGGCGCCGCGCTGAGGAGCCGCCATCTTGGGAGGGCAGCGCGGCGCTGCCCGCCCTCAGAAGGGTTGTGTTTGTGAAGCTCTGCGTCGCATTTTCGTTAAAATGTCTCTCTGTTTATATCCTAGCGGGGTCTGTTTGCCTCTGGTGATGACTGTTGGGTGGCAGGGCCACCGTGGGTGCAGCCTCGGTGCATGGGCGCTAGAAAGCCCTGAGATGAGGAGCACCRTTCACCTGCGGAGGCACTAAGAAAATAGCAGGGGTCAGAGATAACAGGGTCGGGAAAGCCCTTATCACTAGGGAGGGGGTTGTGTTTTGTTGCTATCATGTATAGAGAAGTCTCCCCAGCAGTGTGTTATTTTCCCAAAGCTTTTGCTATTTTTTTTGTTTAGTTTTGATCTATCTCACAAAACTAGGCATGAGTGGATTCCTCCTGGGATTGTAATGCAGCCAAAAGAAGGAAGTTGAAGCTGAGTAACTGAGTATTAGGGCAAGCTTCCCTTGTGCTAGCAGAGATGCATAGCTCAAAGAGCACGCAGGTTTGAGGAGGGGAGGAAGCTTTGGGAGAAGTGTTGAAATCAGAATTATCTGAACATCTTGTAGCTCTCCAGAAGATACCCGTTTTAAAAGGGGTGAAGAGGCAGAAGGAATTCTGAGCCGAGCAGTTGGAAAGCTCGTGGGCARGGCAGAAGTGCCAGGTGAAGAGACCTTACGTCCCCTCTCCTTGGCGCCTCCTGAACGTGCAGCAGTAACCGRGGGCTGCAGTTCTTGGCTGTTCAGACTCCCATGGGAATCTCCGGTGGCTCCCTGCCGTGCTGGAGAGGCTGCAGTTAGCTCGTGGCAGCGCGTTCCTGCCCACGCCGAGCTGGGAGCCTGGGCAGCAGGCAGGGAGAGCAAGGAGAAGGAACCGGCACGGCGCGACTGCCCCCGGAGCCGCTCGGCTGCCCGCGGAGCACGTGGCTTGCCAGGCTCTGCAGCAATTACGTAATGTGCTCCGTGCTGGCGGGCGCCTGCGCCGGCAGCGCCACGGCACGCGGAGGGGAAGGGGTTTGGCTGCAGAGCCCGGTGCTCCGGCGGGGAGGGCGTTATGGGCTCTGGKTGCTGCTGGTCAGGAGAGCTGGAACAGGAACTGAACCCTGCAAATTCCCTCTCCTCTGGAGTCAGCTTTGTGGTCAGGTTAACTTTGTGTTGCGGGTGTTGACAGCACGTAGTGTTTTGCTCATTAATAAAGCTTGGAGGCCGTGGTATTCCCTGCGGCAGCCACACCATGACCAGTCCATGGAGCACGTAGGTTCCTGCGGCACGTGCAGAGGTTGGAGCCAGCCCGTGTCCTGTGTGGGAGCCTCTTGAGAGAGCTGAACCCTCCCGCCTCCGGGATGGACACGGAGCAGGAGGCATCTGGCTGCCTTGGACCTGGGAGCTTGAGTGGCGAATGTGACATTTTCAGCTGAGACCAGCCTTGTTTAACAAAGTTGAAACATGTGCCCGGAACACAAATACTAGGGGGTAAGATCCAGGTAACTGCTACCCCACTCTGCCCCTCTCTGGTTCATGTGGAGAGTGAAATCTGTGGGGCTCTGTCTTGGGTCTCATTTAGAGCAGTTTGCAGATTAAAGGTGCTGGAGAGCTGCTCTTTCTGTGCACGTTCAGTTTTTCTCATCACTGCTGATGTCAGGCTGCTTTTTGCTGTGGTGCTGTTACCGCGTCATGCTGCTCCAGGAGCTCGCCGTCCGTGTTGTAAAACACAGATAAGGTCTCTTTGGGTGACTGCTACTCTCGTTCGTGAGATAAGCCCAATTGTGAGTGAATCAAAATTAGACTTTTGCACAGTCTAAAGTCTGTGGAGGCTTTGTTTCATKCTGGCTAAAAAACAACATTTTGAATTCAGAGTAAAACAACTCAGAAAGGACAATTTCTATGCCAAATTCTGAAGGAAACAAAATGATCTTCATTTTGTTGGAAGTCCTTCAGTATTGCTCAGAATGGAATTTCTAGTTTTGGTGTTCTTTCTGTCTTGAGAAAAATCATTCCTTTCTTCTCCCAGATATTCTCTCCACCCCTCCATGAACCCAATAGCAATGAGAGAAGGAAAAAGAGAAGGAACAATACTATTATTTTGGATAATTTGCCTCAAAGCAAAATGTTTTATTTGAGCAATGTTGCACAACATTTTAGAGACACTTSCTGATATATTTTCCTCCTGTAGTATGGAAAAAAGTGTCAACACAGTCTGCTTGGGCTTGCTGTGAGCATCTGCTGAGAATCTTGTTCCTTTTGCCTCCTGGAAAGGAGACTTCAGACATTACCCCAGCTTGGAAAGAAGCCTACTCTAGAGTTAGGTCTCCCAGCTTGCTGCCTGAATTCCTCTGTCTGGAATCCTGTAGTTAAAACTTCCACAGCAGTGAGTGGCCCCCTCTCTAGTAGTTGTTTACTGGTCCTTCACTGCTGCAAAGGAACTGGGAGACAGAGCAGAGACTACTGTGGGTGTACCATGAGAACAGTTACCTGCRCTCAGGTGGTGTCCAACTTGGAATGACCACTGCCAGCTTTGGTTCTTGGATCTCTTCCCAAATTTCCATCTTTGGATTTCTTCTGGATGCCACAGTTTTCTTTTAGGCTGACCCTTTCCTGTGTCCTTATGGTCATTCTGCCGTAATTAAGACTGGACAAACCCACCCTGCCATTGGTGGGGCTGGAAAGGGAAGCCACTGACTGCAGGTAGGAAGCCAAGCACGCTGCTTTCCTGGCTGCTTTCTCCCTATGTTTCCCATATCTCTCCCAAACGCCTCCCAGGAGGCTCCTCAGGCTTTTTCCTCCTGGGGTGCTGCTCATTGAAATGCCAAGAGCCAGAAATTCTGATGTGACAACTTGCCTTGTTCAAGTGACTGACGTTGTGTATGGACCTGAAAGCACTGCTAGCCAAAGGCCACCTGGGGAGCTTCTGCCTCAGAGAAGGTGAGATAATAGGAACACAGTTTTGAGACAGATTACCTGTTACCGGCGAGTTTCAGGGCTTCGTTCTCGTAGGGCAGGAGCCGGCGCTGCCTGCAGCTCTTTGTGTGTGCTGGTCTCTGTCTGTATCTCATGCACTTGCTGAGGCTGCTATAGCAGTGTGGCCCCTGCAGCCTGGTGACAACCCAAGGAAAACTCCATGTGGAATAGGAAACACAGGCACAAAGTGTTCTTGTTTTCCCTTGGGGATGCAGCCTGGGATTACCAGAGTATCGTGAGCTTGAGAACCGCGATGAGGAAGGAGAGTTGCTGCCAGAGCCTCCATCAATGGGTGGGAGCACAAACGTGAGAGGAGGGCACAAAGCAAAGGTACCTCTGCTGCTGGGGCATCTCATGAGGTCTTGCGTCAGGCCTCAGGGCTCCTACCTGAGGAGCCCTCTGAGTTGCACGGTGCCTGTAGCACACGTGTGTCGCGGGTTTGCTCGGCCTCAGCTGGGCACGAAGGCAGAGCACCGCCCCCTCAGCTGCCTTCCCGCTGCCCCGGGCTCCCAGTTTCCTCCCACACAGTGTGTGACAACCAGGAAACGATTAAATGGGCAGCGTGCACCCAAGGGTCAGCAGTTCTCCCATGAAAATGTTGGACAGCAGAGGCAGGGCAAAGCTGGAGCGCGGTGGCCCGCAGCGGCAGGAAAGCCCAGTGGTGTCAGCCCCCTGCCTCGCTTTGTGTGCGTCTTGGCAGTGTGAATTTGTGCAGGAACTCAGCTCATCTGTCTAGTGCTCCTCAACTTTAACCTTTGGTAAATCCTCCCTGTGCCTTTGCAAAATTGGAGTATCCCATTTTTTAACGGTGGYACTTCTGTCTGCCCGGTGTTAGAGTGAATCTCGTATAAAGGTTTTTGATTTGTTCGAGTCYGGGGGAAAGCTTAAGAATCCTGTGATCCCAGTGTGGGATGTCAGGTGTCTCCTGCCTCATACTCCATCCTAAAAAGTAATACATGTCTCCTGTGGGTAATCTTTGTGTGTGCTGCTGCCTGCACACTGTTTCCCCTTAGCTCTGTGGTAAGGTTTTCCTCTCCCTTTTCCCTGTTAATTATTTAGCTCTGAAAGAGCTTTCATGAAACGGCATGACTTGTTTAGGGAAAAATGAAAAGCTGCTGAAAAGGGTGGATGCCTTTTGCTCTTAACTTTGCAGTCTTGTGAATTTGGAGATCCTGCAGATGGCATGTTCAGCCCATGGATTCACAGGGGCTGAGGAGAAAGGGGATGCAGCTGCTGCTGAGCGGTCCTGTAGGTGCCCCTGCAAAGGAGTCTGCCCAGGAGAGGCTGAGGGAAAGGTGGAGCTGTAACAGAAATCAGTACAAAAAGTTAATGTGCTGAAACCACCCCGGGACAGGGGACAGGAGCTTGAAAGGCAGTCTGCACCGTAACCGCTTTTAGACTTTTCTTGGCTTGGAAAAGCAGCTTAGAGCCTTGGTGTTCGCTGGAAAAGAGCACGTAYGGGCACRCATTTCAGTGCAGGGATTGCAGAGGGGGAGAAGGGAAACCTTTTAACCGTTGTGGTGTATTTCTGCAAAACACACAAAGCCTTTGGAGTCCTGAGTGTAATGTGGAGTTCCCTGCGTTGTTTTTTCTTAGTGATCTCTGAGGAAAAAAATATGCGATCGGAAAGGAGCATGGGAAGAAAGGGGTAGATTCGTTGGCCGAGCACTCGTGGGTGGTTAGCGGGAGCTCCAGCTCTTGCGYGGATGTGGTGGGTTCCCGTAGAGCTCCCAGCTGGCTCTGAGGTCCCTGCAGCTCCCGAGCCAGGCAGCAAGAGCAACCCGAATGGTTTCTTAAAGACTTTCTTTGTAACGGAGCATTTGTTAAAACTGCTTGGTTATTGAAAGTGAGAATAGGATTAGTCTTGGCAGCTCTTCTAATCTCTACCACAGTTCTGGTGATCTTCTGTGAYTTGCACATCCCAGCAGCTGGAATCGAGTGGTTAAAAAAAAAAAAGTGTGTGTGACTTGGTGTAACCTAAAAGCAAAAAGGAAAGGAAGCATCGTGTGTTGGGTTTTTAAGTCAAGTGGTGTCTGAGCTACTTTCTTTTAATGGGATCTCAGATGAAGACACCTTYTGATGCATAAATATGGGAAGCAGTGAGGGGTTATTGATCTGTGTCGAAAAGCACAGTTATTAACTGGCTGTGAAAGTCGAATGAATCAACTTACCAAAGCTTCATCCTGTCTGGGTGCTTCACATGCAAGTGTCATTGCTGAACTCCATGAGCACTTGGGACCAAGAGTGGATTTAGCTTTGCACTGCTCTGTGAAGGAATTAGGATTAGATGCATCCTCTGGGTGAGCAGCGTGCGCTTCAGTTCAGGGGATCTGCCTGAGGTCACGCAGCGCTCTGCAGACGGTGTCTCTGCACACTCTCCCGTCAGCATCTGCTGCATGACCCTTTGCTGCTTGTGGAGCAAGCGAGGTGAGAAGCTGCCTCTGTTTAGCTGCTGTTTCCCCCAAACACATGTAGATTCTGCAGGGTTAAGGCCTGCGTTGACCTGGCAAGGTTGGCAAGTTCTCACCAGCTCCTGCCCGGCTCTCCTATGGTGAAGGCCACCATAACTGCTTTGATAAGGGTGGTGAGTGAGCTGGGAATATCCTCTGGGAGGCTGTTGGTGTTCGGTTGGCTCTTCAAACATCAGGGATTTGTGAAACAACCAAGGAGATATCCCAAGATGGGCCAATGTATAGAAATGTGTGACCATAAAGTAGTAATTTATCCTGCCTGTAGTGGGATGGCTCCATGAGGGACACAAGTGCTGCAGCATAAGAGAGAAGGACAGGAATTGGTTGTGGTTATATGCAGTGTTGTTGCAGATGCTTTTGAAAGCTCAGATAGAGTAGTTGTCTTCTGGCTTTATACGCTCCCARTAGTTGATAGTTGAGCAGATGGAAACCAACACGAGGACTGGGCACTTCAGCCCTTCTCCCTGCACTCCAGACTAACTGAATTTCTCAGTGGTGTTTGCAGGTAGGGCCCAAACCAGCTGGGAGAATACAGAGCAAGCAAGARTGAGGCAGCTAGTTCTGCCACAAATGTTAGTTTGCATGTGTGAAACGTCAAAGATGGTTATGATTCTCACCCCTCAAAACAACTGTTGTTGAAAATCTTTGACGTTTCTGACCAAGGCCAGGTCCTCATGATGTTTTCCAGCTGATCAAGAGTTCTCTAGGGAGAATGTCCTGTACTTAACAGAATGATATTTTGGGCTCCATTGGAAGAATTTGGGAATTTCACAGCTCGCCTGAAAAGTTGAGCAATTTCTTCTGTGGATGTTTTGCTGTAGATGTTTTGCAAAGAAGCTCTGTTTTGCTCCTTGCCCAAGGAAATAATTTGTGAGCGGGTGGCTTCGTACGTGTGCCCTGTTTGGGGCTTGAGCAATCTTCTGTCCCTTGGCCTTCGTACAACGTRCCCTGGGAAGAGTGGGGGAATGCAAGGGCAGTATTGCAAGCAGTTAAAGGGCTCTAAGGGTATTCCTTTCCTCCCAAAGCTTACGTTGTTTAATTTTCTCAGTGATGGCCCTGCTGCTGAGTGGGAAAATTGTGCTCATATACAAGAGCTTAAAGCTGGCACCTCAAACCAGTTGAGCAGAAGAAAGGTGCGTTTTTGCAGTCCCCGGAACCTCCTTCTGGAGGCACTTAGCTCAATATGTGTGAGCCCAGGATGTGACCCTCTCCTGTCCTGGTGCTGGGGGTTGCACTTCTCTGTTCAGGTTCCCCTGCTGCATGACGTGTAGTTAACTTGGATCAGAACTGCCTGGCACTTACTGCAAGCTCCCTCCTTGCCTGTGAGATACAGCATTGCTGTTGCTGGTGTGCAGAAATCCCTCTCTAGCAGGAAACAGTGCTAGGAGATCCTTGTTTTTCCTTCCTAGTTACAGTGTTGTTTGCTTGTTTGCATTTGATAGTGATGGTAATCCCTTTTCCTGGAAAGCCTGGGGGTTAAATTTAAACTAATTTTACAAGGTTAAATCACGTGCACTGCTTCTTGTGTTCCAGATGCATGCTCCGGGTACCTGCAAGGTGCAGGGGGTGTTTGATGACTCCTTAACTATTTCTTGTGGTGTGAAGTGGTGTTGGATGAAGAGCACGTGCTTGTGCTCTGGTGTAAAGACGTTTGTGTAAACAAGTAACCCAGGTTGTCACATTCTTCTTCCATTCGTGTCTGCTGCTCCGAGCCTATGGAAACCTCATGGGAAGCTGAGCCTGGAGACGCCCGAATGGGATAGGGGGAAGTAGCTGGCGAGTTTGGACAATCTTGGCTCTCTTCACCAGTGACCTAATTCCAGCAGCAAAGCTGGGAATGGGCAGGTGGCCTCCCCTTGGGCGAGGTGCCTGGCGCGCGGCGGCCCCGTCGCCCTCTGCATCCCCAGGAGGGAGATTATGGTGGGAGGCGCTGGTGGGAACCAGGGCACAGGACACTGCTGCCTATTTAAAGAGCAGCTCTCTATTTATAACCACCTTTTAACAAAGGCGGAACTTTTATTAGACTGGGCTAATCTGGGCTTTATAATTAACAGGGCCGGGCTGCATGTTGGTGTCCATGGCATGTCCTGTGGTAGCCAAATGCAGCCCCGTAACTGCATCGTGGTACCTCTGCCCCAGCAGGCATCGATCGGCCTTACCAGGAGCAAACGTGAGTGAGGAGTTGATGCCAAGCTGCCTTGTGCAAGAGCCCCTCGGTGTGCCCGGGAACGGGGATGTGATTTTAGGTGAGGTCAGGAGAAGACGGTGCTGTAGAGCCCTGGAGCCTTCGCCCACCGCGGCRAGCACCGCTGGGCCTGCAGGAGGCTCAGCCTGCAACGTGGGTCCTGCTGCAGCAGATTRAAGTTCAGTTAATGAGATTCACCAAATGCTTGGGCTGATGCCCAAGATCAATAATACTAGACCCCCAGTATGTAATTTTAGGGGGGAATTTACTTCACTCCGGAGCATCTGCTGCTATTTGACATCTCTTAACAACTGTCTGTACTTCACGGCTTGCAAAGAAAGGCAGAGAGGAGCAGGGAGAGGGGGGCACGAACAGGCCCACGCTGCTCTGCCCTGGGTCTGGGTGAGTGCAGGGGCTGCCAGCGCCAGCTGCAACGTGTTTCCTGCGGAAGAAGGGTCTGTGCTCAGCTCTGCCTCCCTCCCCGAATTTCTGATCCTTTTGCTACTGACAGACAGGATCGAGGCTTGCGCTGCCCTTCCCCAAGCTGCTGGAAGGAGCGAAGAGCAGARGGAAATCGCTTCCAGTTTTCTCCCCCAGAATGGGTCTGCTGGAAGGCACAGTGGAAGTGGCAGGAGAGTTGAAAGGCTCCCTCCTGCTGCCCTGGAGTAAAATCACTGGCAAGGCTCAGAATGAGGAGYGTGGGCAATGTATTGTAAGTTAAAATGCCTGTTTTATCCTTACCTTAAGGCTCATAGCCTGTTCCAGATGTGCAGGAGAGCTCATGTGTTTCAATACTTGTCTGATCTTTCCAAGTGTTTCACTCCGTCTGCAAGTTCCTTCCCTTCCCCACTTACCTTGCCTGGTTTTTGTGATGGAGACGGTCCCGCAGCGCCGCTGTGTCCGTGGGCAGTAGGACGTGGAAGCTCGTGTTTGTATTTCACTTCCACCCATGRGCTCGGATGAGGCTCCTGCTGCCTTGAGCCCTCTGCTAGTGACCTCCCCGTTACATGGCTCGTCACTGGTGAAAGGTGTCTTCATTCGTGCGGCTTTGAAAGGCTGCACGGCCTCATTTAAAGTTTTGTTGCTTTTGTTTAGTCACTGGCGTCGTGATTTTCAGTTAGTTTTTTGTCTTTCCCTGCCCTGAGAATTCAATTGGGTGCATGTTTGTTTTGAACTTTTGCACTCAAATCTGGTCTGGTTAAGACCAGGGTGAATATTTTGCCAGTGGAACTTGTTTCTTTCAAATCCTCTTTATAATACATTGTCAAATCTTTATTGTAGGTCCCAAATTTTCCTTTCTTTGTTTCTTGTAAATATCAGACTTTTATGGCTGAGAGCCTCTTTCAAGCTGGAGTGAATGCAAGAGGTGACAAAATCAGGGCAAGAGACGCGGTGTAGAACCAAGCGTGGCTGTTGGGAACAACTGGCAGCGCCGCATCCCGCCGGGTCAGCGCGGGCTGTTCCCGGCTTCCTCTGGGATGCGGGCGCTCCCGTAGTGCCCTGCAGCAGGCGGGGCCATCCGCGGCCTTCCCGATCCTCATCCCGCCGCGCGGAGCCCCTTCCTGCCTGCRTTGGGGCACGGCTGGGGCCATCCCGAGGAAGCCAAGGAAGCCAAGGAAGCCACTGACTTGTGGATCACCTACGGAAGGAAACTGTATTTCCCTCACCTCCGTTTTCCATGCCTCGTGGTTTTTTGAATGCGTTTCTCATTACTTTTACCTCAAAATCATTCTCGCCCGATGAATTACGGATGTGGGGTCGCTCGCCTGTCCCTGGGAATTGCTTTCCTTAACCAGTGACCTCTGCTGCATTTTTTAAGCAATCTGTTAGCTCTGCAATCCAAACAAAGTCGACAGTTTCTAATTTCAGGGTTAAATTAAACTCGACTCTTGGAAAAGGTGAGGAAGGAAGAGGAGGGCAGAGAGGAAGGATGATAACATTCTTTTCCATGTCAGGATCTTGCCTCTGCTTGTTCTTCTCATCTATTTTTCTTTTTTTCTTTTTTTTTTTTTTTTTTTTTTTTTTTCCGTTCCCCTCTAAGATCAAGTATCTGTCTGAGCCTCAGTGGGACTTGAGCATATTGTTAGTGTTAAGCACACATGCCTAAATCTTGTGGAATTCCTACCAGACCTGTAGGCATAGTACAGACATACGTGGGAAATGGGATTCCCTTTCCTTTTCCATCAGATGCCCCCTTCTTTCAACATGCTGAAACAGCCTTTTGAGGTGCCACTGGAGGCCAGCTGGGCAGCTCCTGCTGGGAAAGGCTGGGAGGGAGGCTCGGCCTCCTGGAGACGGGACGTGTGCGAGTGGGTGAGTGCTGGGGGTCCGGCCGGGCCGCGCTGGGGTTCCTGGTCCCAGCCCCCGGCCCCTCTGCAGCCGGCAGAGCCCGGCGGGGTTCCCACCAGCGCTGAGCTTCGTGCCGAGCCGCCGCGGCGCAGAGCGGTGCACAGGCTGAGCCCTACCCTCGGCAGCATCCCCAGAGGAGTGCTGGAAGGAAACAGGGATGGGTTTTCTCTCCTTTTCTCCTTCTTTTGCACCCAAGTGTTTCCCCGCACTGCAGTCCTGGTGGCGGCGAGCGGGATCCCGGTTCCTGCAGCAGGATTTGCAGCGAGGCGGTGAGCGAAAGGCAGGCGCGGGTACAGGCGCCCTCCCCGCACGTTATGTAACCAGAGGGAATGATGTCACCGGAGGCTGGTTGGGAATCTGCAGCCTGTGCAGCCGGCAGAGCCGAGCGCGGCAGGAGCTGCGGGGAGCGGGGACTGCAGCCGGCGCAGCAGGGATAGGGAACGGTCCTGCCGCCCCGCATGGATGAAGGGGGGAGGCAGCTCCCCTGCAGCAGGCACAGGCTTGGGCCTCAGCTGCAGCTGGGATTCTCGTGCCGTGTCCCCCTGTAGCTTCCGTGGGATCAAGGCAGCGAGAAGCATCAGCCCTTCTACCCGGCCCAAACTGTTTCTCTCTTCTGTTCAGGTGTTTAGACTTGATTTCCAGCCGTGGGCAGAAGCGGCCGACACTGGCACGATGCAGTGGTTACCTGGAAGGCTCTGTGCGAGTGCGGGTGTCTTGGCGGACGCGGAGAGCCTGCAGCGTCATCAAAGCCACTCGCAGCGGGGTGCGGGTGGACACTAGCGGGGTGCAGGCAGACGTGGGGACCAGCCTGCCCGCACCAGGGCCTGACTGGTGCCTTGCGGCCGCCCCGCCAGAGCCCCAGGCCTGGCTCAGAAAGGTTGATGCATTTGCGGTCCCTGGCCCCGGGACAGGGTGACTGCTTTAGCTCTGCTAAGTTTCCTGCAGTGCTTTTGAGCTCTGRTAGGGTTGTGTTTCTGTCTTTTACTTAACTCGGCTATCAGTGAGTCAGTCCTAAACTCTGGTTTAGGAGCCCGTAGTGCTCCGCGTGGGTCCCTGGACGTTAGCGGGGTTAGGGACAGCCGTGGTGTCACAGCTCAGAAGTGCAGAGGGTGACGTGTTGGGGGAGSCTCGGCAGTGGCGCTGGGGGGCAGTGGGAGCTGTGCGCAGGCTCGGAGGGGCAGCTCCTGCTGCGTGTCCCAGGGCAGGGCCGCGCTGCCAACGGCCCCGTGCTGGTCTTGGCAGCACCGGGACAGCCCAGCACAGCGCAGCCCAGCACGGAGCAGCGCCCCTTACCCAGGCGGGGAGGTGTAAGGAGGCACCCCTCCTGCTCCTCCTCCTCCTCCTCTCTGCGTGTTGGAGGTCGGTGCCCAGTCTCACACAGGCGGATGTGAATCCAGCACCGCTGCCAGGCAGGCAGCAGGGCTGCCCCCTTGCTGCCCCTGCAGACCCCGAGGCGCCCGAAGGAGCTGCACAGAGGTGCACGGGGAGCTGCAGGAGATGCGCAGGGAGGTGCACGGGGAGCTGCAGGAGATGCGCAGGGAGGTGCACGGGGAGCTGCAGGAGATGCACAGGGAGCTGCAGGAGATGCACAGGGAGGTGCACAGGGAGGTGCACGAGGAGCTGCAGGAGATGCACAGAGCTGCTGCTGCTGACTAAGAAAGCTGCCAGCTCCAAAGGGCCCCCGTTTGCAAGTAGCCAAAAGCCCCGCCATGAGCTGTATGTGTTCAGTGTGAGTGGGGTTTGGCTTTCAGCAAGCTGATGGAGGAAGAGATGGGATTGACATGGTTCGGGAGACTGCTTTATTTTGTTTTTCAGTTTGATTTTTCTGATTGTGACACCCCCTCCAACCCATGTACACAGAATTATTATGTACACCTAATGAAAACCACGCGTTCCTCTGGGCTCTTGTGGGTTATATGCAGCCCTGTGGCTGTTCCACACAGGATGATGGACCCTTTGTAAAGGGCTGTATAATAGAAACACTGAGGAGGAGCTCAGAGCTCCAGCACCGCTCACGAACACTGCTCTGCGCTGACAGTTCATCAGCAAAACCCCTGACCCTTCCACCCTTAATCATCCTTGCTTGTCACTGACATAATTGCCTGATTACAAACTCCTCTCCTCGGGCCCTTTCAAGCCAGGAGCAAGAGGGAATTTGAAAAACAAGATGGAAATGAACTGTCCCTGTGCCTCTTTTCTTCCCTTTTTTGTTTTTGTTGTTGTGTTTTTGTTTCCCCCTCGGCACTGAGATGGATCAGGCTGAGACTCGGGTTCTTTGTGCTCTGGGARAGGCCTCAGGGGCCCCTTTGCACCGGTGTCCCCTGCCTGTGAGTGCTGGGGCTGGTGTCGTCGTGTTACTRACTGGGATGACAAGTTTGGACATAAATCAGTAACGTCTGGGGGAAAGAGGGGGGAAGAAGCAGCCCCCACCTGACTGCTTCCCATAATCCTGCCGATGATTCCTGTGTGCAGGCCGGGAGGGAGTGGGAAGGGGGTTCCTGCAGCTGAGCATGATGCTGCCCAGACCATTTTGCCCAGATCGTTCCCATATTCCATAGAAATGGCTCAGAGCATTTGCACAGCTGTAGTCCTGGAGAGTGGCTTTGTAGATCAAGGTCACAGAAGTGCCTCATGAGTCCTGGGATTGCCTTTTTCCCCAGGGATCTTGCACCCCTTGYGACGTTTGATACCGGAGCCCAAAAGAAGAATCAGAGTCCAGTGCTTGGGAGCTGCTCTSTCTCAAGCAGCACTGACCAGCTCCTTTGACTGCCATTAAGGATCATTTGTCTGCTTTGAGATAACTGTTCTGCTCCCTGGTCTTCCAAATTTTTCCTGTGGTTAAGAAGACAACTTGCGAAGGAGACGCTGCTTAGATCAGTCTGTAGCAAATGCCCCTGAACCACGGATGCACAAATGAGTGCGGGTGTTGGTCACTCCAAGCACTTTCCTATGTGTTCTGCTCAGCCCAGCAGGCACCAGCGATGTGCAGCCAGCGGGGCCGAGCCCCATTTGCCTCTGCCCAAAGCTCATGCAGATGAATGAGATGATCAGCTCAGAGGGCAGGGAGACAAACAGTGTCTGTGGGAGGTCAGCAATAGTGCTGGTATTGGTGAGGCTCTGCTGTTTGCAGAGCAAACAGYTCCGTAGCACTCTGGCCTGGGGCTCCTGCCATGTGTGGGAAGGCAAGGAAGCCTGAGGGGTGTCTGGTGGAGGGGGCAGCAGGAAAGGGAATGAAATTCCTGCTCCCCAAACCCAGCTSTGATCCTCTGCCTCTCGCCTTGCAGCCGCGCTCACCTCCGCCTGTGTCTAGAGCGCTTGAAAGTCCTGATCCCGCTGGGGCCGGACTGCACCAGGCACACGACGCTGGGGCTGCTCAACAAAGCCAAAGCTCATATCAAGGTAAGAGCCAGAGCTCAGGTCCAGGTAAGAGCGGCTCTTCCCGGCTCCTTTCCCCCTGGGCCCTTGGGAATACCGCTTGGTCGCTGGCTCCTGCTGCCCAATGGTAAATCTGTCCTGAGGGAGGCTAACACCTTTTTAAAGGGGAAGGACAGAAAGGCATTGCCCCCTCRGTTCATCGTTGAGCATTGCTGCAAGCCACGTTCTTGGGAGAGCCCATAATGAAGTCTGTTAATGATGGGAATGATTGATTTGGAGAGCAGGACTCTTATTTGGTATTCGGAGCAGTTGTTGACAGCAGCAGCTCTTTAAAGGGAAGCATGGCTGCTGTGCTTGAATGAGTGCAGTTGCATGGGAAAAGCAACTTTTCTGATGCTCCAGCGAGTTCTGTGGCTGAAACATTAATCCAGAAATGAAAACCCTTCTCGGGGTTTCCAGCTAGCCCAGCACTCTTCTTGAATCACCTCTGGCAGGGAGAAGCATCGGAAGAAAACACAGCGTTGTCTGTGTCGGGAGAAGGCTGAAACCCGCTGTCGTGGCTCAGTTTAGTGGGAGGGAGGGAGAGTGGGGAAGGAGGACGAGCCCTGCTGAAGGGACACGGTCTGCCTCAAGTGACTCCCTTCTTACGCAACGCGCTTGCCAGGGGAAGCAAAGAGCAGGGCCCTCGTAGGTTTCCCAGCTGTGATCAGACAAGTCTGTACTACGTTACGTAAGTCACATCTTTAAATAAAAACCTGTTTCTGAGAAATCCTGCCAAATGATGCAGCGAGGAGCACGCGGCTCCCAGGACACGTTTTTGTGTTGCACTGGATCCCAACAAATGCGGGTCCGTTTGCGTGAGGAACTGGGGCCCCTTTGTGGGCAGATCGGGTAATGCAGCTGCCAGCCCCTGCRGAGCAACCCCTGGGCTGCTACAGTGCAGTAATTGCCATTAGAGATGCTCTGTCTCAAGGCCTTTTTTGTGCCAGTGTGCATGACTTGGCAGGATTTGTGCATGGCAAAGATAGGAGGAGGTGACCTGGTCCCTGGGTGCTGGGAGGCAACTTGATTCCATAGTCTTGTGCAGCATGAACCCTCCTGGGAGCTGGGAATGCCTAAGCAAAGCATGTGGCTGCCCAGTGATGGCGGGAGGGAAGGAGAAAACGATGAAAATAATTCTTGATTCCTACTTGATCACATCAGAAACTTGAAGAGACTGAGAGGAGAAGCCAACACCAGCTTGAAAACCTGGAGCGAGAACAAAGATTCCTAAAGAGAAGACTGGAACAGCTACAGGGTCCTCAGGAGATAGAGCGAATACGAATGGACAGCGTTGGATCCACCATTTCCTCTGACCGCTCGGACTCGGAGCGAGGTGAGCGGCGCTGAGGGGGAGCCTGAGAGCCACCCACTCCATGGCCTCAGCCACCCCCTGCTCTCGGGCTTTAATTAGCACTTAAATCCCTACTTTTACATACATACACACGTGACACASACATGTGAATGCATATATAGTTTAGTTGGTATCAGTTCTAAGTCTGGAAGACACCTTGTTGTTGACTCGAGCCAATTTATGTGGCATTTAAAGAGTCAGATTCTCTGAAGAGCTCTCCAGAATATCAAAATGTATGATATGGAAAAATARCCTTCTAGTCACAAGCTAGTAACTACCTACCTGATAGTACCCTCTTTRTATTGCCGAGGGATACAGCAGGCAGAAGAGCACAACGTACACCCCATCAGATACTGAATACCTTTCGTGTTCATGTTTCATATATGTTGTGTTCTTCTGTCTGCTGTACCCCTCAGCAATACAAAGAGAAAGCARAAAACGTTACTAGTTTCTAGCTCAGGAATAAAGGGTCTGTCTGCACTGGTGCTTCAGTACAGGTCAGAGTACCCTTTTGAAATGAAGCTCCTGGCTGTCCCTGTTTTGGCTGACAGCATGGAGGGGTTGTGAAGCCACCAGAGGAGGTTCTTTCTGGTTCAACCTAAACTACATATTCTGCATGTGCAGATTCAGTCTCAGTCCCCAAGACCAAAACAGAATGAGGCCGTAGCAAAGCCCTTGAGCTGCAGACAGGGATCCCAGCAGCAATTGTTACTTGCTAATGCAGGCCTAGCTGGAGTGTGTTCCTCAGCCTGGATGTTCCCCGTGAAGGGTTTACATAGGAGTGGAGCAGATAATGGAAAGCAATATCCAGCTTTTTAATTCTGTCTAGGATATTCCACGTATTGGGCCTACCATGGTATAATCAAGCAAACAGAATCAATTTAAATTGCCTCTTAAAATTCCTGAAATCTTTCTAAACTCCCCTGTCTCTCCCCAAGCAATTATTCTCCTCAGTTAGCTGCTCAGATCGTCTTTATCTGCTTTTAACAATGTATTCAGATTATTTCCTCCTTTAAAACATCTCAGTTCAGTACAGGTCTCAGTTAAGTACAATAGGCAGCTTGGTATTTACTGATAGACTCGAGGATGTTCTATACTCTGAGCTGGAGTTGCAGTTTTAAATAGAAAATCTTTTTGGAAAGTTCCTAAATGCTGTGGGAGCAAGATTATTAACTACATAGATCTCTGCTTTCTAAGTTTCTTATGAGAATAAGGTTTAAGCTCTTAAATCCACTTAGCATCTCCTGCAKGCAGTCCCAGATCCCCGTGGTAGTGTAATTTCTTACCCTGTGTGAGTGGTTCCAGTGCTGGCAAAGTGGTATCACACAGGCAGCATSTTACAGGGGAAACTTCATGCTCAGTGTTCTCTGCCCCCTGTTTTCTCTGTTTTATTTTCTGTCACTGGGGTAATGATTCTCCAAAGGAAGAGGTAAAGTGACAAGTTGGGTGCCTGGTGTGGCCCTATTGTGGCACTGTGGACCACATGATGGAGGAGTCCAAACCCATAGCTGAGGCCCTAAGAAAATCTCTGAGCTGGTGACTTGTGTTTTTGGAAAGAATGTCCACAGTTTGGGGGCCGATGAAATATTTCTTACCTGTTTGCTGCACCCTCCCTGACTGGGGCRGGGTCACAGTGGCAGGAAGGGAGCAGTTGGATTTGGTGGCACTAACCTGTGTGTGTTTCTCTTATTTCCCTTTTTAGAAGAGATTGAAGTGGACGTTGAAAGCACAGAGTTCTCCCATGGAGAAGTGGACAATATCAGCACAACCAGCATCAGTGACATTGATGATCACAGCAGCTTGCAGAGTATCGGGAGTGACGAGGGTTACTCCAGCGCCAGTGTCAAGCTCTCGTTTGCTTCCTAGAGCCAAGTGAGATGACAGTGCAGGGCGAATGATTTCACTGGGGTGATCAGGCTGGGTCCTAGATGCCAGTATCCTCTTTCAGAAATGACATGTTGACACCTAGTCCCAGAGAAACCCGTAAATAAAGCCTTTTGGGTAAAGGAAACCTCCACAGACACCCAAAGATGTGTTCATTTGGTCATGTTACCAACACCAATTCTTGCTGACAAAAAGTTAGACCAAACCCTAGTTCCTTTAAAGTCAACAATGAGCAATYCATTTGTTTCTGTGGGACTCCGATTTAGACCTTAGCGATGAAGCACTTTGCTTTGACTTTCTGTGTTTGAAAGAGGATACTAGAGACTCATCCCTCTCTTTCTGCCATGAGATCTGAGAAATGTCACAATTTCTTACATTGCATTCAGATTGAACAACCTAGTTTCGGCCCTTCTGAAGAGCTTTTGTGGTCCTAAGAGGACCGTGTCCTGCAGTTTATCACAATCCGACGCTTTTGTAAATTGCTAGGAAGTCTTTGGAGGCTTGTGTAGCCTAGGAGTAATATAACACTGGTCACAACTGTGGTCCCGGTCTGAGCCCAGAGGGAGAGGGGCAGCAAAGAAGCATGTTCAGGAGAGACCACCATTCAGCTCAGCTTTCTGTTGGACATCACTTAAAAAGCAAGTACCTCTTTTGCGTGGCCAAAGCACGGGGTGCAAACTTGTCACCTACCAGCACGTCGTGGGCTGTGGCACCGACAGCAGATCTCCCGATAGACGCGTGCTCGTGCTCAGGCACCTGAACGACCAAGGACAGAAAGAAACCAGCACATGAGAGAGCTGATGGGCCAGAAGGACAAGCCCAGATACTGAGCCACTCCGATCTTTTTATTTGAAGAGATTTTTTGATAAAAMATTTGTAAATGTATTGGGAGGGCGAACACCCCAAGTCTGACATGTCTTTTTAGAGCTCGTCCGTTCGAAACCTTAGATGTCTTTTATATGAATTAATGCCATGAAAAGATCTCTGTTTTGATGAAGCACTTGACCCAATGAGCTGCAGAGCTGCTTTTTGCCGCGCACGCGACGGACGAAGGCTGTGCCAGCTGGAAAGGCCAGGTTTGGTGGGGGATTTCTTTGGTTTTTCCTTTTTAGAGTCATTCCCTTTGCTGAAGTTCCAGTCCAGTAGTTAACCTAGTTAAGCTCAGCACGTCTCTCGTGTTAATGTAACGTTCTGACTGCACGTCCTGTTCCCAAGGGCCCCGTCATCTTCCCCGTGCAGGCACCGTTACGAGCTATTGTATCGAATGTTTGCTAATTTTCCTGGAGCYGAGCGTTCTAACCTGCACTTTGAGGGCTTTACTTTTTTATTTTCGTCTTTTTAATGGCCAGGAATATTTTGTTTTCYGAGTTTTAAAAACTTTAATAGAGTCCTCACCTATGGCATTGTTTGAAACTTTGTATATCTTTAAGTAATTTAACTACCCCTCGTTACTAAGGAAAAAAGAGGAAAAAATGCTTTATAAAATTCATAACTTATTGCTGATCTGAATGGTTTGTTAATTTCAGTCCTGTAGATTTTATTTTATTGTTTTAGGTAGGGTTGGGCAAAAAGAGGTAAAACAATAAAAAAAGACAACTCTATTTAGCAGTGCAGTGGAATTGTGTTTAAATGTTAGCGTATGGTTCCCCATTAAAGTAGCACTTTAACGCCATTAAACATTTCTGTATCTGAAATGAGTTGTGTTCTTCCATGTTGGTCATTCGTGTCCCTGCAGCTGGCCCTGTGCTGCTTGTGCCTGGAAAACGTGTTGCCCTTTGATCCTGTGCCGAGAAGGTCCTCGGCCATCCTGGTGTCTGCTGCTGCTGCTGTTGTGATAAATTGCTCATGTTTAAGTATTCTGCTATTACTGAACCTTCCCCACTGTYCTCCCGAAGGTGTCACCCCCGTGAGAGAGAACAGGATACCGCGGAGCAGAGGAGTAATGTTCCCATGCCTGTGATGAGCTATTGCTGTGTGGTTTCTGTGTTCTTTTAATTAATCGCTTTCTTAAGCCGGGATCAGTGACCCTTGGCTTGTGCCCGTGCACGCGGCTCTTGAGCAGCTCGTTCTGCCCTGTCCTGGGCACTGGAGTTTGGTCACTGCAGGGGTTTGAAGCTGCTTGGATTTAGTCTGGGGTCCAGTAATCTCCAGCTGACACAAGCCGGGCAGCTCTKGCGCTGCAGCAGTGAACATGGGAGGCTTTACCTCTCGCAGGGCCTGGCGTTCCTGGTGGTTGTCCTCCTTGGCAGTGCTGGCCATTGGCAGCCCTGGCGCTGCTGGAGGCCAGTGGGACTTGCTTGTCTCCTCCTCCTCCCAGCGCTGCCTTCTGCCTTTTGTTCCTGTTGGTTTTTAAAGGCCCTTTGGAAAGAGCAGAGCTGAGAAACGGGGTGGGAGGGATGGGCAGTGGCTCCGTCCTGGCCGCTCTGGGAGTGTCGCCGTTGCGGGTTCCGTGGAGGTGGCAGCAGTTGTGTGCACTGAATGAGGAAGTCTTCTTTATTCTTTTTTTCTTTCCCTTCTATTTTTTGCTCTTTGTTTTTTCCTGCCTTTTTTTTTTCCCCTCCTTGTTATTAGTAGTATTATCTAAATCAGGTAGGCCAGCAAAGGAGCTTCAGTTGTTTCATGGTGCTTTTAACCGTGTGGTTGCTGGTCAGAACGTACAGACTTGGGTGAGTTACTTTAACAAGTAAATGTGACTTGGGCTGCCAGTGATTTAGGCAGCTGTAGAGAAGGCCGGGAGCCTCTTCCCAGCCCTCCTTTGTTCCCTCCACAGAGAAGTTGTTTGGGAATCTCTTGGGAATCTCTTCCTCACCCCTTTGAGGGGCTTGATGGGGAAGCCAAAGCTGCTGCCTCTGCTGAAGCGATGGGCTGCTCTGCACTGCAGCACTTGCTGTGAGAATGTGGGATTTAAAAGAGCATCAGTGGGGGCATCTCACAGGCAGCAGCTCAGAGCRGTGTCCACCCCTCCCTGGGGGGAGGGAAAAAAAAATAATAAAAATAAAATAAAGGAAGTTGCCCCAGCGGGCCTTACATTAAGGGGTAGCTAGCTCATTTCTGTGTGCTGAGCTTTGCTGCAGTTGTGTCTTCTCCCTGTTTTAAGCTGAGTATAATGAGGCTTTCTGGGCTCRCCCCGGGCCCGGGTGGGCTGTCGTGGGGCCCTTCGCCCCCATCCCCTCTCCGTGCAGGAGCAGCTGCCTCTGCCACGAAGCCCTGCCCGAGCAGTGACACGGGCTAGGACGGAGCAGCCAGGAGCTGTGAATGGCTCCGTTTGCTTCAATCTAAACACAGCGGGGTTGGATTTCAGRCTTACGAGACTGCTTGAAGGTGCTGCCAAAGCACGTGGGTGTCCGGCAGCCACGGAAGTGCAAGTTCCACAATCTTGACTTTGGTGCAGGAGAAAGMAAAGGAAAAATGGATTTTTTTAATGCCCTGAAGCCTGATTTGCCAGGGAAAGTCCTCTTTGTTTCCAGTATCTGAAGCTTCTGGTAAGGRCTGGTGCTCTGTGACAGGACGGATGTGGCTGCACGAGCCCAGCTGAGCGTTGTGTCTGCTGAGCTGGTTCAGCTGTTGTGAAGAGCTGGGGTTTTACTGGTTACTGAGCAGCCTCGGCCCGGGGAGCGAAGCCTGTCCCCACGTCCCCCTAGATCCCGAGTTGTGGGATTGCTCCCGGAGCTGGACTGTCCAGGAGAGCCTCCCCCTGCTCTGAGGAGGAAGCAGCCCCAACACGGTCCCTGTCTTGCACAGTCCCCTTCTCTGAAATGAATATTTTTTTGTCAAAAGAAATATTTTTCTAGAGCATTTCTAGCTTGTTGTGACTTTTCTTTTTTTTGCACTTTTTGTCCCAAATTGGTCTTTTGGGAGCTTCCCTGCTGTTTTCCTGAGGTGTCCCAGTACAGGTTGTAGCCACTTCCTACCTTGAGAAGCAAAGACACATGGTGCATAGTGGCCTGTCTGGCAAAACCTTTCGGGGTGTCCCCACCTCTGTCTAGTGACACAAGGTACCTGCTTGGCCATTATTTAAAGAGGTGAGTGCTTTCTGCTATGGATAACTGTAATTTGTTTAAAATACAAAAAAAATAAAATTTATGGTATTTTACATAGAAAAAGGAGGTTTTATTCCTCTGTCTTTTTCTGACTTCTGAGTTACTCAACACTTCCCTTTCCTTCTTCATTTCAATGTTGCTGAGGTATTAAGGGGGTTTCCACAGCACATATGTTTAAAAATACACATCATTAATGTGATGGTCCAAAGCTCTACAAGAAGTGGCCCCATTACATCAGGTGGTATGAGGAATAGCTGCACAACAGGTTTCTCTTTATTATTACAGACTGATATTCTCTCTCCCTTAGATTAGACCATCACAGCTACCATGATATTACTGGGTCACAACTTGTTCCAGGTAAGGCAAGTAGTTAAAAATAAGTTTTCTTGAAGGTTTGGTGCAGGCCTGGCCCTCTGCAGTGTCCAGCACCGAGTTACAGTCACAGCATCAGGCAGCCCAGGGAGGAAGAGAGGTCACTAGGCTTATTCAGAGTAAGACTTTATGGATGAAAGGTCAAAACCATCAGGTATGTCCTGGCTTTGCTAAACTTCTGGGAACAGAGGTCCCTGAGCCCAGCTGTTTTYACCTGGGTGAGACCAGCTGTTTTTAGCTGGGTTGGGCTATCAGCAGAACAAAGGAGCCCCTGTCCAGTGGTCCCAGTTCTCCAAGTCCAGCTTTGTGTTTGTTTTCTGTTCTGACTGGAATAAGCTGTAGCTGCTGGTTAGTGACTGTTACAGCCCCTTGGCCATGACCCACCCCGCGTGCCCTCCCTTGGCACCCCTGCTGCGCTCTGTGCCTGCTCTGCACTGGGAATTCCTCACAGGAGCTTGGTGGGTTACACTTGTCCCCTGCAAAAGGAACTGTAACCCCCCTAGTACCAGTGACAACCCAGGAATCGGGCAAAATGTATTTACTAGCATGACTGTGAACTATTTCTGAGTCAAATATCTCATTCTATATACTCAACATTTTCCCTCTGTCTCATGTCACCTCAGAAAACTGTACCAATCCTTTATTATACCAAGCCATGTGCACATCTTGTACTTTGCCGAATATATCCAGGAGATTTTAAACACTTTATTTAATAAAAGTTAAACATACAAAACTGAAATTAACACACTTCGTATTCATAAAAATCACCTTCTCCCATTAATAGGGAGAACTTTTTCTATATATGGATTCTAAACTACCAGTTGCAGATTTTAGCTTGAGTTGTGACTCAGGTAACTGATGGATATTCCCACCAATCAGTGCATCAACAATTGCTGACGTGACCTGATCTAGTTAACAAATTACAAAATGAGCTACATTAACATAATATACAGGGAAATAATGGTCAGGGTTAATGGACAAGAAACACTGTCCAATTACTTAATGGGATATACAGCTGATGTACTCTTGTCCATTAACTCGGCCCTGGGTTTTACAAAAATAATATCTACATTGTATACAGGGCTGCCCATTAACTTCTTGTAGACACATTAYGGATTCAGAGATGGCACCACTACCGTAAGTGAGAGACGAGTAACAAAGGAGAGCAAATCACATACATAAAGTACAAAAATGCAAGAGCTTTTACACGTGGTTTCCTGAATAAAATTGAAGGGGCTCAGCAGCACTTCAATACAGCTGAAGTTACAATGAACACTAGGGCCAGTCAATTATTTTTTTAGGACAGAAACTTCGGACTAACCTTTACTTACTCACAACTAGCTAAGTGGGATCTACGCATTCGTATCTGCCCTGCTTCAGTTCTACTTTATAGGAGGGAGAAAGCCCAGCCAAGACAGTGCTGCCTATTCCAGGTCTGTGACTGCACCATCAAACCTACAACATCAAGACCTACAAGAGGTGAGACGAAAATTCATGTCCAAAGCATAATCAGCTACGTCTCCCCAACTCTGATCCTTTTGTTAAAGTACACTTCTCTATTTTGAAATTGGATTTTAATTAACTTGTCCTATGGTTTTCTGGTTACATTTCAATAACCTCCTGTGAAAATTTGATGAGTATAAAAAAAGATAACATCCTCTGTTTAACTTCTAGCACAGGAAATTCAGACTGGAATTAAAGTCAGATTTATTGTTGCTAGCACATGAATCATCATTAGTAATAAAGATGATGGGCCCTGCTCTGCCCTCCTTTACAGCTGTACAAATCTATCATTCACTGCATTTTTAAGGGAGTAATTTGGAGCTTCCTTAGCAATTCCATTTGTCGTCCAGGCTAGGAAGGAGCCTGGCTCCCTCTCCAGAGCTGCACCAGCTCTATAATGCTCAATTTGTCACTGAGGGGAGCAGACAGGACCGGGACTACAGAAACAGAAGAGAGARGCTGTAAAGGTGCCATTTTTATACCACCACTTCTCTTAGAGAGGGAGAGAGAAAAAAATAGGGAAAAAATCCAACTTTACAACCAGTATGAGTGGAAGATGCTGGAGATCAAAGTTTCAGGTAACTACTGCTTTCAGAGTAACAGGTAAGAGCAGTTCATGAAAGCATTTACCTGCAGAAAATACTTTAATGCAGCTACAAAAAGTTTAACAATTAAGGGAGTCAAATCAATAGCTGGAGATTTAAGGCTCTTATCAGCTGAAGCCAAAGTGATGGTGACAAAATGGACTACTCACTATGTGCCAACAAATAATTTACTTTTAGAAAAATATAATGGTAAAAAGATAAGTGTAAAGCCCTGCAGAGATGAAGTTTCACCATTTTCCCCCTGTTACTGAGGCATCAAATGCCTGACATTATATTTAGAGGTATCTTGATACTGTGTCATGGGTTTGTCTGCAATTCCACACGTTCCAACTCCAACTTTGCCAGTTACGCTCTCAGGGGAAGCAAAAATACTCCTCTTCACCTGTAAATGAAACAGAACACTTCTAATTAATTACAAGCTTGCTTTTAAAAATTAGCCAATATTAATGTTTAAAAACTTTCAAAATCCTCAACATCTTACTCTATAGCCAGGCAGGCTTTCGCAAGGCTAACTTATCCGGGGCACAATATCAGCAGGTGAGACAACAGAACTGAGAAGCTCCTGGCACCAAGTGCTGGCTCTGACTGTAGCCCTCAGGACTTTGCTTGGGCCAAGGGATCTGTGATAATGAATAAAATTCACATTCCTCATACAACAGTCTGTGGCAATTGTTCAAGAGGAGGACTGAAGTTTTAGAACTATCTCCAGCAATCCATGGTAAAATGAAGAAATGCTTTAAAATGTCTTTGCTGCTTTTTTTTTTTTTTTGGCAATGTGTCTGCAGGGCAATTACTTAGTGTTGCGTCTGCTGCCCCATGACAAAGAGCTGGGCCTGTGGGTCCAGAGAGGCTTTCAAACTCCAAGCCCCAGCAAAAACTGCCCTGCAACTCCAAGGGCAGACCACTGCTCCCAGGTAAGTGCAAGCTCAGACCCATTGAAAAGGGGAAAAAAAACCTCTCCCAAGTCATGCAGTGCAAAACTGGACCTTTAGTGAACAAAATATCAACCCACACATTAAAATCCTGAAGCTGAACAGGTGACTTTTAAAAACCACTTCCTCCTCTCTTCCAAACCACTACAGAGAAGTCTGTAACTTCCTATATACACACATATTGACAAAACACACAAACCTGGCCTTTTTTGTTTTTAGAATAGGCTCTGTTGTTGAATTGTTGCCACTTGACTTTCTGGTCCTCTCGTTCCTGCTCAAGTTCTTTAATTCTCTGAGCTTTTTTCAAAGCTTTCTTCTTTTTATACTCTCGTTGCTGGGCTATCATTTCTTTTCTGGAAGAAGGGAAAAGTCATTTTATGTTTGTGCTCTTTTGTTTCCCTCTCATTAAGTACTATTAGAATTTACACAATCATGTAAGAAACAAAATTTCTATGACAGACACACCTACAATAGTTTTCCATAAGCAAGAAATCAAAGCTTGTAAATACTCTCCACTTCTAGGAAAGCAGAAAAAAGTCTTTCCATACATAGGCATACACTGTGGTTTTTATACAGATGGGCATAGTAATAATAATGAAACTGATTAAGACCAGGCAATTAAGACTATGCAGCAATTCATGGGCTTGCACGTAATTCATTTCTGAAACTGAGAACGTACCTATCAGCAACTCTAAATTTCAGAAGGGTTTGTCTTTGGCCAAAGGCACCCAGCCTGTTTAGCGCGAAAGCCCCCATTTTCAGGAGCTCTGCTCGAGAATGACTTTGGTGCAAGGTTTGCACTAACAAGGAGTGGACAGGGAAGGAGAAAAGAAACTACAGCAATGGTAAGGGATTTCAAGGGGGCGAGCTCTGAACCCTGCACTGATCTGCTGCTTTTTCCAGAAGCTTTCAGGCCTGAAAAATACCCTTGTGTGTCAGGCACAGTAGGACACTGAGGAAAGCAGCTCTGTGCCCTGCGGGCTTTGTCCCTGACACAGGGCAAGGCAGAAGCAGGAGCCCTTCGCCCTGGTGAGCACGTTCTGTTGTGAGCGAGTCTGCAGATCTGAACGCAGAATCTGGGCTGAAATCCGCAGTCCTTCTGCTGTCAGTAGTACTRCAATCTACCTTTTATATTCTGGGCAACATGAAAGAGCATAACCCCCATAAAATAAAGTCTGTTATGTTAGACTGCCAGGATACATAAGGAAATCCCTGACACAATAATCTAAACATTCTATGCCAGATGGGTTTAAGATTTTTTTTTCCAAGATTTGAAGATGAWAAAGAGATAATTTGTAGAAAGAGATTCTATTTCATTAATTTTTTTTTTTTTTTTACATTTATGAAAAAAAAACCCTTTCAGACACATATCTGTTTATGACTTACTTGGACATGGGTTTGTTGCCGTTGTCCTCTTTTGTTTTCCTTCCCTCTTCCACAGGCTTGAGGTTGAACAGAGGGGTAACTTCAGCATTGCCGTAGCCCGCAAACGTGATCGCAGCTGTGCCATTCTCCTCATCTATTTCTTCAATTTCAGCTTCATAACACCTGTAAAGATATCATGGCTGTAAGCATGTGAGTAAAGGTTTAATACTCAGCTCTGCAACACCTACACTGACAGCCAGCTAGCAGCAGTCAGTTAAAAAATAATTAAAAAAAGTAAATATCAGCCTCCATTTTAGGGACAATATATAAGTCAAATTAAGAGACTGTGTTTTAAGGTCAAAAGCAACAAGTAAAAGGACTGCAGCCTGTTGCATTTGGCCTTAATCATAAAATTAAAAAAAAGCCTTATGGTATCAAGAGTTACAATTAATGCTTGAGCAGTCTAATTGGAAACCTCATTTATGTTTCTAGTTCTGGCAGGTCATGGGATTGACAAATGCTCCCAACAAGATTCTGCTTTTAGAGAGAGTGTCAGTGAGGGATTTTGAGTTTCAGAGCGGGTGGTCAAAGCTCGACTTCTAAGGCAAGCAGRGGAATAAAAGGAGCTTTTTATAGACAGTATTCCAATTAACATCTTAACAGTTTCTTCTGTTTAGTGGCCAACATGTTTAGTTTTGCTACAAATCAATGCTTTGAATTATATGAAAATAGAAGTCCAACTTGAATGTGGTACCATGCATTAGTTTCCAGCTCTTCGGGTAACATTTTTAAGAGACCAGCGTTTCAGCTGAAGCAGAGAGAGGGGAAGGAGAGGAAAATAAAAGGGGGAAAAAAAAAGGAAAAACAAACAAACAAAAAAACAAGCACTACCAAGAGAAAGAGTAATACAGTCAAACTCAAAGTCCAGCATCGCATTCCTGACCTGCCAAAATTAGATACACATCAGTGGACACTCCAGTACATTCTTTCCCAAGCTCCAATCCTCTAACACAGCGATCACAGCAAGAAGAAMCCCCCACTGTTGATTTAAGACCATATGATCTTTTTTTTTTCTTTTTAATATATATAAAAGCATCTTTCTTACTGAGATATGGAATATTTATAAATTTTGCAGTATGGAAAATAATTTTACCGTTCCCCTTCTCCCCCTTTCCCCCCAAAGATAAGTCAAAATAAAATCCTATGTTTCTCACAACTTCCACAAGTTAATGCAGTCAAGACTAAATCAAAAAGGCTGATTAATTTTTATTACATTAGTTACTAGTTACATTAATTAGCCAGCTAATTCACAGCCCTCCAAAAGCATTTCCAATTGGAAGGCAACTTCCCATTAGTGTCACAAACTGAGATGCTGCAGGCATCTTTCCAGACAGCAATCATCTACAAACGCATGAATACAATGATGACTTATTGTATGTTCYGAAACCAACAGATCAATTCCCGAAAGCTTGCTATTTATTACGCCAGTAATAGCGTAATAAATATTACGCTAAATAATTATAAATAATAAATAGCAAAGTTCCGAAAATCGTTCCCAAAGCAACCCTAGTTTTACAAGGGTAGTGATTGTTAAGGCGTTTCCAAAAAACGACCCCAAATCTCTTTAGTTTGCAGCTACAATAATGACCTTTAATAAGTGAATATAATGATAACTGAAACATATTTCTTGCCTGATTTCCTCTTGCTTTCAAGCTGCCCTAGGGGGTGGTTCAAGCTGAATGAAAGTTTCTTACCATTGCACTATTTCATGTAACTGTTAGAGAAGTTTTCTACACTTACTGTCCATCTTCACTCCATATTGCCATACATCTGTCCCCAACTTTCCAGGAGTGGCTGGGCAGAGCAGAAGCAGAACTGTAAGAACTGGCAAGAGCTTCTGTAGGTTGTGTTGAAAGGAGATCTTTGGTTAATTCTATGACTTCCTAAAAGAGACAAACAAAACAMGAGGAGTAATATTTTGAACTGCTACAGCATAAGGTTTTTTTAACTCCAATATTTTTGAAGTTGTTGTGCTAAATACATAGCTTTGTTAAGTACACTAAGCTTTTAATTGTTCCACTAAACTAATTCATTGTTGATGCTGATAAAAACTCATATGCTGTTCACTGTACTGCAGACAAGTTACCTGTAGCCCCAGAAAATTAAATATTTAAGGAACTCATGATTTCTATAGAAAGTCTTTATAGATTAATTGTTTATGCCCAGGCCACAGACAGTCATGGGAAGGAGGGAAATCAGCGATGCAGCTCAGCACACCCCTGCATGGGCTGCTTTAYCACCAGCCAGAAAGCACAGGCCAAGCAGTGGCACAGCAGGTAGTCATCAGTGCTCAAATGCTTGACAAGAGTTGGGAGGACATCACATYTCCCTTCTCTATCCAGCCAGCAGCTGCTTCCATCCCCGGCTCTTTGGGACTAGCTGGTACTATTTATATATTTGAAAGTTACCCTTGAAATTTACTCATTACTCCTTTGAAAATTACTCATTCACAGCCAGGAGCATGCAAAAAAGCCCGTGGCAAAGTTTCTGTCAGTTCCATTCCTGTATTTGAACATCAATGCCACTGATGTTGGCTACTGAAATAATGCCAAAGATATAAGAGCAAGTATCTAAAAGGACACTCAAACTTTCTGCATAAGGCAAGGAAAATATAGTTCTAAAAAATAAAAATAAAAATAAAAATAAAAATAATAATAATAATAATAAAAAAGAATTCAGTACTTCGGTATTGATATCGAGTACATCGATACTGACCAACATTGCTGGCAGAACTAAAGATCCATATTTGAAGGACAGCTCAGTAAAGCCTGAGCTCTCCCCACATCCTCACCTCTTAGTTTAGTTGGGACTTTTAAAGACAAGAGCAGCTCAGGAAAAGGTGGTGGTAGTTCTCCATTCCTCAGAAGCCTAAAGGATCACAAGTTGTTCCTAGAGAGCAAAGCTAATACTACCTACACTTATATGTGCTTTTRTTTTATAAACTATAGAAAGCAAACATCCTAACAATTTTTTTCTAGCAGTACTTAACCCCTGAATCCCAAAACACCTTCACAACAGAAGCTGTGCTCGTACTTTGCTCTAGAGGAGCTTCCACTGGCAGGAACGGGAGCCACAGACTGGGATCTCTGTCTTGTGTAACGCTGTACGTGACCAGAATTGATTTTGATAGCCAAGCTGTCTGGCTCGAGGGAGCTCCTCAAAATTTACAGCATTTGCCTAATTTTCCTTTCCAGATCCTAAACTCCGAACAATTCCTCAACACACGAGAGTAACATTCTGCAAATCCAAGGGACAGCACAGTTTGAAGGAGGTGTCTATCTGAGCAGGTCAAGTCCAGTACACCAGCTGACACCAGCACTACGTCTGCGAGGGAGGGCTTCAGTTACACACACTGCCACCGTAATGTGAAACTGTTGACATATTCCTGCCCCTTCATAAATGGTTTATTACAGAACCCAACAGCAGTACTTTCAGACAAGTCTACCAGGAATTCTTTGACTTTGGTAAAGTCATTTAAGCAGCAAGCTATACAAAACAACTTTCTGGTAAAAACCTTCATTTGATACGCTCCTATCAGAATGCTAGGCATATTTATAAAGACGGAAACATTAATTTTACAATTCTAAAGAAGTCTTTGAGGAAAGATGAGTGGCTGAGTGAAAGGAAATTTCTGAACAAGAGTTAGGCTGCCAAGAAAGCTCCTTACAGCAGACTGAGCTTGATGATGTGACACCTGCCATGTCCCTGTGACAGGGGGATGCGGCCTGCAGAGAACACCAGCTTCAGTTTGCCAAGCTCTTTGCCTCCCTAACTGGACCCTTCACACTCACACAAAGCTCTGCATTCTGGAATGCAGTACGCAGTTTAAGATCACAGCCAAGATCAACACAAGTTCACCCAAAAGTTAAGTTTGGCCCCGGGCTGCATGGAGACTGACCTAGAMGGGCTTCAGTGGAAGAAATGAAGCAAAGCTAAGTATTTGTAAAAATTAACTGTAATACCTACTTTCATCTTCTTACTCAGAATTAAGCCAAGTAAACTAAATACATCTCTAGTATATCACTTATTTCTGATACGTACAAAAAGTTGCAGTTACATATTGACACTTTTTGAGTGGACAAAAGCTATTTAATTGGGGCACTAATTTAGTCTGCAAAACATRATCTATGTCCTTTGCAAGGTGTATCATAGAGAAAGCAAACCTGAGGATGAAAGTGTAAACATCTTCCCCATTCTGTGCAGAAAGCTTTTATAAAAAGTTTGCAAGCTTTCCTTTCAGATCAGTGATCTCTGTGTATCAAAGATGAGGTCATGTTCATCTTGGAAATATCATCCCATACGGGTTTTGCTGTGCATTTTAAAAATATAAATATATATACACGCTTTTAACAGCGTACAATAAAGGAGATCAAGATAATCTATAGGATGACCTATGGGCACAAAGCCTGTATAATGGAAAAGGAGTTCTAAAGATTACTCACTTGAAGCACTACATGTGTTGTAGCTGAAATGCCACTTTACTGCTGTTACTCCCATGCAGAATGGAAATGGCTACTGAATTTCATACTGGGTGGTTTTATATATTTTTGATATCTCAATTAATTCACAATAGGAATGAAGYAGTATTTTTGCATTCAAGTGCCAAATTACCACCATACTGCTGCTAACCTATATGCCAATGGGTCTATTTTATATGCAAGAATATGAAAGACTACAGATCAGCTTATAATTAGCCCGGCTATCTTCCTGTCACTAAGCAATATCTTAAGGACCAGAAATGGGTTTTAGCTCTTGACAGTTTAAAATCTGCCGCTACCAGAGGAAGAACAAATCTAAATCTCCCTTCGTATATAGAAATGTTAACACAATCAAGACTTAGAGGTATAAGCAATAGAGATCACACTCCAAAGCTCATATTATAAATGCTGTAACAAACAAACAGATGCTGGACTGAATGAACATGTGAGCTTAAAAATAAATAAAAAGTATATGGATTTTTGTATCTCTGATTTATTGTAATGTTATGCTGTCTCAGCCAAGAGTTAGTGGTTAAAGCTGAGTGACCAGCTGAGAACGACTGTTCTAAGGAATGCTGAGGTGGGGAAAAAAATAAAGGAAAAGAGGGGAACRGGGATGGAGAAACAGATTGGCAGGAGCAAATCTTTCTTCACTCTCTTCCTGACTGGAAGCTGAGCAACACGTTTGTTTCCAGCTACTTTTATCTTTCCTGTCCTACTAACTTCCAGGCAAATTTTCACTTTCAGCAATGTTCTAAAGGAGAAGRAGCTAAGTCTAAACGTTTTCAAACATTTTAAGCAGAGGAGCTCGCTTTGTAAGTCAGCACATGTTCTCACGAACACTAGAATACAGACCTAAAGCAGCCTAAACTTTGCTTCTCAGCGGCCGGGCCGCAGCCCCACCAGACCCCACGAAGGGAGGGTAACGGCGTGTCGAGGCGCCCGCTCCCCGCCAGGCCGAGGCGGCCGCGCCGCCCCRCGCTCACCTGCAAGTCCTTCTTGAGCTTCAGCAGGTCCTCGTTCTCGGCGTTGCCGGACAGCGCGGCCTCCACCTGCTGCAGCTGAGCCTTGTAGCTCGCCAGCTGCTTGGCGAGGTCCTCCGACATCTGCGGGGACAGAGGGGCCGTGAGCAGCGCGGCGCGCGCCGAACCGCCGCCAACCGCGGCCTTCCCCCGCCCCGGAGCAGGCCGCACCAGGCCGCACCCCCCTCCCCGGCC
>NW_020455976.1:4540796-4653292 GCF_003342845.1 Nothoprocta perdicaria
GCGGCTCTGGCGGGGCGGGCTCTGGCGGGGGGCGCGGTGGCGGGGCGCCATGGCGGGTGGCGCAGGGCGCTAAAGCGGAGCTGGGTGAGCAGCTCCGAGCGCTGCCCCGCGGGACGGCTCTGCGCCACCTCCTGCCTCACAGCGCCGGTAGCCGCAGGTTGGCGGCTCGCCGGGCTCCAGCCGCGGTCCCGCGGAGGCGCCAGCTGGGMTGCTCTGCGGCCCTTACGGCCAAGTGCCCCTTAAACCCGTCCTGGAGGAGCAGGGYGTGAAAGAGGCCTGGAAGTAGAGTTAAGCTTTCGTATAGTTAGTAGTGAGGGTGTTTTTTCAAGGTGTTTGAGCAGTTTCTTCATTTTAATGAGTATCTTAACCTCCAAAGTGATTGCTTGTCCTGAAAGAGTTGTGCTTTAGCTGCGCATCCCTTGGACTGGAAGCTGAGGTTAAATACAGGCAGTGTTGTGGCTGGCATGAATGTTTTTCAGAGCAGCAACTGCAGTTGTAGATGAGCTCAACAGAGAATCCTTGCCAGCTTTATGTTTATTTTGAGTAATCATGGCCAGCTGAGGTTGGGAAATCTCTTAGTAGGATTTAGGATTAGACTGGCTCGCTCTTCATCCTGTAACTCGAAGCAGCCTTGGTGTTGGTGAGCTGTGTGTATTCTGTAGAGCGCTATTGCAGCGTGCTTATAGAGGTGAGCCGTGCAGAGATTCTACTTTAGCTATGTCATATATAAGGTAAATGAATCTAGTACTATCTTCCTGGTATTCTAGTGAAACATTTTGTTGTATTTGTTACACAGGATGTTTATGTATGGTGTAGTTTGTTGCAAAGTTAAAGACATGCTAGTTTAAGACTACTTCTCATCACAAATACCAKAGAATTATAGAATCCTTAAGGTTGGAAGGGACCTCCAGAGGTCACCTAGTCTAGCTGCCCTGCACACACCTGGAGCACGGGGCACAGGCTGCATCCAAGCGGGTTTGGGAGATCTCCAGGGAAGGAGACTCCGCAGCCTCTCTGGGCAGCCTGTTCCAGGCACCCTCACTGTTAAAAGATATTTTTCCTTAAGTTCCTGTGGAACTTTTGGTGCCTCAGCTTGTGGCCATTTCCTCTAGTTCCGTCAATGGGCACCACTTAAAAGAGGCTGCAGGTGCTGTTAGCACCAGTTAGTWGCAGCAGTTAGTGTCCTAGCAGCATAGATGCTCTGTAAAGACTCGGCAAAAACTCTGAAGAATTTTCYTGGCGAGGTAATATTTTTGTTAATCAGATGAAGTATCGTTGGACGTGCTTTGGGGCTTACAACAACAGGCCTGTCTTCTATATGTACTAATTTATAGAGACATTGTTGCTTCCTGCAGCTGTGGTTTCTGTGTCCAGTAGGTGGTAGTGGTGCTGCATAAAATACCTGTGTTGTTAGATGTATTTAAATAGCAAGGCAATAAACTGTTCTTTGGAATGACTAGAATTAAGTCTCTTTTCTGTTTTTTATTTTTATTTTTTTTCTCTCTTCCCTCTGGAGATAGCTGGGGTCAGTCTTTTAAAGCATCTGTGAATTATGTTGAAAAAGTGCAGTTAAATAGTCACAATTCTGCATTCCTTAAAGTTAAACCTTGGAGCAGTTCAGGTTTGGATGGAAAGCGAGTGAAGTCTAAGAGTTCAAGAGCAAATARCTAGTTTAATGATCTTGCTTTTGAGCCTGCTCTGTATAGATAAGTTATGTTCAACACAGGGATGTAGTAACTAACAAAAACTTGTTTTTTTTACTTTGTCCTCATGACAGAAATTGTGGTCCAAACCTACACCAAAAAGGAGATAGTGTGGGCTTTTTYAGGCTTTTCTGGTGGGTTGCCTATTGGCAGGCGTTTTGTATCAGGCTTGAAAGGCATTAATATATTCATTTGGATTGAAGCACCAGTGTATATATATAAATACTAAGCTTCTGAGGTTTATTTTCCTGAAGGTGATTTTTTTTTCTATTTAGCTATTGTGTTTCTCTGAGCAAAGTTGAAATTTTTTATTTTTTTATCACTTGACATTGTGCTGTCATTAGAGCTGATGAGATTGTTCGTGGTTTGAAATTATATAATGCTTTCTATTGCAAGGCATTGGTTTTGTTGCTTCTGCAAAATTTGTTTCTTTGGACTGATTTTTTTTCCTCTGTGCTGGCTGTTTGGCTCTGGCTGATCTTTGGAAAGCGTCAGCAGTTTGACATTTAGGAAAATCAAGTTACAGAAAGAAATGTTGATTGGCAAGAATGTAATGAAATATGTAACTGTTTTGTTAAGAGACTTTAGTGCATCTTTGTTTTGGAGCAGGGGCTTGAAATTTCGTATGGATGTACTGCTTATTTTAAGGATGTGGTTTTTGCTGTTAACGCTATGCAATTTCTCTTAGTTGCAGGGTTTTAAAATACGTGTTTGTGCAGAAGTTTGCTTGGATGCAGCGTTAGTGCTTCGGGAGGCTGCTAGACTCTACAGCTCTGGGAGCCAGCACCAGTTGTGGTGCTAAGCGGTGAATCTGAGAGCTCAAAAATGCTCTCAGCAATTATGCCCCATCAGGGAAAGGCACCGTGACTAAAACCAAGGAGTAAAAGTGACTCTGAATGGGATGGGGAATAAGAGGCATGATTGGGATGCTGTAGAAAGAAGGAAAAAATGTTAGAATTGGGAAGTGCAGGCAAAAGGCCTGTATCTTTAGGATGCTATCCACATCTGAGTCTTAAGGTTCTTGGATTTCCAGTCCCTCTYTAGTGACAACTTGGTGAAACCTCAAGGAACGCTACCTGGGAGGTGACAACCTCCTAGTATCATCATTTACTTTATCGACGCGGGTGGCAGGTCTGTGCTGAGCCTGAGCCAGGCTGGTGCAACATGCAGCTTGTCGGGTATTTCTGGCAGTGTGACGTGAGTCTGGTGTGAAGGAGCCGTGTCGAGGAGCAGCCTCCTTCTCGCAGGTGCCCCTGCGTGAGCAGCCCATCCATGCAGGGTGCCCGGGCACTCCAGAAGTCCCTGCTCCTTCCTGTTGCAGGGCTGGAAAGTCTGTTGTTGAGACTCCTCGTGTCTCTAAAGGTTTTGAATGGCTAGTTGGGAAGATGAGAGGAGTTTGGAAGCTGTGAGGAAGGGTTATTGCAGTGGGTAGTTGAGCCTGGGGTGATGACGAGGAGCTTGAAGTTGCGAGCCAGAGGTGTGGGAGGTTTTGGAAGCAGGAGCTCAAAGGCAGGTTGGAGACAGCGCAGGGGTGTTTGGTGTCTGTGTGACCTGGCAAGCAGGGAACAAGGAGTGCTGCAGGGACGAGCTGYGGGATGTTCAGGGGAGAGGGAGCTGAGTACGGCGGTGAGAGCAGCCAGAGGGAGGTTTTCGAGAGGAGGAGAGAGCAAAGAGCTGGGCTCAGTTGGTGATGGGGGAGAAGGGAGTCACAGGCACAGCTGGCAGGGAACGAGTTGCCTTTGCAGACATTGCAACTGGGAGCTTGGCTTTCACTTTGCCCTTTAGTAGGGCAAGCATCTTGTATTACAAGAACATTAGTGTGAAGTCAAGCCCCTGAAATCCCAGCATTAGGACTGCCTGTGTTGCCTTAGTCTGACCACTTCTGCCAGTGCATTAGGCTACAGCCTTTAATTACATTATCACACACTTTCMTCCTCCTCTTCCTCGTAATCTCTGTTCTGCTCAGAACGCAGGATTTACAGTAATCAAGCTTGTGTAATCAAAAAATAGGCTATTGTTTGTAGAGCCCACACTGCTTTGCTGAATCCAAAAGGAAGCTGAGAGGAGAGGAAGGTAACTCTGCAATGGGCCTCCTCCACAACGGCCTGAGATGGTTCCCTTGTACAGAAGTGTGTCCAGTGTGGACACAAGGGACTTGTGGTGTGAGGAACTGTGCTGTGTGTTTGCARGTGCTGAGCAACCCTGGCATTCCTGTGACTTGCTGCAGCTGCTGCTCCCCATGAGCACTGCTTGGAGCATGAAGATGGTTGTCATGGGGCAGTCAAAATGGAAGAAATGGTTTAAGATAACGAGGCTTAATAACAAAGAGGGTACTGAGGCCCTGCTGCCACTTCAGAAGTTAGTGAGATCAGAGCTTTAATTAGTCACATTTGGAACTCATCTCTMCTCTCCTTTAGAGTCAGGGCTAATTAAGCCAGCCTTATGTGGTGGGTGATTTTTTTTTTAATGCTGTAATACAGTAGTGATGAGTATCAAATAAAAGCTAATAAGAAAATGAACTTATCTCTTTAAAATAGCATTTGAATGCTTTGTGGCAAAGATACAGGTTACAAGAAAAGAAAAGATGAAAATGTTTCAGTTGTTCGGTGAGTTCTGCTCATTGGCATCAGAGCAGTATCAGGAGGCTACTGAAGTCTGACTTCATCTTGCCATGTTTTACTTCTGTACCCTGAACCTAGATGGTACACAAGGATAATGTTTTAATGCTGAACGAGAAAAGGGATGTGTGTGTTTTATTACTGCAYAAAAGTCTTTAGGAGTGTTAATGTGTTAAATTAGCTGCAGAATTTGCATGCATAAACGTGCTTTCTTACCAACATAAGCAACATGTACAGTCTACATAAACCCCAAATATGTGTATCCCTGCTGCAAACTCCTCCGTCCTTCACTTCCTGACAGCCTTTGAGCCACGTTCCTGTCAAGTGAGCCGCTCTCTGAAGCATGCAGGTAGCGGTGAGATATGGCAACCACCCATCCTGTTGCATGAGCCAGCTTGCTAAATGTTCTCCCCTGCCTCGTGTTAGTCACCGCTGCAGCAGCCCAGCTCCTTTCATGTGGTTCCGCATCCTGCTGCCTGCACTCAGCGTCTCGTGTCATTCCTTGCACCTGATGTGGTGTGTGCAGAAACTGAAAGTCCGTCTGCAGATGTTTCCTCTGAAAATGAAACTGAGTTTTCTCTTGCAGTGGTTGTCTTAAATGTCACTGCAGCGCTCTCCAGAAATTTCCTTGGATTCTTATAGGTGTCAATATACAGAAGCTGATAATAAAGAAGGGTTTATCAGATGAGCACTTGCTTTCAACGAAAGGAAAAAAGATTGCACAGCTGCTGACTGATATGCCTTTAAATGCTAAATTTCCTATAAAAATATTGTGGTATCCAACCTAATATAGGGAAAAATAGGTCACTGTATGTTCAAAGAAAGTATGTTGAGATATAGGAGTTTTGGAAACCTAGCTAAGTGGTTCTTGTGCACACAGGTATCATCACAATGTGTGGGCWCAGGAGTAATTCTGCCTCTTACAGTGCCTGAAGATCTATGCAAACTTTTGTTTCAAGGTTTTTAGAGTTTTCATCTAAGGTGAAGTTAAAGAAGGCATAGTTGATATGTTACCCTGTTAATTCCTCATGGCAGGTTTCAGTTCTTTAGTATTTATAAATCCAAAGTCTTTCTAAAGCTTTAGGACTACAGAAGGATTTAGCACTTGGCTTGGTCCTCTGCTGACTTAGGGAGATAGGCTGTAAGTTCTGGGTCTGATGAGATCCTCTGAAATGTTGGGAATGTTTGACCTCTTCTTGATCAGGCCTGTGCCCAGTTGGTTGTTGGGATGGGAAAAGGAGCTGTTTGATGATACTGGACCCTGTTGTCCCTCCTGTGTTTCCAGAGGAGACAGCTTAAAATGAAAAGCACCAGTGCCAGTGGCGGGGAGGGTAGAGAATTTTTGTCCATGACCTCTTTAATGGACCAGATCATCATAATAACATATCGTGCTATATGTKCTTGTGGTTTCCTCCCCTCTGTGGAGAAGGCTGACAGCAAGAACAGGAAAAGACTGCATTCAGTAACGGGCCAAGTGCTGTCTCGCATAGATGGCTGTTGCGAGTGGAGAGAATTTGTCTCTGTTTCCACAAACTTTCTTTACATCTCTGGTGCTTAACCTTCCATGTCAAAGGAATTAGTTAATTAAATTAGTTAATTAAGCCTCATTAGCAGTGACTTCCTGATTTGCTGCTGCTGTTGCAGCATCTTCTGAATGAAGCTACAGGCTCCTGGGTCAGTCTAACTCCGCAGATGCAGCCTGCTTTGCTCGGGGGCCTCAGCCTACACCAGGTCAGTAGCAGAGTTAACTTTTCTAGGACACGTGTGGACAGGAGCATGTGGAGATAAASCCCACTCTCCTTGTGTCAGGCAGGATGAGTTGATGTGTGTTTTTTTATCTGAGTAGTGGGAAGGCACATAATGATCTACAGTGTAGATAACAGTGGACAGATAAAGTGCAACTGAGAGTTGAACCGTCTGATTTTTAAGGTGTGGTTGTTCTTTTTTGTTTTGTTTTAAGCATCAGTCTAATTCTCTTTGGTGTTTGTCACTCAGACGAGTGAACAAGAAAAGCTGTGTGTGTATCCCAATCCTCTGCAAGCAGGTCCCATCTATAGATCTTATCTAGAACCACCGAGCAGCTGCTTCATATWTTTAACATTTTTGTCTTTGTACCCTCCCTCCCACACCTGATGAAACTATTTAACTTGGAAATGTCAGAAGGCCACATACCAGAAAGCGGTGTGTAAACAAGCCCACTGCTGCTTCAGGTATTAGTTTTATAGACTCAGATATGACTAATAAGGATTTTTTCATTCAGTGTCGGTGGATGACCAATTTATACTAATATGAGGAACAAAACGAGAAGAGGTCGTGTCGCCCAGGGAGCAGCTTCATCCCTGCAGTGAGTCATGGCACTGATCTCTTAAGCTGCAAAGCTGCACGGGCGAGAAATGGTAKTAAAATTCAGAGAGTGGTGGGGGTTTTTCTTTTTTTTTTTCTCCTGCCTTTTTCCCCCAGTATTTCCAAGCAGATYTATTTCATTAACAGCCATGAAGTTAATGTTTCTAGACTTAGGGGCTTCTTTCGGCTCTCYGTCTCCCTTTTGTTGTAATAAAATGAGGTCATTAACTGCTAAAAACAGAATAGTGATCTTAGAAAAARTGTCCATTCACATTGCTCTGGATGAGTTTCATCGTACGTTTCTCCCTCCTTTTTTAATCACTTTTGAACTTGAGTATGTATTAAAGCAGTGGGGAAGTGTTTTTCTTCTTTCATTCTTTTCATTTTCCTGCGGTACCCGATCGGAAATCACAAATAAGTGAACCATTAGGGCCATTAGTGCTGAATTTTGTTTTTCTTTGAGAGCAGAGTGTTTCATGTGGAGCCAGAGCCATGGTGCAGCACAGCTTCTTGTAATTAAATCCCGGCACATCCTGGAGTCGCGCTGACAGCTGGCAGGCCCGCAGGCAGCAAGTGCAGCCCGCGCTGCGAGCGGCAACGCGCAGTCCCTGCGTCGCGCGCGCCGAGCTCCCCGCTCTGCTCCCTGTTCCCCGGGACCGCTGCCGAAAACCAGGGGGCACCTTCCTTCCGACCGCAGCTTCCCTTAGCAGCCGCTTCAGTCGAGGCAGCGGCTCTATTTCAATTCCATTTCCCCACTGCACTAACAMCTGCCTGTAAGTAGACGGTGACGCCTGCCAAACCACGAAAAYGCCTTAAAAAATTTCACCTGCATACTGTGTAAAACCCATGAGAGAATCAGAGTTCAGTAAAATGTAGACATCATTTCAGACTCATGTAAAACAGAGCTTAGAGGCAAGGCCAAGGCAGAGTTATGGTATGATGTGTCTTTAGGGTCAAACTTGTGCAATTTATTTTCAGGAGCTGTGATTCAGAGTAATTGCACTGTTAGATGAGCTTTGTTATTTTTTTCTTCTTTTAATGAGTTGTCTTGTAAAATAATATTCCTAGGCTTCTTTTGATGCATCCAAATAGAGAAACRGTTGTTTTTCAAATGATTGGTTATGTGTCTGTGGACTATTCCTCTCATCAGTTTTTTAAATAACATGAGTGATTTTGGAGCGGAGTGTTCAGTATATATTGCTTCACTTCTGATTTAATGCTTCTCCGGAGCCAATCTAGCTTTTAGACYATATATTTCCATTTACATGGCATTACAACACTCTGTGTGACTTAATCTTTCTAGAAGAAWATACTGATTGGAGAAATTACTGAAGACGAGAAGGAAATTCATATTAAATACATGTCAATATTCTTAATGCGGAAACAGGAACAGAGGAAGGAGAATATAAAATAATAGGAGGAAGGAAATTAGGGCTGGTTTGCCTACAAATGAGAATTAACAGTTTGGGTTCTGCTGCAGGAAGAAATTTGTAGTAGAGTCAATATATAGTGCTTACCACATGCGGGTATAGAGCTGAATAAAGTACGTGATCACTTTGGAGAAGACTTTACTATCTTGCTCTTTCTGTTTTTTATCTAAAAATTCACATAACTAAGATTGTATGTGCATTTTGGGGTTGTTCCTGTAATAATATGCTCTTTAAATGAAGTTATGGATATTTTTTACTTTTATGTTTTGCTTTCAAGTATGTTTCCATTTGAGGTACCAATTTTTAAGTGTGTCTGGAGTTCYCTGGGCTGGGTGCAAGTTCCTGAGCTGTCCCTTGGGAAGAAACTGAACTACATGTTGAGAAGCAGGAGCAGCATGCGCAGGAAGCGTAAGGAAGTGGGTTCCGGCGGAAGGGCTCTCTATGGCTAAATAAATGCCATGTTTAGTGTATTTGTGCAAGCTTTGTGTGAGGGGCAGAAAAGGCAGGTGCCTTAAGGACCCAAATACCTGCTGCATCTTTATGCCATTTAGGAATCTCACATTTCTGGGTTTGTATCATTGTCACACATAGTCACACTTGATCTTCCTTTTGATTCCTGTGGGCCAAGAACAGCACGGGCAGGTAACTTGTGTGTGTGTGTATTCAGACTGGCTGAGGGAAGCGCCCTGCTGTTCTGCTAGTGAACTGCTCGTGAACTATGTGAGCTGCTCTTCATATAGGCAGGTAGTCTCTGATGGCACAAGCAGATGGTTTTGCAAGGTCGTATCTTCCAGACACAGGGTTGKTTGGAGTTGTGTTGAAATGGCCGTTTAAAACTGGAAGCCCTGAGATGTTCCTATGGGTCGTATCCTACCTGTGATGTGCTGCTTCACTTTGGTCAAGTGCCCATTTTTCCTCTCCACAGGGCAGGAGTTAACGCGAGGTAGGAGCTAAYGCACATGGAAGCGCTGCTCTCGGTTCACACCTCTCCACCAGAACACACAGCAGAGGGGGCGCTTGGTTGCTCAGCTCAGTCTCTCGGTGTGCCCGCTGCCGCCCGAAATAGTGCCGAGCAGCGTGACGCACGCGCCGCTCCGCGGGGCCCACGTAACATATGTCACCCGCGAGCCGTGGGCCTCCTTGGGCAGGCGCTGCCCGCGCCGCTGCCGCCGCCTGACCCCGCGTTCGCCGCGAGTAGGTGGCCTCGGTGTCGCGGCCTGAGCCGCGGGCGCTGACGTGGAGGAGGTGACGCGCTTGTGAGGCACTTAACTGCATAACTTGGAGCTTCAACTTGGGGGAGAAATGAACGCACGTCGGTGAATCTGCCCATCCATGAAACCTTGGGACTCTTCTGGGGCCGCAAGWAACGCTGAGCTGCGACTCGGCGAGCGAGGCCGCTTGTCAGGAGAGGTCTCCCAGCACCCAGGTATAAACCAGTAAATCCAAACACCCTATGTCCTGTAACAACCAGAGTCGCTGGAGCTAGTTTTCTTTTTTGTTTCATATCCCTTCAAGAAATGAACCTGCCATAATGCTTATGGCAGGACAACAGAGGGAAGATCATTTATAGTAAACATGCTCTTGCCTTGAATTCACATCTTTGCCTCCTGGTTCCTATTTATGGATTGAGRATCAAAATCTCTAAAGCTCTGAAACATGATTGATTCCCAGTTATTTTGTAATGACGTGCTCTCAGTCTGCCCTGTGGTTTGTGAGCTGCTTTGTGGTGAAACCAGATGTAATTCATCAGGTTTTTATCACCACTAAGCTGTGTATGTTGGCCAAGGGTAACTGGAATGGGCTGCGAGACACATGTGGTCTTCTCTGAGAAAGTCRGTAGCAGAACTCCCAAGTACATTATTCAGTTGGATTTCTCTGTAATGAAAACAGCAGTTTTCCTGGCTGAATCCAAACTTAACATCTGATTTACTCTAAAACATGAACCCAAAAGGCATGTAGGTCCTCTGGTGAATGTGGACACCTCTGTTAGGCTTATTGCTCTTTTCCTTACTTTATGSCTGCAGGTTTTTAATTGGTCTTTGAAAGTAACATTAGGTGCAAAACATCTAAGAGAAGATCACAAAATTTTAAGAAAAATAATGGTTCCAGGGGATTATTTTGGCTTTCTCGCCTGAGTTACTCCTTTTGGCTATGTCTTTTGTCCTCTGCCCTGTGAATGTGGCTCTGAGCACTATTCTACTCAAACTCACTCTGTTTAAGAGGACTTTTTAATTCAACATGCCCTAAATACTCTTTTTCTTACTGTCTAAATGAGGAGCAGATGAGCGTCAGCTGTGCCTGAAGGTTGTACTCAGCCTTTGATGGCTTCTTTCAAAACAGTATTTCTGTGTTTTTTTCTTTTTTTATAAATAGTGTGAATGGGTAGAAACTAATTTTTTTATAGGTAGTCATAAAAGCGGTTGCAGTAGAAATATAATAATTTCTGTGTTGATTTCCTCCCTGTAGTTTGAGGCCCCAAAATAAGCTATGGGGTGAAGCATGGATATAAGAATTGGATTGGTTGTTCCTGGAAAACTCAATGCCATAAAAAGTCTGTTCACAATCAAGAATCTTGGTCTTTAGGTCACCAGCGTGATGCCTGCTGAAGTGTGCAGTAAATAGAATTTTATAGTGAGAACCTTCTGCTAAATATCCTTTTTCATAGTGGGTATCTAAAATCATTTTCAGGATACTGGCTTATGGACAACAGTATTTTAGATTTCAAAGCGTTAGCAGTTTGAAGTACACTGAGGATGTTCCTATGTAACACATAGGTTTAAAATGTCTGTTGTTTCCATATAATCTTGAGGCTGCCATCAGCCTCATTTTTTGTAGCAGAACTATTCATGTTTGCAGCTGAGATGGAATAGATTTATTTAGTTTTAGATTTATGTTCTGTCAATTAATCACCTGAAGCTTGCTGTGACAGAGTCCTAACAAATGAGAAATACACCAGCAAAATTTTGTTTTAAAAGCYGATATATCTTGCTGCATAACGTTGACAGATGCAGTCAACGTGGTTCCAAACAAAAAAAAATTAATATTTTTTTCCTCTTTTTGAGATGCTGCTGACAGAGGAGTGTTCCAGTCGGATGGCCTTGCAGGGTTTGTGCTGCMACACCTGGGTGCCCTATCTGGAGTCTGCCGCTCACGCGCTTACCTGCCTTTCCTGTTCTGCTGCCTCTATCCCTCAACATTAATTGCTCCGTTAAGAGCTGTCTGCGTTTTAGATGCAGGGTTTTTTTTTACAGGACAGGCAATCTGAGAGATTTGTGTCAAAGCAGAATTCCACTGGAGAGTGAAGAGATTTGGAGCTACTCAAAAATTATTTTTATTGGTACAAGAGGGGAAAAAATATCTTTTTTTTCTACAGAATGTCATGTAATTCTTGGTGTTTTCTTCTTGAATAGAACATTGTGTCATATGAGAATGGCATCTGCTAAATATCAAGTAAAGCTTTTGATTTTTTTTTTGTTGTTGTTGCTGTTCTCTATGGAATAAATGGGAGGGTTTTGAATGGAAGCATGCACGGCAGTCTTCATACAGCAGCCTTCGCTTTGCGAAGCAGCTGTGAATTTAATGGGAGTACAAATGAAAAGCAGTTGATAATTAGGCTGCTGGGTGTTTTAGAATTATTATTGTTAATTTTTAACAATCAATTTGGTAATCAGGAGTGTGCTATTGAGAGGCATGTATTTTTGTATTTGAATATCCTAAGCAGCATTCCAGCTGCATGACCTGGTAACTTACAGCTTCTGCTGAGAATTGGATACCAGAAGAGACTTGAGGGTGCTGCTATAAAACAAAGAAGATTGRCAGACAGGGCTGTATAGAGAAGCAAGGTATTTATTTATAGTACTACAAGTTTTCTTTTTTCTTCTTCTAACTTTGCGTAATATTAGAGTACTGTCTTTTTTGGCTGACAGCTACAAGTGTWGACTTGCAGATTTTTACATCTACAGATCATTAATATTTTGAGTAGCCTTGAGTATAGGAAGAAAACTAATTTCCCATCATAAAGTCTACTGCTAGCTAAGCAGAAAATTAGKATTTCACAAATCAGTGGTGACTTCAGGCCAGTGAATTGGTGAAAGAACCTGGCTGCTTTGGAAACCTTTGGCCCTGGGAGAAGCTGGGACTTCTCTCATTGATGTGCTTTTGGAAATTCCATCCTTGCTCTGCAGCTCTAATTGTTTTATGATTATTTTAAAAGTCTTTTTCAAATTAAATGAGTCTATAAGAGGATAGGTAAGAAATACGTGTATTTCTCAGTTTCTGCAGTGAAGGGCTTACTAGCCACAGCATTTATCGATGATTTGGACTCTGAGTTGTCACACGTCGTGACTGAAGGCATGATGAAGTCTGCTCTTTGAATATATGAGTAATTATTCAGCTGCTCTAACTCTTCTGTGCAGTCTAGAGGAGAGGATATGTCTTGGTATAACTCAAATGTAATGTATCATCTGTATCTTGCTTGAAAAGCCTAAATTGAGACGAGAGGGTCTGAACATGACACAACTCGCAGCAAAATACCACTTCTTTGTGTTCTGCTTGCTTTATGCTATGTGCGTTTGTTGGAACTTGGCCTTTAATGTGATTCACATTAGATGTACATGCTTGTGTGGAGTCTCATGCCTCCCATGGTCGCGCCTGTGTTTGAGGTGCGGGCTCGTGGCAACGCGGGCTCTCGTCGCTCCCGCGCAGCCGCTTTCTGCTTGGGGCTCAGTTCTCTGCGGGCGCCRTGCTGGGTGCTGCCTCCCTGCCTGCAGCCAGGCAATACTGAGGGGATTTATTACTCTTTTATTACTGCTGTGATTTAGATGCCTTTTATAGTGGACATGAGAGCAGCTATAAAATTTGATTACAGTGGTGATGCAGGATCGTTTATGCCTGAGGATAGGCTATTTCACAGTCCTCGTTTTTTTCCATCTTCTCTGCTTTTTTAGGCAGCCTCTGTTTTTCTCTGCCTGTTCCCTGGATTGCGGAGCAGCGTTCCAGATACCGCCCTGCGTCCCGTGGCCTTCCTCCAAATACCCTAGCTCCAAATACCTTTGCTTTCTCAGCAGTGCTTGTGCCTGAACGTTAGCAATGAGCTGCATGGGGAAGGAGTCGTGTTGTGAAGGCTTGGGGTTGTGCCAGGTTCCTGAAGGGCTGCCTGCGTATCCCTCCTGTGCCAGAACAACTCATTCAGCCTTTCCTACCCTGTGCAATACAGAGGTGGCCAATGCACTTCCGAGCGAGCGTGCTGGTTAGCAGAGGGATATGGCAAGTTGCTAGGGTGGAATTTAAATCATCACAGGGGGATCGGGAGCCTTAGAGGGGTGAGTGAGGCTCTAGCAGCAGCATCTGCTTGGCCATGTCAAGGACGCTGTGTGTACAGCTCTGCTGGGAGAGTGTTAGAGTAGAGATGGACTTTGGGATTTGCCGCTTCAGCTGTGAGTAGAGCCCGTGTGTMTGTCCAAGAGCAGATCTGTGTCTGCATGCAGCCCCGCGGGGCAGCTCCACACCAGGACATGCTCCACATGCTGTCCAGGTGGCCGGTGCTTGTAGGGCTGTGCACCCGTTCCCCTGGTTATTGGGAGGGTTCGTGTCTCCACGAGCGCAAGGTGAGGGGCAGGAGGCCTTGCAAGTGAAGGGTTAGCTGGCTGCGTCTTTCTGCATCTTCCATTGGGTATCTGCTGCCTGCTGTGGCCGCTCCGCGCTGGCGCGTCCGCTCGGGGCTGGACAYTGCTCCAGTGCTCCCATAACCCTCCCTGTACTGCAGCACTGCAGGCCGTGCTGTGGAGCCACCAGGAGCGGGCCGGCTGTGTGAGCCTGCCGGATCCCAGCAGCTCTGGGACAAAGCGCGGCTCCCCAGGGGACTGGCCACTGCCGTAGAATCCARCAGAGCCCAGGACCTGCCAAACTCCTTTTTCTCCTGTACTTACCTGGTAGTAAAGCAACCCGGCTGGACCTTCAYGCGACACATTCCAGAACCAATAAAGAGACATGCTTCCATATGGACCTTGTTTTTCCTTTGGGCATCTTCCTGATCCAAGGCCGTCTGCTTGAAGGTGGAGAAGAGTGATCCCAGTGCTAACACACAAGGATGGAGGTCCTGGCGGGCGAAACCTTTATCACAGCTTCTCTTTGGCAAATCATGACAACTGACTGGACTTGCCACACAGCGGGGTCAGCGTTTGCTTTAGTGGCTCCACTTGGAGCAGAGATGGTTCTTTACCCCTTAGAGCCTGACAGACCACCTCAGATGTTGCTCTCTGGTAGCATGACAGCAACGTGGTGATCAGCATGACACGTAGGGTCATTTGGTGCTGGCCCACCAAAATTAGAAAGAACTGAAGGCTCAGCCCAAAGTACAAACGTTGCTATTATATGACTTGCTTCTTTTTGGCTTTTAGCTAATAACTGTCCCATCAAAAGAAGAATAAGACATGGCAGAGCAGGAGCAGTAATTTCACTCCACGTGAACTCTCCACGTAGGTGACTCATATGTTGTTCTGTTYGCTTTTTTTGTCCATTTAATCTGTTGTAAGAGAGCAGCTGCTGTATTGAAATATATGCCAGGGAAAACATGGAAGCACAATGCCCAGAAAACTTTCTGCTTTCTTTCCAAGTGTTTGCTCACATACACGTGTTCCTCTTGGGTCGATGCAAGGAGCTGCCTTTTCCTCAACCTCCCGATTTCCTCGCAGCGCTGGCGAGAGGCATTCGGCTCCCCTCTTCTGCTTCTSTCTTCCAGTGAGTAACTCTGTTTCTCTGGTTAATTAAAGTTTCCTGCAGGAGTGGGTTGGAGCGCTGATGGGGATGACTAACAAAGTAATCGGCAAGCGATTAGCGTGTGGGCTGCTGGGCGCAGATTAGCCTGCCCTGGACTCTGCTTTTATCTTAGCTCTCTGTTTTGAAATAATTCTGTTAATAATATATAGGATTTCTGTCCCATTTAACTTAGCGCAAAGTAGACAAAGTGACTCAGTTTCGAAAGGCTCTGATTCAACTCGGACCGCAGCCCCTTGGATGCAGCGTGAGGCGACGTGACCGGCTCCTCTTTCGCTCCCCTCAAATTTTCCCCCTGTGCAAGGTGCAAGGGGGAGAGAGTTGGTCCGAGGGGAGAATTAGGGTGATTTTGTAAGGCCTCCCGAGATGCATTGGTGAGGATCACATCCCCAGACTCCTTGTGAACTGGCAACCACCAAAGGGTGGGGAGGATGTGGAGGTTTCAGTTGTGAATAAATCGGAGAAAAATAAAACCTAGTGCAGAGCACAAGTTCCCACAAGCTTCTAATATGCCGGGAACCTCAGCTCTCATGCTGTGCACTTAACAAAATAACAACTGGGGGAGAGCATTGACATGTAGCCCAAATTGGGAGATGTTCTCTCCTCCTGCAATTCCTGCGTCTGCTATTATGGCCCCAGTGGGAAAACTGTTTGGAAAGYGGAAGACGGAGCACACAAGCTCAAAATACTCGAGAAAAGAGAAGGAGGAAATCCTACAAAGGGGTGTTATGGGTGGCATGTTGGTGACGTGGACATGTCTGACTGACGTAAAACTGGGTGTTTGGGTCCTCATCCCGTCAGAGAGGGAGCAGCATCATCCGCGTGCTCYGACTGACAGCTGTCAACAGCACACCTGAAATCTGAACATTGATCACGAGGAATGAAAGAGAACAAAAGTCTTGGCTATGAAATAAACTTAATTATCAAGAGGAAACTGAAACACTTAAGCCTCTCTAAATGCTTGTGAAATTAGTTAGGCTCTGAACTGGTTTTGGTTGGGTTTGTTTCCTTTAAAGYTAATTTCCAGACCACGGCTTGCTCTCGTTTGATCTGGAAGCCAGGTGAGTGTTTAAAAAAAAAAAGTGAGGAATGTGATGTTGCCTGGTACCAGGGTTGAATTACAGTTGTAACTGTTTTGAAAGTTGGTGTCAAAAAAAAAAAAAAAGAATAGAACTTGCTTGTTAAAGCGTGGCACTTGGCTGTGGTTTTGCTTTTCGTGGCAGCGTTGCTGAATTCATCTGAACGAGCTTCTGTGCCAGGTTCCCCGTTGTGCTGGCACAGCAAAAATACCTTTTTTTCCCCCTCCCCTCTCTCTCCCCCTTCGTGTGGATGAGCCCGGCGCTGTGGCGGCCAGCGTGGGCGCAGGGAGCCCCGCTGGCTCCGCGCTCCTGCCGGGGCTGACGCTGCTCAATATCCCGAGCTGCTGTGCTCAGTAACTTCTGAGCTGCTAACTCTGAGCCCGGGCGGTTTGGGGCTGGCCAACCTCGAGGTTAACTGAGCATTCGGCTCCTGGGAATGAGGAAGGGAAACAAGAAATGAGCCTGGGATGCTGCTGACAGCTGTAGAGGCAGGTGACAGGAGTTCCTTCTTATAGGGTCTTTCTTGTTTTTGCATGGCTGCAGTGCTCTGAGCCACCAAATGGAGCTGGTGGGGCAGGCGCTGAGCTGCAAGCCAAGCTGCTATTCCCTTCATCAAATCTTCCAGAAGGTTTCCAGGTTCTCTTGCAATTGAAATGCATCTGGGGACTTAGCAGGTATCTGGACTCAGTTTTGGTTGTTACCAGATGAAGGATCCATTGCAGCCCCTTGCCTGTTTCTTCAGCCTGGCTCTGAAACGCATGCTGCTTTTTGTAATGAATATGAAATGTGATGAATGTGAAGCTACCTGTTTGTCTATACAGCTGTCTTGAGAGGTGTCAACTTTGGCTGTCAGTTTTAATGTTGGCCTATATGCRGGTTCAAAACCTTCTGGTCTCTGTTCTTCTTCCCTGCAGTAAGAAGCAGTTGAGAGAGACCTGGAAACATCTCCCGTTCTATCAGCAAGGCAGACAACACAGCTACTCACGAGCACAAATTCCAAGCGCTGAAAGTTGTTTTCGACCTTCCCTCCCTGCCCTGGAAGGAAGGGAGAGAGGGGAGGCGAGAGGCAGGATTTGCCCCTTGCAGGTGGCAGAAGGATCAGAGTGATTCGCCAGCTAAGGGCGTCTTGGTGCCTGGCAAGGAGAGGTGTCGCCAGGCGCGCCGGGAGCTGCGCGCTTGCTCACGGCAGTGCTCGCTGCACRCTCGGCCYGCTGCTTGCTGGGCTCCTTTCTCARCCCTCTGTGGCCACGACAAATGCTGCCTTTGGCAAGCTCTGATTTACGGCAGGCCACTTATTTCTTGGAAAAGTGCTCTCATCCACTGGCACGATGGAGAGCTGTTCTTTGCCTAGTAATAGTGACTTCAGGGACAAACTGCTGGTTGATCAGTGAGGAGATAGGCAATTTGTGTATGTGTGCTTTTTATTATTATTTTCATTATTTTCATTTAAATCCTTTTCATTTAAAACACCTGGTCAAATGAGACATTGCTTTGGAAACTACCTTAGAGCTTCTGGAACCAAGTTACAGAACACCATTCTTGCTCATGCCTTCAATATTCACTAGTCTTTAACTGCTTTAACTTTTAAGGCTTCAAGGGTGCCAGGAATACTGGCACAACGGGGGTTATTTCATTATCTTCCACTCTAAAATCTCCTGGGCCTTGGTCAGGTGTCACAGTGTTTTGGTAGTTGCTTTCCCTGTTACCCCAGTTCCTAGGAAAAGCCTCCTTTTAACTCAKGGCAAGTTGCACAAAGCAGGAAACACAGCTTTGAACTGGAAATGAGTCGGGCTTTCACAGAGGGTATCTATGATATTCAGACTCCAAGATGGTCATTGTGCAAGAGAAGAATTTAGTTTGTGTATTGCAGCCCTTGGACAACACAGTTTTGAAGCTGTTGATACTGCTCAGAGGAGCATTGTGACTTAAATGACACAAACACACAAACAGAAGCAGGGGGAGACCCCTTCTTTCTGCTTTAGCAGGGAGCAGCRTCAGGCTCCCCAGGTCCTTCTCCAGCTGGAGAATTCCCTGTGCCTGCGTCAGTCGGCTGAGTGACTCATAACTGTGATGCTAGTGTAGGGCTGACTCTGGATTGGAAGCCTAAATATATATATATATATCAGGAGAAAAAAAAAAACACAGTTAGCATTAGGAAGGAAGCAAGTAATTTTGTTTCCTTAGGTACAGGCAGATTTAAACATTTTTCTCCATTGTTTTTCCCCTCTTGTCACCTGCATTTGCTGAATGTTCCCAGGCCTGTATTTGACATGTTCCCTTAACATTTATTATACCTCCCTTTCCACTGTAAAGGATTATGAGTTGTTTGTTTGTTTGTTTTTTGTTTTTCTTGAAAATCTGAGGACTTTTTACACAGTATTCAGGATATGGTCATTTGTGGCCTTGCTTATTTTAGAAATAGCACCCTCTCCACTTTGTCTTCTTTCACTTGGAAGACACAGATTTGAAGAAAGTGAATCACTACAGTTGTTCTTTAGCTGTTTACTTTATGTTTTCACCTACCTTATTCTAAATACACTTTTAGTGGCAGGTAGGTCCCTGGTTTTTCCTGCACAATTTCAATGATAAAAGGGAGGGTGCTACCAGCTGCCCTGGTTATGGAGTTACAGAGCTGAGATGTGCCCTCTTTGGCAGCCTGCCCTGCCTGCTCCTGGGATGTGTYGTATCAGGAAAGTCAGAGGCTCATAATAGAGGAGAAAATAAAGTGGTAGAAATGATAACGGGTATTGAGCACTCGGCAGAAATTTATAAGATGCCACGGTGACATTTCAAAGGGTTTTATAGCTGCTGTTTGACTTCCAGGTGTTGTCTCCTGTATGGTTGGCAATGTGGTTGAAGGTCATGGCATGTGTCTCTTAGGTGACGTTTGCTGACAAGGTGTCCCTGTAGTGAACGCTGAGGTCTCAGTGCACCTATGATATTGGGCTGGCTAGGGGCAAGCCTTTTTGAGAAATCTATTCTGAACTAAAAAAGGGAAAATAATGTGTTATATTGCACTGTTGTGGCCTCTCAAAATGTGTCTGCTTGCTGGGATGCCACAGATCCCTGCAGTTGCAAGCTGTCTAGCAGAGATAAAGCTAAAAAGAGATTTCACTAATGCTATCATTTGACAGTCTGGGGTAATTCCTTCATTTTGTTCTGGAGAATTTGTATCCAAAAGTAGGGGGAGAGAAACCTCTAGGTTGTTTAAAAAAAAAAAAAAATCTAGTAAATTATAGTCCAGGAAAGCCTCTCTCTGCCATCTAGGTAACCAGGCTGACAGTGATGAAAATGGCATCATTGCCCCAGGGAGCTTAACAGAGGAGTATGTTGCATTTGAATAGTATTAAAGAACTTCCTTTCTTTTCACTGACTGTGCCCGCAGGATTACACAGAGAACTTGCCATAGGAAGAACTTACCAAATAAGCTTGCTTTGTACATTACTCTTTAGTCTTTTACGTCCAAAAAAGCTTTTCCCAAACAACATTGAATTCTTGCAGCATAGTAGAGACAAAGCATCGCCCTACACTGAGTCCTGCGCAGAGCAGCGGACTGATGGATCAGATGAGGAGCTAGAATAGCAGAATGAGRAGAAGTTACTGCACACCCAAGCCCATGCAGGATATCTGCCTGGAAACCCTAACCAGGGATGGCAGAAAAGCAGGTCTGCTCTGCTGGTGTTGGCCGAGGCAACTGGTCCCTGGTGCTTTCTGAGAGCAGTTGTGCAGAGCTGAGGACGGGCTGCCTGGGTCTTGTTTTTGCAACAAAGGCATCAGCAGATTGCCCTGTTTCTGGCATTCTCAGCTGCCTTGGTAAATCGGGGGGAGTTGGGGGAGCAAATGTGGTTTTGGTGCAGGATAATAAAAATATGTAATATGCCCCCTCTCAATATGAAGCAAAAAATCCTTCAGGAAAACAAAAACAAAAAACTCGCCCAACATCGGTATGTGAGCAATTCTCCTCTCCCATTACCCAGAACTAGTCACCTCGGGAGCTGGTTATGTGTAATGCACCAGTCATAAACCAGTGGGAGTATGTTACAAACGAAGGAATGGGATGGGAGCGGGGCTGGGAAGGAGTCTTGGGAATGAGCAGTGCTCTCCCACGCTGCAGGCAGCTCCGTTAGCTGAATTCCTTTCAAAATACCCATCCCCACCGAGGGATGCACCAGGTCRCTCCCTCTGAGCTGCACGTCTCTGTTCCAGGGCTCGTGTTTGACAGAGCACAGGGTGGCTCRTGCGAAGTGTTGGAGTAAGAGGCAAAAACTTGGCAGTTAATATTCTTACCTTCTGATTTTGTTTTGTTTATTCTGTTTTTCAAGCCCAAACAGCAGCCTGGCAGGGAAAGTGTCTTTGCTTGGGCATCATCATGGTTGTCATCAGCAGACTCCTGTCTTTGGTAACTGCGCTTGGTTAGTGAGTGACAGCCTTCCATTGGGCAATCCTGCTTCCCCCTCTTGGGGAATGGGATACTTTTCAGGTCAAAGATTAAGTCATTGCTAAATAGATGATAATTTCACAGTGTGTTATTGCAGCATATGCCCGAGCTAAAGATTGCTCCTACTCAGCTCTCTGAGGCTTTTCCACACATCTGTTGGAAATAGGAGACAGGGCCCAAATCTTGCATCTGACTATCTGCCAATTTATAGCAGCACAAAGATCTAAATTTGCTACTTGGAGCCCACCTTGAAATAATAGCCTATCTACCCACTAGTAGCAGCTGGATATAAAGTTTGCCTTGATAGCATGATGTCCAGGTTGTTACCTACATGCAGACCTTGGCAGACGTATGGATGGGAGCATCAAGATGAGGCATTTGGAAGAGAGGCTTCCCAGGCAGTCTATGGGCTCTGGATGCAGTTTCCAGAATCAACTCTCTTAAGCAAAGTGGCTGCACTTAGGAATGACAAAAGCCCTCTCCTTGGTGGCTAAGTGTGTTGGATGGTGCTTTACCACCTTTGAGACTGTGTGGAGCATCAATCAAACACCTCCATGGTTGTTATTTTGGTCCCCTGCTCTTAGCTGAGCCCTACCCCTTGGGAATGGCTTGAAGAAGATGCCATTCCTGTTGCATTTGTTATGCAYGATTTGAACAGAGCTGCTTGAGGAATTCACGCTGCATTTTGCTGTTTTTTTTTTTTGTTTGTTTGTTTGCATTTTGCCTCTTCACTTGACCTGGCATTTCCCACAGCTCTCATTCTGTGCTTCCACTAATAGCGAGAAATAACGTGGACACCCTGTCACTGGTTTTGCTCTCTGTGTCTGAGGAGTCGTTCTTGGCTGTGAAGAATCTGCTCTTCCAGCCGAGTGCAACGCTCACAGTGAAGGCCTTTTTAAAGGAGTCTGTGCTGAGTTGCATCAGCTGCTTTGCTTATCTGAAGTTCTTGCTCTTTTGGTTAGGAAGTCCTAACACTGTTTAAATAATTAAGAAAATGCTATATCCCTAAGGAAATGAGAAGATACTGTGTGGTGGAGACAACTCCTTTAAAATTGTTACCTCAAACCATAGTCTTGGGTGTGTAGGGCTCCCAGCGGTGATTGATGGCATGAGGGGCAGCACAGCGGTGACTTTCCTGAATGCCTCACGTGGCAAAAAGAGCAGGAGCTGGGMAGTTGTGCAGAGTGTTAGCAAGGTATCTGCAGCACAGCAGGTATCTCTGAACTGCTGTGGAGAAATGCCTTMGTTTTGCTACTTGGGAGCCGTTGGGTCTCTGCAGGATGAAGGAAGCGATGCCCTGAGGTCCCCCGGTCACCTCAGGGGTCTGGTCGATCCTAACTTTCTCTTCTGGGTACATGGTTGGTTAGAGACAGAGCAGCTGCTCCATGGAGCCTAGCAAGAGCCGTCTCTTTCTTCCTAGAGGGTATGCGGGCCCTCTGGGAAGGAGGAGGAAGACAGGGGAAATGACCAGCCTCTTCATTCCTTCTCTTTCTTTGGGTTTCAATAGGGCTGTAAATGTCAGCTCCTTCCTAATGGATCTGCAGATTGATCCACTCCTGCCACCGAAAAGGCTGGTGTGGCTCCAACAGCAACATCAGGTTTTGTCGCTCTGTGCTCCATCCCTTTCCTTTAAGGAAGAGGCTAAGGGCAGGGTAAGTAGGAGAGCAGGTACCTTCCTGTAGGGAAGCCTGCTCCTGGTTAGGGGATGGTTTTGAGAGGTGATGTTTTCTTTTTGTTTATTCTGGCTTCTGTTCTTCTTTTTAAGACTATGGAAAGTCACACAGGGATCTTCACTGAGCCTGTAGTAGGCAGGTGCTGCCTCACACACATTTCTCTCTCTTCTCTTCCTTCCTCCTCCCCCAGCTGTATTTCATTAGTTGCAAGTCCTAGGGCAGGGAAGGAATGGATGACTGCTTTCTTTCTTGCCTTTCCTAGAAGGTTCCTCAGGTTGACATTTATTGTGTAGGAGGAAAATTGGCTTTGTATTTGTCCTTGGATTGCTTTTAAGTGAACCAGAGAGTTCAGCTTATGGAGATGTCAGTTTTTTTTTTTTTTTTTTTTAAGATTCCTTTCACTTGCAAAAATTCACTCAGTTTTCATTACAGAAATATTTATGAAGCTTTAATTAAATGTTTGTGTACCTTGGAGCCCTACGGTGAGCAGAGCCCTGAATGCAAAGAATTATGCACAGAGACCACAAAGAACGTGGACTCTGTGGCAAATGATACTGCATATGCTGAAAAAACAGCATTTGCAAGATCTGCCAAACGCTTTGTGAATCAGTGAACTTTGCTTCTCCCACACACCTCTGTCTCACGGATCGTGCCATATCTTGCTCATGAACCATGTGGTGGACTGGTGCTCCCTTTAAAGGTGACTTACAGAAATAGGAGACCCTGACAAAGGTCAGTTTTCTGGGTCTTTCTCAGGGTTTTGGCTTCTCTTAAAGACTTATCTGGCATGTAGAGATTTTATGTTATGCTAATCCTCAAGTATCCGAGCGTTCTCACAAGCAAGGATGAACAAAATTCCTCAGTAGTCCCMCTTTTACTGGAAAAAGAATTAAAAAGTTTAAAATACTCATGGTCATGTGAGTGGTCAACTGTGATCACGGGTCAACTGTGTCAACTAAAATGTGCAAACTATATGAGCTTATCTTCCCTGCATCATCCAAGGCAGTGGGCTTTATTGTTGTTTTCCCACAAGGTCTAGCTCCTGTTTTTGATTGTGACCTTCAGTGCAAACAAGGAACAAGATTTAAAAAAAAAAAAAAATATTTTATCTAATACTGCTTTTCTGTCCAGTGAATATCTACAATGAGATCAGAGATATGACTCTGTATTGATCATATATCTCTAAGTTTCCCTACCAGTGGCCACTACAACGAGCAGACTCTGGCAACCGTTGATTCTAAGAGCAGATGAATAACTCTGTGCCTTCCAGATGTGTTTCCAAAGAACCAGCACCACCTTTTCCTGCATGACACATGACAGGAAAGCAGTGATGTAGATTCTCCTGTACAGACTCTGTAGCCTCAGAGAATCGAGCACCTCCTGTCACTAGGCTCTAATAAATTCAGGTCAGTAATGGAAGATTTCATGGGAGGAACCCAGCAGCAAAGCAGTTTGAACTTGTGCTGTGTGGTTCCTGCTCTTGTCTAGGAGATTAATGTGCACCTGGCCTTTRGACTAGCTCAGTGGTGGGAGATGGCCCGGGAAGTTGTGTGATAGTCTTTGCTAGAGAAATGCTCATGAGAGATTTTAGAGCAGATTTCTGTCCTGCCTGCTATGAGCCATAGCATCCAAAGGGGTGTAAATACCACACAGTGCTGCATCAGTCACGTGCAAATAATTTCTTAGCCTTTTCAAGGATGAGGAAAATGAGACTTTTTTTCAGTAAAGCTTTTCTTGTGTTGATAGGGAAAAAATAGAACAGCAGTCCTTATTCATCTCATGTCTTTGCAGGCCTTCTGATCTTCACGCAATCTTCTTTTCAGTGTTTTAACTGCATATCCAAAATAGCCACGTTAGGAGTGACATTCTTAATGAAAGCCTCACTGAAATTACTGTAATTTGTTACTGTAAACAGATGATCTGTGTATTTTAAATTGCATCTCAGGCAAGCAGTCTCTGGAAAATGCAAGTCTATGGTGTGGCACAGCATGGGCTGCAAGGAGGGGGAGATGTGCGTAGGAGGGCATCTTACTACTGCTTGATTTCATGCTGCAGATGGTAATTAGCATTAGGGAAGTGTGGTTTATTAAARTGCAGGTTGTAGGAGAAGGTATCAGCTAGGGACAAAGTATCAACCAAGGACAGTAGCAGACAGGTGAGATGTTCAACAAATGCAGGTTTTTTTCACCGTCCAGCTTACAGGTTCAGATCCAGGCTGGGGTGGTGGCAGGGTGATGTTGACTGTTTCATACTACAGTAGCAACAAGAGACCATTTGCAAGGTGACCACTCGAAGTGCTAAGCACAAGAATGTTCCAAATGGTACTTGTTGTCTGGAAGATCATAATACATCAGAAGAAAAATAGGTTCATACACCCAAGTGCCAGTTTTGGCCTTTGTTCTTCTTAGCTGGCCTCTCTAGGCTTCCCCTGTGTTCTTCCTGCAGCTCCTCAAAGAAACTCTGAGGGTGCTTCTTGGGCTTCTCAGGAATCSCCATGGAGAGGAGTCTGTGCAGTTAACTGACCTGCTGCCCCTGTGCCAGCTCCGGACGTTGGCTGCGTTTCTGGATGGTGGTTCTCGTGTCTGGAGGCTCGTGCTCGCCCTTCTGACTTTTCCTGCCCTTTTTCAGTGGCTCCATCCAGGCGTTAGGTGGGTTGGATTGAAAGGCCGTAGTTCTCCTTGCCTTTAGGTGAGATCCTCAGGCTCTAACACCGCGTGCCCTGGTCATGGCAGCAGTTTGGCTGTGCTGCTTAGGGACCTGCCGTTCTTGCCTTTGGCAGCTGTGATCGGTGACCCAAAGTGACAAAACTTCGGAACTTTTCCAGTTAAATATGGTGCAATTTCTAAAACAATACAACAGCTTTACAAGCAGAGATTTCCAAATTAAGCCTACAAAGTCAGGAAGTGTTTTGAAACCTGTGTCTCTGGGTACTCAGGTTCACTCTGTTCTCTGTTAAATTTTATTTAGGTGTCCCACTTCATTCAGCTTCTACACTATCACCCATTCCAAATTTTCGTTGCAGATAATTTTCTGCTAAGGATCTTCTTAGTGCTTGGAAGATGAGAGCTGTCGCCTTTCAATTCTTATTACATCAGTAAATGGAAGCACTATCTTTAGACTGTCACTGCCTTTACCCTGCTAGTTCAGCAAGTCTGGAATATAAGGAAGCAGCCCAATAATAACAGGACAAACAGATGGAGAAACAGCATCCATAAAACATCACTGTAATAGAGTATTTCTTGTCTCTTCCTCATATCTTGTACCCWACCGTATCTGGTAGATGCTGTTCAGAGCAAGCTACTATATTCAATTTTAGGTATAATTCAAAATATAGGTTTTTCCATGCACATTTCTTTTGTTTTTAGTTTTGTCTTATTTCATTATAGGTTTATTTTAACCATGGTACTTCAAAAGAAAAGAACATGCAATCCAAGGCAGGTTCAGCAATGAAAATACGTCAATATCAAATCCAAACAATATTGTAAAACTCAAACTGAGGCTCCTCCATATGGTATGTTGATATTGCCAGCCAAAAACACAACATGCAACTTCCAGAGCTGGGTTCGCTGAACTTTAAAATCTGTACAAAAATAACTGGCGACAGCTTTGCTCAACGCAAAATCCTTTCTACTCTCTCCCAGAAAGAACTGTTCCCCCTGCCGTTTTTTCAGCACCTCCTCCTCCTCCCCTTCTGCTTGTTCTTCCTCCCTCTGTTCTGATTTTTCCCACATTTGTATGAATAGCCTCCGTGCCCGCTTCTTGTTCTCATGACGGAGGATGCATCAGAGTTTGCTGTCCATCTTGCTTTCCAGAGACGTTACCTCACCTGCTTCCGAGGAAAGCTGATTCCCTGCAGTTTTCCCATTTCCAAACACCCTCTGTCTTGGTTCAGTGCAGTTCTCTGAGTTTATGAATTAATCCTGCTGGCCACTCTCCCAAGTCTCCCWTGCTCTCCAAGCTCCAAAACAGCCAGCACCTCCCCAGACCAAGTGCAAAATGCACACGTGTGGTGTGCAGGTCACCAGGGTATTGTTTGATTTTTTTTTTTCTTTTCTTTTTTTTTTTTTTTTCCAGGAATTCTTCCAAGATTATATCCCTGGATAGGATATCCAGGAGAACTCCGTGAAAATCTTCTCCATCAAAAGTGTTTGTGGGAACAATGTGTATCCTTACTGAATAGTGATGAGAGCACTGAAGTGTTCGTTGCGTGGAGATGGTAAGTCAGGGGCGGAGTGCTGAGATAGCAGCAGTGTTATTAATAGCTGCACAAGTCACTATTGATGATAGTGAGATGAGACCGTAAGGAGACTGCATGAACCAGAGGTGACAACTTGAAATGTTGTTTTCCTGCTGTTGGTTCTTGGTCTGTGTATCTGTTCTCGCGCTGCTATTGTCATTGATTTCGTTAGTCTTGTTCCTGTGTCTCTAATAATGTCTTTATTGTCACCTCCTGCTCTCTCACTTCACGCTTCAGGTCTGTTATCCACATATCTATCTGGTGTCGAGAAGCAGCTTGTGGCAGTGATTTGTGCTCCCTAAAACAGAACCTGTTAGGTTAGTCTGTTTTGTGGAAACAGCCCTGCAAGCATGAGGGTTATTTCTGCCAAAATCCAGGAAACTCAGAAGACTGATTAGCCCAGGTAGCATCTGTCAAACGTGCTCATGTAGATAGTTATCTGTTGTGTAATTTGATTAGTTACAGGCACTCAGAACTAGGAGGGATTTTTATTGGTAAGGCTGGCTGCAAGTCAGAAATGACCATGAGGTGTTGTCAGCTCCAGCAGCCACTATGTTGAAGCAGAAAGTGCAAATTGCCCCTGTGGAGAGCAAGGTCAGCTGCCTCCAGCACATCCAGCCCTGAGGCACAGAAGCCGCTCTTGGTGCCTGCCTATCCTTGTTGGAAGTGATTCAGGAAAAGGGTGACAAAATTCTGATTAAAGAAACAGAGCAGTCTTCTTTGTTTCGTGAGGAATGGACAGAGGTGGGAGGGTTGTTTAGGAGGGAAATATCTTCTGTGAAAGGCAAACACAGAATTATCTGCAAACACAGAATTCTGTGAGTATGAAATATTGGGAGGGGGAACTAGGTTAGAATGAAATCTCAGAAAAAGAGATGTAAAATCCAGGGTAAATTAGAAAGGTTTATGTGGAAATTCTAATCCAGCTAAAATGCAAGAAGTAGAAAGACCTTAAGTTAGCTTTAATTACTAAGAAAATATATATAGCATCACAAAGATTGAGAGAAAAAAGATATGTGTGCTTCTTCCAGAACCAGGTATTTTCTGTGTCTGAACAGACATTGCAGACCCCAATTCTTTATAAGCTACAAAAGTAGCCATCACACTTGTGTTAATTATTTCTAATTTTATTTTTTATATATATTTTATTTTAAAAATTTTATGCATTTCTTAAGAATACATTTTTATACAATTTCATAAGAATATAGAAGAGAAAACCTATCACTAACCATAAATTTTCTTCACTTGTTTATCATTGAGAAAATAATTACTTTTAAATAACTGTGTGAGGTTTCTTTACCAGGGCAGTGGAGCTGCAGTACTGTGGAATCAGTTGTAATTTTACTCCTTATTGTCAATAATAGCGCCATCAAACAGCTTTATTGTGCTTAATTGAGGTAGGTTGTGGTGCAGCAGTTTGTGAACGTTTCTGTATTTTGGAGTATGTCTTGGTGGTGATGCTGAGCAAGTTACTTTTCTGTTTTGTTTTTCTCTCTGAGTGCTAATGAGACTCRGGAAGACACTTTCATTTGGACACTAGGCTTGGAAGCCCAGTTCTTCAAAAGAACTATGAAGAGAACGGTAACTTAAAACAGGAGCATATCCTAGCCAGTGTACTCTGATCACATGATGGGATATCAAGTATCCAAGGATGGAGCCCAGCAAGAGACAGAGAGTCCTGGCACCTGGGAATCTGAGGCATAGCCAGAGTACAGGGTTGAAAGCTGTGGATAGAGGCATAATTCTCCTTCTGATGCCCCATAAATGTTGATGGTTTTATGAGAACAAATGAGAGGAATTTCTAGGGCCGTAGGCTTTAGGATCTATATTTGAAATACGGAGAAGGGGAACCGATGAAAGGAAGGGTGGAGCCCAGCTCTGACTTTCTTCTAGGAGGAGAGTAGTTTTAGAATTAACAATCTGGGGAGAAAATTAGGATTTTAACTAATGTGTTTTGTCTGACTTGAGCCATTTGTGGGGATTCTCCCCTGGGTGGTTGCAGRGCCCACACTGTCAGTGCAGGAAGGGCCCTGGTTAGGACTCAGGTCCTRTCTTCTCTATCAGTTCCATGGCACCAAGCTGGAAACTTTCCAAAAACAGAGGCAATAATTTAAAGATCCATTCACTGAACATTCGAGTCACTGGACTGTGGAATTTGAAGAACTTGCTAGAGGCACCATCTTGTTTTGTGCTCATCTTGCCCAGAAACCTTCTTACCAAGGAGAGGAAAAAAGAAAAAAAACAAAGACGTGGTCAGTTAGAGTGGTATAACTTTGATCATAATGTATTTGGTGAAATATCTCAAACTCTTCAATCATGTCAGCTTGTTTTGTGATTGACTGTCAGGCTGGTTGGTGCTGTGACAATGAAGAAACTCTGCGAAAGGGAGCTTGCTTGACAGGAATGTYAATCCACTCTTGCAAGTCCATGACATATGACTAAATAAGACAAAGTATTTAGAAAAACTAAAACTCTCCTCTTACAGGCTCTGTCCCTAGGTCAGGTAGCAATAAGTACAGTAGCCGAAGCAACTCTCACTTGCACCTTTTTTTCTGATAAATGGAGGCTGGGAGGTCTTCCTTGGTGATGTGTTTTGTTAACGATTTAGGCATGTAATTACTGTTATGTTAAGTGTCTGTTGTAGATGCAAATCCTGTGTGAATCACTGAGAAAACAGTTTGGTTTGTCATATGCAACTTCCACTATAACATCTAGAAATGTCTATAGGGGATGTGTTTCCTGTGGATTATGTTGGCTTTGACAGTGTACTCTTCTGGTTCATGGCTGGGATTTTAAAATGTTCCATTTCAAGACCAAAAAAAAATCAACAGGTGATGGTGTTTGTAGGAAAGATTTTTGTGGCAGCCAATACTGACAAAAGATAGTAGGAGTAGATTTACAAAGTTTTAAAAACCTGGACAAAAAACAAAAATGAGATTTGGCTTGGGAAGACTTCTGCATCCGGAATAACCCAGAGCTCATCTTGTGAGAAAGCAATGTAGGAAACAGTAATTGTTCAAGGCAGCTAAAAGGACCAGGGAGCTCTAGCTGGCAGTGGTAGTGAGAGCAGAAAGATCATATCAAATAGAAGAGTGTTTAGAAGAGTAAAAACTCTCTCTCAATGAGAAGCAGCAGTTGATTTTTCCAAAAGTCTAGATGGYCATTCCTCTAGAATTTCCTTAGGTAAAGGAAATTCCAGACCTCTTTGGGTTTGTTTTTGTTTTTCTAAGGTGAAGAACACAGCTATTCATATTTCCTCCCCCTTGCATTCCTTCGGGGATGTATGGGCTTTTGCGTGGGAAGCAGTTCCCAGTTTTGTTGGTGCAATCAGCCGTGGCTGCAGTGAACGCTCTCTGGAGACCCAGGCACCTGATGCTCTGTGCACATTAGGCAGATAATTAAGAATTAGCATTTGTGACTTTGGTTGTTTACATGTGCAAAAGAATGTAGCTGCAGTGTCAGAATTTCAGGGGCTTTGGGGAAAAAACAAAAGTGATCCTGAATTTGTGGGTGTTTATGTTTCTCATTCCTAAAGTATATTTGAAATAAATATGAAGTCAGGAGAGGAGATCTAAAATTAGCTCCCTGGATCAGCTAAACAGGTTGGTCCTGTGTAGATGGATTAAAACGCACTATCCAGGAAGGAAATTGCATCTCGCAGAGGATTAGGAAGCAGCCGCTCTGATGTTTTTCTGCGGGGTGCAGTGAAGAACACGGCCTCAATGAAGGGTAATGAACAGAGAGCCCTGAGCAATTACCAGCGACCCTGCCACGCACTGAGGACACCGCGGTGACTGCGCTGGTGACCATTTGTGCAGGAGAGACGTCTTCCGAGGCTCTGCGCAGCCCCAGGCACCTTCTGTCACCTTTATAATTTCAGCCGAGTTCATTTCCTCCACGGAAACACCCACGCAGATGAGTAGCATGTGGAGTCATTTAACCCCGAATGGAGTGGTGAAGAAAAAGGCTCTTTTTGTACGTGTCCTTGTGTCCAAGCTCTGCGTGGTGCTGCAGTGTAGGTTTATACTGGAAACTTTCCTTAGCCCAAATCTTTTAACTATTTGCACAAGGAACCCACACGATGCTCATGTGCCCTTAAACCCGTGTTTTGTTTTGCAGCTGGTGGGCTCGATGGGAGCACAGGCTTCCTCTGAAGCTGAGCTTTGAGCTGCTCCCGTGGCTAAAGCCAGGGATGTGGAGCTCCAGCTCTGGCAACGTCCCCTGCTGTCTGCCGGGTTCCTGGGCCTGGCTTTTGCAGCCACAGCAGCTCTCCCCTCCTCTCTACCACAAGCAGTCTGCTTGGGCACTTTGGATGTTCGTCTGGGATTTCTGGATATCTCACAACCCACATGCCACTGCGGGGATATCCAAAAGCCTTATGTGCTGGGTGGCCATCACCACAGCATGAACAAATTGAGCTTGATRTCCATTATCCAGAGCCCAGGACCTGATGTTCTTCCAAAATGGTGGATTTGCTCTGGATCAGAAAGCCGAGGAGGGCAGCGTTCAGAGGAACGCAGGGGAGCAGGAGAGTTGGTACCCGGAGCATCCGCATGGCTCCTGGCAGTTCCCAAACAGCCACGTGCTCATAGGAGCCTTGGGATGGGCCTGACAGTGCTGAGAGAGGCTGGTGCTGAAGTTAAAGGCTGCTTTGATAGAGCTGCTGTTCCAGGGGCTTCCAAATCAGAAAGAGAGAAATTTGGAGTCCTCTCAAATTTGCAGTGATCATTTAGTGCAATTTTAGTGGTGAAATTGTACGTGGAGAGGCTGGCTGTCCAGAGCTGGAGGTGGACACAGTGCGTATTCGGCCCATCTCCCTTGCAGGTCTCTCGATCACAAGGCCTTTCCGTGACGTGCTCCCAGCTTACGTTTTGCAGTGGAAAATGGGGTAYGTGGGGTACGTGGAAAGGACACAGCAAAAGGCCAGCGGAACCGCGAGCGACACTTTTGGACCCTTTTCTTGAGAATGTGAGGGAAATCTTTATCTCTTAAAATTCACATTCCCTCTTTTCCCTCATTCTTCTTTTGATAAATTTTTTTTCTGTTTGCAGCCAGCACTTTTTAATGGTTCTCCCTCCCCCCAGCCTAATGGGTCCCAATTTTCTCCTTTTGACAATGTTACCATATGGTTCTATTATTCAGAGTTTCCTAAACATGCGTTGCAGCAGTCCTGAAAAATAATTAGGTGCTACTGTGGTGTAAAAGTACATCTGTGATGAAAGGCTCCCAGTGGAAATTATGGGATAAAAATGTCCCTAGACATTTTTCTGTCCTTCTTCAGTTCCTTTTCGGTCTCCTCCCTCACCCCCACTCCCCCACAAAAATGTAAGTGGTGCTATAATAGAAGGGGAAAAAAAAGTCTGTGTGAACAGTTATTTTCATTTTCTTTCTCAAAAAACAATGCACAGTATGTTGGTATTTTTTGGGAAATGACTAGGGAGAGAGATCTCCAGGGAGAGAAAGCTGTAAATTTAGATTCTGTACATTTAGAATAGAGCTTAATTCTATGTTGATAACCAATAATTTACACTCTTTCATCCCAAAGCCCTCCTGCTCCCTGTGGGGAATACAACATATGTCCAGCAAATTGGTAACCATATGCTTCTGTGAGCGCGGTCCCTCGGCCCATCTCCCGTTCCCATTAGTGACTCCCTGTTAATTCAGCCTGGCCCACGGATTCACACAGCCTTCATTGAAACCTGTGTCAGGGCTGAGAGGTGACTCTATTGTGTCTTGCTGCTTGAATCAAGGGGTTATTTTCATCTTCATGTTGCTTATTCTATGCTTTTGAAGCAACCTGGCTAGGGTATAAATCAGTTGGTACTAAGGGGACCATGAGAGTTCACCCACTGCTGCCCTGCTGCCCCAGGAAAGGTTTTCCCAGAGAAGCAGGAGAGGGATCATGTTGGACAAACTGGCTTGACTCGTGAGCCCTGAGCTCTTGYGAGCGCTACTGCTTGCAAAGTTAAGTTTATTATGAGGATTTACCCTCAGAGGCCAATGCAGAACAGCCTGTTTTGCCTTACAACATCCRTGCATGAAGGGCTCTTGATCTTCAAAGATCCCAACGGGCTGTTACAGATGGGTGTTTTTCCTAACTCAAACAAATCAGTCTCTTGACAGTGGCAGGGATAAGTGGCTTCACCCTGTGGCTTGGGGCATGTGCAGGGTATCTCTCGCTAAGCTCTTTGCCCCAGGACAGACTTTGTTCTGTGTTTGCCCAGCGCTTAGGACAGCAGCAGGGGCTGAGGCCAGGGCAGGTGTTTCCAGGCACTGCTTGCACAGCAATAACCCAGACAAGCCCCAGATCATCCTGATTAATCACTTAACAGCATGGGGTCTAGCAGCTCATGGACCTTTTCCACTCTTAGTTCCTTATTTCCTCCTGCTGCTCGTCCCCATCCCCTCCCAAGTCCAGACCTGAACAACCAGTGTGTCCGTAGCAGTCGGCTCTTGTTCAGAGGCTGCTGCTTTGCAAATGTGGCCTCATTAAGGGTTGCTTGCCCGCTCTTCCAGCAGCCTCTGCAGCCTGGACATTGTGTGGGTGGTCTTGGTTTTGCCTTTTTTTAAAATATTATTTCTTTCATAGGAAATAAATCTTCCAAGCTCATTATGGCCCGGGAATCAACCGTCTGGCACACAGAGCCCTGGTACCACACAACCTTGCCCTGGTACCACGCGACATCTGTAAGCTGTAGGTGAGGGCYACGTTGTCACGGTTGCCATCACAAGTTCCCTGGGGATCCAGAGTCCGATGTCCGTTGTGCTGGAGCAACTGTGAGAGGTGGTGTGAGGTGGGCAGGCCTCCTTTCTAGCATTGCTTTGTAACACAAGACTTTAAAGCCTGATATCAAGCTGTTTTTTAATGCCTTCTACTGTGCTAAAAAAGTTATTCCCCAGCTAAAATCGTGAGGTGTCTTGAGCTTGTTGAGGTGTGGGAGCATATTTTGCAAATTCTTCTGAATTTCTGCTGATTTGGTCTCTTGTCCATTCATTAACGGGCATTTCATTAAGCCATAGAGTGGTTCTTGAAAAACACCTGAAGTATTTGCTGAAACATGTTTGAAAATTATCTGAAGTGAGTGGAATAATCAGTATGTGAATGCCCTTGGGAGGTTGGTGAAGTGATGGGAAATGCTGGTGTTCTGCTTTTTGGGCTTCTGGTGTTCTGCTTTTTGGGCTTATCTGTGGGTTTCTTGCTCTTCTGAGGTAAAAAAATAGATCAGCCTTTTCTTTGAGCTCTGCTATATGCTAGAAGGGACCTCGGAGATAGAGTTCCCACGAGGAAGACAATATTTGTGCTGTCACCATGTCAAATTCCCTTTCCCTCCCATTCCGAATTTGGTGTAGAGTTCACATATATCTGTCCCCGGGGTATTGCTTGGTTGCAATTGCCTAAAGGGCAGATCAGGAGACGAGAAGTCAACATTTTTTCCTGCCACTACCAGAATATTCCTGTGTGACCCTGGGCCAGCAGTTTCCTTCTCTGTGCAAGACTGAAACAAATCTTTCCTATAGCACAGACAGTCGTTACCTCTCTCAGCACTATGGAAAAGGTTATTTATAAGGCTCAGACTTGAGCTGAATGTGCTTAGGCTGGCTAGGTCCATCTGAGGTTGAGAGTTGAGTTCAAACTGTTTGGTTAATTTTTGAAATTCTTCAGTGGAAAGCACTGGCTGTTCATTCTGAAGAATTTTCCCAAGAGATAGATAAAAATAAAATTATCTGTTTACTGTGGGGTAGTGACACCCATTTTATATATATATGTATATTTATATATATATATATATATATATATGTGCACACACACTTAAATGGAAAATATTTTTGTTACAGAAAAAGATTCAAAGAAAATATCCCTGGGAAGAGCTGTGTTATGTTCATTCATTAAATAATGGGTGTCCTTGCTTCTCATCTGTTAGCTGGCAAGAAGCTCCAAACAAAAGCCTCTCTTTGTCATGAAAATCATCCACCAACCTTTGCCAACTGTCAGTCAGAGCAACAATAAGTTTGAGAGCCAGATGTGCCACCCTCCRAGAGTATGGATGTGAGCTTGGGTTAAAGGATGGAGAAGGAAATCCGCTCTCCTAGTAGGCCAGCCCAGCAGTGCAAGAGCAGCTCTGCCAGAGCAGCTCCTCTCTCCCATCAAGAGAGCTGATGGGACCATCTGGCCTTCTCTGGGTTCAAGTCTTCATGGGCACAGTTCCCATGAGCTGCAAAACGGATATTGTTTGTTCCCAGGCCTGATTGCAACACGAGGGGTAACTGTGTTCTTGACTGTCTCAGATTGGGCCATAGGCTAATTTAGGATGAATCAAGTAAGTGGATGAAGTATAGATGGGAACAGATATGACAGAGGAACGTCATAGGTTGTTGGTGTATTYAGCTAAGCTCATAAATGAAAAACCCCCAAAATTGCAAATCCCCAGGCAGGCAGCAAAGGCTTCATGAGACGGCTCTTGTCTGCTTGGTGCAATTTCAAGGTTTAACAGCACAAGGAGAATTGACTTTTCACCATGTCTCTCTTGCTGCTGTCAGCTGCGTTGCTTGAGGGCTACAGAGCCCCGGTGGCTCCACAGGGATCCGTGGGATCCATCCGTTGGGAGCCATGATCCTGGATCGTGCRTCTGCACAAGAGCTTCAGGAGGCCTGGAGCGCTGCAAGTGCATGGCATTGAGCTGAAGGGGAATTTGAAAGGGGGCCCATCCAGGGAAGCAGTTGGCTGCTTAGGTCTATCAGGGAATCGTAGAAATAGTAGAAATTGATGGCAATACTGTGCACATTTGAGGCAGTTTCAAGCTATTCAAATCAGCCCCCTGCTTAGTTTGCCCGAGTGGACAAAGTGAAGGTAGCAATCATCCTTAAACACAGTGATAGTGAACGAGTTACTGCAACAGAGCAGGTTTAACACAATGAATTATTGACGGGGCATCTACAGTCACTTTTCAGCCTTTACTGAAGCACTGCGGGGTAGGTGTTTTTGAAACAGGAGGAATATTTCACTTTAGAAGATCTTCCCCCAGTAAATATTTAAGCCATAAAAAAGGCTATAAACATTCTGCAGTGCTGGGGTGCTTTTGTCTCTGGCAGTCAGCGTACACTGAGCTCAGGATTCCTGCTCTCCAGTAATTTCAAAATACTTTGAGTTTGGCAGGTGACAGGACACCCTGCAAGGTGAGCGTCTGTCTGGCCAGGCCTGGGATGCTGCCGTAGGTCGCGGGAAGAAGGAGACCTGTTGTATCCATGTAACCACACTGAGCAGGAATGAGGGTTCCTCCGGTTTTATTTTTAAGCAGGAGGGTTGTGAAGCTTCTTGCAGCTTGCTATTCTGGTAACAGAAAGCTCTTGGGTAGCAGGATGCGTTTTCCCTTCCCGCTCTAGAGATGCTGTGTCTCTGCCAAGTACAAGCTGGAGTCCTCCAGCTGTGCCAGTGGGGCTGGTTAATGCAGAGTATTATCTTGTTGTGCAGCGATGCCCTCGGTGCTCCTTAGGACTCTTAGCCATCATTCAGTCGTATTTTTACCATGCACAGCTAGGGAAAATTCACTTCCCCAAGGCTGCCTTTGGAAGCTGTATCTTTAGGCTATAGCTTTAACTGCGTCATCCCTTTCCCTTGTTCCATCAGATACAGATATATTCAAATCCTCTCCTGCTTTCCAAAAACACTGACCAAAACAGTTCTGCGAGGCCGAGCTGGCCATCGCCCGGCTGTGTGATATAAGAGCAGTACAGCTACTGATGGAATATTTCTCTGGAGCCCGTAACAAGCTACAGGCTTCTATTTCCTCTCTTTCTCCTAATGCAATTTCTCTCCAAAATGTCTCATTTTTCCTGATGACAGAAGAATAATGTATCATTCTTTAAAGAGCCAAGAAACCTGCTCATGTTCGACTGTAGCACAAAAAGCTGCAAGCCAGGCTTTCAAAAGCTAATAATGCTTCAGTCATTGCAAGTACATACAAGACAAAAATCGTTTGAGAGCAGCAAGATGCCAGAATTAGAAATTCAATGCCGGAAAGCAGCATGCATTTCCTGCCACTGTGATATTATTATATAGTAAAGGCTGCTGCCAGGCCAACTCTTCTGTATCTCTCTTTGCTATATAGAGAGAATCTACCCAAATATCAGCCTTTTTCGGTGTCCCTCCACCCAGCTTCTTAGTAACTTTCAAATAACTGGCCTTAGCTGATTTCCTCCCAAGTAGACTATTTATTTATAAATGCCTTCCTAAATAAGCCTCCGTCTGATTCATGAAATAACACTGAATCACTCATTAATTTGCTGTGTTGCTACCTGAAGTAATGAGATGGGCCAGCTGGTAACTAAAGGGGTGGCTAGAGATGATTTCCTGGCGCTCTTGATGTTGCAGACCAGAGTGACTCAAAAATTCATGGCAAAATCAGGGCCAGAGCTGCCCTTCTGCTTCTCTTCTCCTCCAGAGACCAAAGTCTGCATCACTCGCAGAAGCAGCTCCATTTGTGCTTCCCATTATCAGAGTTTAGACGCAGGTGTGCTCTGTTACCATTCAGGCTTGAAAAATGCTTTCAGACTTGCAGATTTTTAAAGCCAGAAGAATCATTAGGTTGTCTATCTGGACCTCTGTCATATATAAATTGCAGAATTTCATGTTGCTTTTCCTGGCACTGATCTCAGTAACTTCTGGTGTTTTTTAGAGGACATCTTTCACAAATTTGCCCTTGCTTTCATTTGGAACATCTATGGATGAAAAGTCCAAGCCTACCGTTTGTTGCTCTGGCTAATGTAGGAACAGYGCCTAAAACCAAATAAATTGGATAACATAGGAGTGACACAAAGATCTGCAATTCAGCTCTCACCTTCTCTGTATCCTTCTGTAGCAGATGTGTGGACGTTCACATAACACGTACAAGGGGAAGAAACACTGTTGTCAGTGTTTGAGTTGAAAAACTAGAAACAYGGAGTCAGGTCATGGGTTTTCTCACCAAGCTGGATATGGCTTTGAGCTCTGATCCCTTATGCTTTGGGAAAGCACTGAGCCCAAATTAGCTCAAATCCTTTCTAAATAAAAATAACCACCACTTACAAATCAAAGGGCCAAATCTTCAAATGTGTCCTGGGTTATAACCAAAGCAAGTCATATCATGCTGTTGCTTCCTACCAATCCAAATCAGTTTTCTGGTTTGGGTGACTCAGCGGGTGAAAGCTGAACCTYGTCCCTGGAGAGAGGTTTGGCCCAAGTAATCTTGTCTCCACGCTGTAGTTGAGAAACCATGGCCCTAGGGACAAGCAGAAATTGCCATTTCRGGTCATCCTGCCATGACTTGGCAGTGCCTCGTGGGAGGGGAAACGAGCGGGTGGCCTCAGCACAGCCCTTGGGGGCTGCATTTCCACATTGCACAAAGGTGCCCTTGCCCTTTGCACCGACTGGCATCCGTGTTAGCGGTCAGAAATGAAATGTCCGAATGGCTCGTGCCCAAGTGCCTCTGCTAGAGGAGATCATCCAGGCAACGTGGAGGTGCCTGCTAAGAGGACACCAAATTTGTTCAATGTCAGCAGGGCTTGTGCTGACGGACGGTGAATCCCGTAGGTAGAGGGCATGAGGCTCAAGCCCCTGCAGTGTTTGCTTAAAGTATCTCTTTATGGTTTCAGGAGGCCAGAAGCAGCCAGCTGTTCTACTCACCTTTCAGCATTCCCTTCTTAAAAGAATCAGCTACTCATTTGGGAACCAAATGTACTTCTCAGCTTGACATGCAGCACTGCACTGCAGTCTTCCATGGCAGTTTCTGGTGAGTGGTGAATCAAGATGAAGGCGATATTTGTTTTTCAAACTATCAAAAACTGATAAATTGAGTTTTTCCACTCAGATAAGTGGAACAGGGGTACAGTTCCCACATTCTCTAGCGTTAGGCGTTCACAAATCASTAACCTCAGAAACTCATTTTGGGATGTTTTGGGCTTCAAATCAGCATAGCTTTTATCCACTGTAATTCTGGCTGCAGAGGAGAAGCCTTCCATCACTGATCTTTTTCAATTGAGCTGTAGCCACGAGGTCAGAAGGACATGTGCAGGATGAAGGGTATGACTTGCTATTTATCTCTTTTACATATATATGTGTGTGTATATATATATATGATACATGTAGACATATCTCTATATATGGATTCTACAATGAATATTGTCTCAGTTATTGCTATAAAAGTAAATCACTTTACCTTGGATTTTTTTTCTGTAGCATATGAATGTTGGGGTTTCTCAGTGCACACAGAGCAGGATGGTTTCTGTTTGATGAAGCAAATAGCTATTTTTGCTTTTGTGTGTGACGCGTGCAGAGTGGACTTTCAGTGGAGAATCTCAACATTCAAGCACATAGCCCTACAGGTGGTGGTGGTCTGTGGTTACCAGTTCTCGGTTTCCTCTACGTTATCTTGCAATGTTTCCCGTAAAAGTTTGCTTCTGAGGTGAGTTACTCAGTGGGGACTAGCAGGAGTAGGAACTGTAGGCAGCTGTTGAGTATTAAGTGATTTCTCGGGAGGGCTGAGAGCTTGGAGTCCTGAGTTAGACCCACGCTGGTGCCAAAAGCAGCAGTCCTGTCCCCCACGGAACATCTGGCTGCCTCTTCCCGATGCCTCCCTCKTCAGTGTTGGGCTGCGGGCAGGAGCAGCCTGCTTCTGGCTCCRGGCCTTTTGGGGTTAGTTTTGAAGTAGATCAGCAAGCCAGGCTGGCACTTTACCCAGCTCCGTGGTTGCCAGTCCCCACACAAGASAGCTGTTGGAGATGTGTGGCAGGGAGGGAACAGCCTCAAATTGGCTTAAACCACTYGTGAAAGCAAAACCCTTCCATGAAAGCTGCTCCTGCCTGCTAGGCCTGACTCTTCTTGCAGGGCTGTCACAGCCACCCTCTCTCCAGGTGCTGCCTGGTTTTCCTGCCTGAAATTGCTTACAAGGTGTCTCAGTAAGGGCTCGCTTTGATGTAGTCAAGTCACATTATCAAGCTAAATGAAGATCCTGGGTTTCGTTGAATTCGACCTGTCTGGGGATTTACACTGCATCCTCACCCCAAGGTTTCGCTTCCCACTTCTGCTTCAAAGGAACTGCAGAAGCTGAAATGAAAGTTGGTTGAAGCCATGAAATCTCCCTTGTTATTTTTTCCYTTCTGATAGTGCAGGCACAGGGAATGCAGGCACTAGCACTGAATTGATGGGATGGGGCGGTCTGGTTCAAGAGGCCTTCAGTGAACCTACAAGCCAAGGTACTGCCCCAAAGTGGGAGCAGATGTGGCAGGGTGGCGTTAGGGGTTGGATCTGGTGCTGAGTTTATTGTCTGTTCAATAGCAGCATCTTTTTATGCTGGATTTTGTGTTTCAGGTGTTGCTGTGTATTTCGAGGGTAGCTGGCTAGATGGCGCTGGAATATATGTGTCCCAACGTGAATGTGACTCGGCTCATCCTCAAATTTCAGGCTGTGCTGAGGAGAAGGGAGGAAAACAAAACCTGAGCCTGTTTCAGTGCAAAGGTAACTTAATGAGTGCCCTGTGCAGAGCTGCAGAGGGAGGTGGGAGCCGTTGCAGCCCCCTCCAAGCTGGGAGCAGGTAGGTGTGAGGCAAGGCTTCAGCCTTTGCTGGGCGTGCTGCCCCTGGCGAGGTCACCGGCGGGGGATGCTCTGCTTTTCCCCTCTTCCATGCAAGAAGTTTCAATGGAAATGAGCAAAATGCCTTTGGTGAGTTCTTTGAAGAACCAGGGAGCCAGCTCCAGGGGAGTTACAGGCTTGGTGTTCCTGCCTCAAGAGCAAGGTTCGAGCTCTGCTCTATTCATGTGGCCTGATAGCTGAGACGGGAACTGTTTCTCCCACAAGGGCTTTTACCAGAAGGGACCTTTAAGGCTTTCTCATCTGCTGGAGGTGTGTGAAGCTGCAGTAACCATGCGGAGAGGACTTYGCACCTCTCTTCTAGAGTGTTAAGTGATTATCTTAAAATCAATGCCTATTTTGTTGTTTTCCTTTGACTGACTGATGAAAGTCCCAGTGTCACCTGATGGTTAAACCCCAGCATCAGTTATCTGCACGGGTCTCGGCCACTCAGTGAGGCCCTGTGTAGTTCCTGAGTGCTCCTGCTGCTTTCCTGCATCAGATAGCACCACTTAAGGCCACATTCCTCATCCAGGATGCTCTTAAGCATCCTGTGATCATGTGAGGGAGCCTCTGAAGCCCTGTCCTCACGAGGTGTCTCAGTTTCTTGGCATGTCACCGCACATCCTTTTTTGATTACAAGGCTGGTCCCCAGATGCAAGCAGATGGTGACATGGCATTACTGGAGGAAGAGCTTTGACCTTGGAAATTTTTACCTCTTCTGAGAACTGGGTGATGTCTATACCCTGCAGGGAGTCCCTTCTGCAGGGAGTCACTTCTTTTCTCCTGAATTGTTTCCTCTGGTAAATTCACTAAATTTTGTTCAAAGWGGATGTTGTCAGTAACTCTAGGTATTTTATAGTTTCATTTGCAGTGGCCTGCTGTGCCTTCCTCCTGGCACCCCTATGCAGGCCTCAAAGCTGCTCCAAAGGCAACCCCAGAGGGCAGAAGACTCAGCCAGAGGCTCTTTCCTACAGCCGTGTCTTTAAGTTCCTTTGGCCAAACACAACTCTGAACACAAATTACACCAGAATCTYGAGGATTTAGAATTTTAGGCAGCTGCTCCTTTCTGTTAGAAAGCTGACTAAATAAGCTGCAGGAACCATGGGACTCAGYGGGGAGCTGAGCGAACAGATTTGACTCTGTTCTGTATCCAGGCCAAGACAGTTCTGCTTTGTTTCCAGAGCCCTCTGCTACAAGCCGGTAGTGGAAAGTCTTCAGGGCAAGAGGCAGCGCTGCTTTCCTTGCTATTAATAGTTGTTAGTGCATTTGGTACACAATATACTTGGGACTTAAAGGCCTGCAACAATGAGGTTTTCTGAATGCTGAACTCCTCAGAGTGCTTTCTGGCATCTGCCTTTCTTAGAAGCTCTGTGTCTTCAAAGGCTGAGTATGTCAGATGGGGGAATTGCTACATGGCTCTGACTAGAAATAGCCTGAAAAACTTAGCAAAGGGAAATGTCATTCCTTCTGTGGGGAGAGCTATTAAATAGTGTTGCAAGGGAAGTGGTTGAAACCTGTGTCTTGTGTCACTGCAGACCGAGTTGAGCAAAGCACTGAGGCAGGAAACGGTCATGGACGGCTCACCGATGACCTCTGTGATTCCAGTGGCTAATTCCAGTGGCTGGGATCTTCCTTTTCAGAGGAAGAGTGGGTGGAAAACCCTGCAGCTGACCGGTCTCACAGATTCCCACCTTTTCACTGGCCTGAGCAATGTTCTCAAGCAGGGACATTCCTCAGAGTTTGTGTAGGGCTTAAATCTATGACTATGTGACTCTTTCGGACCCATCAACAGCAATTTCTGCTGCCTCTGCATAAATCCAACCCACTCTGAAGCCAGAAGGATTAGGGTCAACCATTAACCTCTTCTGGCCTTGACTATTCTAGAAGGCTGCAAGACATGGGCTATGTTGTGTCCTAAATTTGATGTCTCTTGAGGGAAAAGCACTGCCCAGACAGACCATGTCTGCGTCTCTCCCACCCCCAGTTATCCCACAACCCCCAGTTATCCCACAACCCCCAGTTATCCCACAACCCCCAGTTATCCCACAACTTTTTTCCCACATTGTAGCTGCTAAGAGGAAGCAGTGAGCTAGATCCAAGGCATTGCGCTTAGTCACCTTGGCCACCAACCTCCTCCTTCTAGGCTTCTGCGGAAAGCTGGATTTCTCTGCAGGCCCCAGCTCCTCAGCTCTCTGCTGCCAGAGCAGCACCCAGGCTCTGTGACCTGTCTTTTGGGTGGGTGTGTTCTTTTTTCTTCCCCCTGCGGGTCTGAGATTGCTTCTAAAATCAATGCAAACAATGACCCAGACAAGATTTTTTTCCTGAGGGTTTGTCTGTACAGGGAAGTTGACCCATATAATTATACCCTTACGTTACACCAATATTGCCACTCCATATGAATGTTCTTATTTTGGAATAAGCGTGTCGACACAGAGCTGTATTGGTGTTTTTAGCAACATAATTATGCTAGTAGGTTCTGAGTGTAAACAAACCTTTAGACACCAGTGTTGTGTTTTAGGGTGAATAAGCATTGTTGCAGACAGCCCTTGTTTTCTGAGTGCTGGCAATCTTGTGTTGACTTATGCTGTTACTAATTCTCCCAGTCTGATCTTCTTAACTCTTTTGGAGTCATCTTTAACTGGAGGACCTCGTTGCTCTCCTATCTCAAAGGCACAGTTTTCTTTTATAGTCTGAATTTGACGGTAGTCACAAATGCAGCTTGGAAACCCAACAATTCTGAAAAGCAAGTGCAGAATTTCATTACACACAAACTCCCTCAAATCTGGCCTTGGCAGCTTGTGGTTCTCCTCACAAGCCAGCAGCAATGCACTTAATTTAGGCTAGGAATTATTGTCAATATCTTTTGCAGAGGGCAACAGCTTGTTGATGTGAAAGGAGGGGGAAATTTTCTAGCAAACTGCCTTTACGTACCAGCTTAATTGAGATACCTTTAGGAGGATTCTGTCATTAACTAGAATCAAAATTCCCCAAGGATATTGATGCAGGCTTTGCTTTCAGTGTGTGCAAAACCACAGCTCTCAGAAATACCTGTTTGGCAGAGCAGACGAGACATGAGGCATCCTGAAACCCTCCAAATCAATGTTGCTTTCCTTGAAGCACTTACAGACATCGGCACCAGCAGCCAGGAAACCTCACCAAAAGGGAAGAGCAGTGATTTAACAGATCATTATCCGCATTGCGCTATGGGCAGAGGGCCCCTTTGGCCAAGCACCGGGTGCATGAATTGGCACCAGAGGCCTCGGTCGGGACTACATCCTGCACAGTCACCTTCTCTTGCTGAGGCTTCAGTGATGCTGAGACAGTCCCCACTAAACATCTACAGTAGTTTCAGGAACCCAGCAGTTTCCACCTCTCCAGTGAGGCTGAACTGCCACATGACTGTGTCTGACCACGTAGACATTTCCTGAGATAAGGGACCCGTTGTGCTGACATCTGTGTGTGTGTGTGCACAGGCCGTGCTGATTGCAGCCAGAAGAGACAAGCAAAGATCTACAGCCTTCTTGGGAGACAAAGGCTTGCGTGTTATCTCCCAGTTGTCTCATTTCCTATTCATCTCCAAAGGTGACTTCAGAGCCCCAGGTTGGGGTCTGCAYGTTCTATCCTGCTGATTCCCAGGCTCATATGGAACCATATTTTTAGTGAGAGGAGAGGTAACTGACAGAAAACCTGCAGTCTGTTGTTGTCTACTGCTAAAAATCTTGTGGAACAGGTATAGCARGTATAGCTCATGTACCCAAAGTCTGTCTGCTTTTCTTTTCCAGCTACTTCACTGACCCCTTGCTACTTCTGTCTGAAATTTGGCTTTCCGAAGGGYGTAGGAAGAGTCTGAATGGGATTAGCTGTCTTCAACACCAAGGAAAGGAGCTCTGGGAACAAATAGGTTGCACTAAGTGGAATTATTTAAATTTTATGCCACTCCATAGTCTGAATGGATTGAAGGAGGCTGCGGGGCTTCATAATACTGAGCCACCACTAAGCACTGTTAAGTGCTCATGTGTTTTCTTTCAAGAGCTGAGCAGGAGGTATTGCTTTCCAGAAAGCCACAAGTAGGAGAAAAATGACTCCAGTAAGAAGTAAGAAAGTGCCTGAACGTTGATTTTCAATGTAGGGCTGTTTTCTGGAGTGGGAAGACTAGAGCTTCCTTTCGGAGGAGTTTCCAAAGCCCTGCTTTAGCAGTGTGAAAGCTGCATGAGCTGGTTAATTGCTGAGCCAGAGGAGATAGGACTCTGCATTGTAGGTGCTCCCATGAGAGCCAGAAACAGGTTTTATTGACTGCTTCCATGGGGAGAAGTGAGGCCCATTTATACCTGAGCTTGCCCCCTCTCCTAGCTGACCWGGAGAGGGACATGCAATTTGGGTGCTAACTGGAAGGTTGAGAGTGGAAGTTGTTCTGCAAACACTGAAATGCCTGACATTCTATGATTGTGACCTTTGATATAAAATCCCTGATGGATAATTAAGCTGATTTCAGAGCAGCCACACGCTGCACTGTGTGGTAGAGCTCTCTCCTCTGGCAGGTGCCTGGGCAATCTGCAAGAGGAAGCTGAAGTACTGAGTAAGTCATAAGGGTCTCTGGACTCCTGGCATAGGCTTTAGCTGGGCATTTGAAGGCTGAAGCTTTGGCATCTAGGTGTCTGGATGGAGAGCAAGGCTGGAATTTGGTACCTTCTGTCCCTTTCTGGCAAAAAATAATAAAATACATTAGCTTCAGGTCTTTGCGTCATGTGAAAAGATGGCATGGTTGAGCCATATTTGCCAGTTTTGTTTCCAGTTTGATTTTAGTGTCACTATTTTAGTRTCATACCTACTCAGACCTCTTTCCTTCTCCTGCAATGGCTGAAAAAAGTCAGATATTAGCCCTTGTCCATACTGAGAATCCCAGGGCTTTTGCATCTCTGGCCTAGTTGTGTCTCTGGAAGTAGAGAGATGGATTCAAAGTGAATGACAAGAACAGTTGTGAGGGGAGCCCACCATGTCAGCAATGGAAATTACAATAAACAATAGTTATTTCTTCCCTGTTACAGGTTTTGCAGGATGTCCTAATTACCTTGACATTATTACTACGGAAGTTGTGCTTTATCCACCCACTAAGTACAGGAAATATGCCCAGTGTGTAATTCTATCCTTCACCTCACATGCCTCTAATAGGATGGAGCCTGAAAGGAAACCGAATAGCCATGGAGAGGTTAACCTGAGACGGTGAGAAATTAACCCTTTCATTTTCGTTCACCTCCCATTGTTTTTGGAAAGTGGAGCTGGAGGGTGGAGCATGAGATGATGGCATATAGTTTGTTTACCTCCAAATTTAAAGGAATTTTGCAGGAAATTTGCATTAAATCAGTTGATTTGAAGCAGTCACGAGGGATGCTGTTATGCAGCCTATATACTGTAGATGCAGTCAATAAACATATGGAAATAGAGGATAGTTTATTTATTACTGATCATTTATTAGCTTCTCTCTCAGACTGAAGACAACATAGGAACCTCACCAGAGCAAACTGTAAAATGGGGAACAGATACCTTGCATGTGGCAAAGAGTTTGCAGTCTAATGTGTGACAAGTAATACATTAAAGAGAAGGAGGTTCAGAAAGGGGGGATATGGTGTTACTCAGGCTTGTGTAGTATTTCCTAAATAAGCAAATTTGCAAGGAGTGTTAGTGGTGGGATCTGGCCCYGCTTTGTTGTTGTCACTTTTCTCTGTGCCCTGTTGGGAAGAGCATCCAGTGGAGAGGGGAAGGCACCCATCAAATTGGTGTTCAGGATGTTCTGCCTATAAATGCTGAAGTGTGTTTGCCCAGAGAAACTAGATTGGAGTCTCAGCAAGCCGTAGAAGATGAGGCATAGCAAGAGATGGAGAGAGAGAGAGGGGAGCAGTGCAAGAACAGATCAGTTGTAAGGGGCCATGGAGATGCAGATGTGATGGTTTTGTTCTGGAAAGGGAAGCAACAGATTTTCATAAGACAAGGGAGGCTCCAGGCGCCTCAGGAAGCGAGAGAGACGCAAGTCAACTGCACAGGTTGAGCAGACCTGTGTACATTGCAAATGCTGCTCTAATTTGTAAGGCCAGGACAATGCGGGTTAAATGAAGATAATCCCTTTATTCAGGGATTCAGGTGAGTCACTTTGTTCAGTGCTACAGGTGAGTCAGCATCTGGATTGTATGAGCATAGAAATATGCTAATACATACAYTGTTATGACTTCTTTCCAAGCCATAGCAAAGGGAAGAAAAGAATTATTTGGGAGCAGAGCAAAATATAGAAATGTCTATAGCCAATGGGTAAAAGATAAGACTGACTGAGAATTATGTTGCACTGTCTTATTTATCCTCCAAGTAGATAAACACAAGAGACCTTGCACAAGCAGAAAAGGGTTGGCTATATTTTTATTTGTAATAAAAAGTGAAATACAGCTCTGCCTTTCACGGTTCAGGCATCCTCTGTTATGTCTGTGAATGAAGAGACTGATTTATAAGTTTAGTACATGTCACTATGGAAGGWCTTCTAAAAGTTATTGCAGAACTCTAAATCTTTTGATCTGTAAGAATTCTGTAGGAACAGGAACACTTTCCATATTTAGTTCTGAGGACTGGCATAGGAAAGACCTGCTATGCAGGAGCCTTGGCTTTTTGCTCTCATACACTCTGTGTGTTTCCCAGTCAGACATAAAATCTTTCTGCTTGACACTACAGATGTGGTTTTTGTGACTGAAGACAAAGAACACACACACACAAAAAAAAAATAAGGATAGATTCTCCTTCCCTGTCATATTTGAAAATCATAGTCAGGACTAGAAGCAAATTTTTATTCTCATTTAAACACTCCCCTGCTGTAGTGAGATGGAGGATGAAGCAGAGGGGAAATGTGACTGCCCAAAAGCAGGAGGAATCCTGAGGGCTTTAGGCTTGAAATTGTTATAATTGAGCTGTGTGTGGGTTGGAGGTTTCTTTCAGGAGGAATTTCACCAAACCAGAAATGAAGTCTATATGAAATGCTTGTTGGCAGCCACAGCTTGTGGTGCTAGGCTTTTTGGGTGGCATTTTTATTTTTATATGTTTTCTAAATTTCTCTTCATCCAACTTGAAAAGACTTACGTTGGGTAATTCAGATCTCATTTAAAAAAAGAAAAACCTTTTTTCAGAGCTTCTGGAACTCCCTCGGTTGTGCTTTCTGACTCCCTCGGTTGTACTTTCTGTTCCTSTGCTGATCAGGCAGGTAAGGGCGCTCAGGGAAAGGCAGCGAGAAGGGGCCTGTGGGTTTTGTGTCCTCACTTGGTTGTGCTCCTGTTGTTTAACTTGACTCTAACTTTTAAAATTTCAGTCCCCACTATTGTCTTTAGAGAAACTTGCAGATTAAGCAACTCTGGATGATTGAGTCACTGAATGTATTTTTGTTACTAAGAAAAGAAAAAAATGCAGTTCTCCAGCTTCAGATTTTTTTTTTCAAGGACAACCGACTCTGAGTCAAGTTTGGTAACATTTTTGTTTGCATTTGGGATCAGTTGTTTCTGCCACCAGGTCACTGGCGGAACTGGAATAACAGGCTCYTTTCTGCCCATTCCAGTTCATTCGACCCACTGAGCTGCTTCACATGTGTCCTGGAGAAGTGCAGGTCAGGTTTGTTTTCCTGCTCCTCCCTTCCAGCAAAATGGGAAGTGTAGGAGCAGGTTCCAAGGAATTTAAGTGAGGAAGGRAGCTGGATGGTACCCAGTGATTCTCCATGGACTCACATGAGGAGACTGGGATGATTCTCCAGTTGATGTCTCCAGCTGTAGGGAGGTGACCTGTGATCGGGAACCTAACTGTGGATGAGGAACGGGGAAGGGTCTGAAGGCTGATGCTTTCCTGAAGCCTGCAGAGCAGGTCTAAAGGGTTTCCTCTAAAGAAATCACAGTTCTAGAGAAATAAAACCAAAGAAAGAAGCAATCCAGGAATGAAAATAGCAAAGCTCAACAGGAGCAAGGTGCACTGAGACCCAGTTTGTCCCTTGCTTTCCTAGACACCAGCTTAAATTTCTCCTCTTTATACAGTGTTTTGGTTCTCTGCTCTTGGGTCTGTTTGAGAAGCCAGATCTGAGCACGACCTAGTTCGTACTTTGAGCTTCTGATCAAATGAAATGATCTGGGTGGGACATTTTAGCACAACTGAAATAAAGTTTCCCCTCCTTCTTCCCATCGCTGTTGCTGTGACATTTACAGTTTTGACAGAAATTGGTGTTTCGTTTGTGCTTCCRCTTTATTTCCCTGGAATCCAGCAAGGGGAGGGACTCTGTGCTAGGAAAATAGAAGAAAAAAAAAGTTAACTTTCCAGTAAAGCCACAGGGTGTCAAATCACTCCAAATTGCTGTTAGTCACCTTAACACAGGATTTGCTCGCGGCCGCTTTGGGACTTCACAAGGGTTTTTTTTCCAGCCCTCCCTTTCTCCCCCACAGAGGTTAAGTCAGCAGCTTTCTTGCCACCCACCGATGGTCCCGCACAGCCAGCTGCAGCATTGACCCCTCAAAATCCAACACATGAACCAACGTGGTAAGATTTCACCAATTCCAGCCCACACTCTCCCTTCCCTCGTCACAGCTGCTAAATACTTTAAAAGATTTATTTATTTATCATTATTATCTTTAAACAGAGCAACGTAGCAGCGGAGGAGCTGTTTTCTTGTTCGCTGCTGGGGACGAGGCTGAGATGTTGAGATGAYTCCCATCTCCTCCCTCCTGCAGCCCCGTGGTCACCCTGTCCCCTCTATCAGCTTATACCTGCCCCTGCTGCAGACTGCTGATGGTTGAGCTAACTGTACATGCTCCTAATTTCTCACATTAATTAATCCCTGCCTCCTTCTCCACCATCAGCTTTTCCCATTCTGCCCATCCTTTTCCCAGCCCTTTGCATATCAATATTGTGCTGGTATTGGCTGGCCTACAGACACATGTATCTTGTTGGACAGGGTCTATTTTTCTGTATGGTTGACCTGCTTTCCCTTTATGCTGTGAAATACACTGCACATCACCTTCCTGTTCCCAGGAGCTTTCCCTCTGTCAAGGCCAAAGGATCATTTTTCACCCTGTTTTTGACCGCTTCCCTTCCCCTGCCCTGAGGAATGGCTCAGCACTGAGGTAGGAAAGCCAAATGGCTTTGGCTCAGCACTGAGGGTAGGAAAGGCAGAAGTGGGTCCTTAGGGCTGGTTTATAGGGTCTGAAGCAAATGAGGCTTAGCTGAGCAGCTCAGCTACTAAGTAAACTGCTCTGGAAGCCGGAAGCGAGCAATAATTGTGCTCGTGCTAACGTGCCATGTCACACTGGCGGCTGTCGGGGTGGGCTAATCCCAGCCGGCTCAGGGGATTAAGTTGTGCGAGTGGAGGAGGCTTGTGAAGCCTTGATTAAATTGTCACCGAGGTGGAGGTATTTTCAGAAGGAGTAGTATTCCTTTCTAGAAAAAAAAAATGCACATAATATTCCTTTTGCTTAACTGTGTTATTAAGGACAGCTGCGATCAGAGTAATTATTTTGAAGTTCAATGTATGGTCACTTTTATATCTGGCCCTACAGAGGAGATTGGCCACTGGAAGCAGGGTTGGAGGCTAAGTATTTGTTGCTGGAACTGGCAGGCTCAGCTTCAGGCATCACCAGGACTTATTAGTATTATTTTGAAATTTCTTTCATTGTGTTTTTCCGATCCCATTCTGCTTCAACATATATCTGCGAAAGCATTATTTGCACATGGGGCTTTGCTAAATTAGGGAAGGTTCATGGAACTAATCCCATCCCCTCTCTCCGCTGTCCGTGGACAGAAAATTGCTTTCCAGTTTAACTGAAAAGTCCACAGATGTAATTGGCAGGCAGTAAAGTTATTTTAAAAAAAAATGCAACAGAGCAAAGCAGAGGGAGGAAAAAATACCTTGAAAATATATGGTGTCCCCAGAGAGAGGTGTGACAAAACTTCAGTTGCTTCCAAAATAACGTTTCTCAGCAAGGTGTGAATCTCTTCTTGCTGGTGCCAGACTGCGCCACAACCCCATGGACACTGTGACCTGGACAAATCCAGCCCGTGCTGGGATGTTCTCCTGGCCCTGGATCCCTCTGGCTGGGTCGGTGGCCATCAGGCCCTGGGGGCTCTTAGATGGCTCCGTCTGCCCCACAGAGAGCAGGGTGTCCGCAGGGAGCTCCCGCTGGGAGGTTTCCCAGCCCTCTGCTCCCTGGGAGCTGTGGCGGCTGCCTTTGATGCCCATGAATCACCACTCTCGCTGTGTGATCCCRACACCCTTCCCACAGACCTGCAAGACTCCCTAATGACCCAAATTAATGTCACTTTTCTCTGATGCAGGCATGTGTCTTCCCCAGCACCTCCCTCGGCGCACRGGGCACGTGTTGCTCGGGTTGCTCGTGGGCCTTCCTCTGGCCTCCCTCCCTCCTCGCCTGGCTGCTGCTGACCCGGTTGTCCCACTGCTCCGTGACAGCGTCCAAGAGATGAAAACTTGTCCCTCAGTCGCTGCAAGGGTGACACCTCATAGGAGCCAGCAGCCCAGGTAGCTGCAGGGAGGTTAAAAATCAACCTCGACATTGTTTGGGACTAATGGGCCTTCTGTTGTTCCTGCAAGTGGTGACACTGTCATTCAAAGTGACCTGGAGCGGGAGGTATGGAGGGAACTGGAAATGTTGGCGGTTTGTGGTACAAAACAAAGCAAAACAAACCTTTGGAGGGTGACTTTGGTAAAAGGGGAAGGGAGAGCTCAGCATGTGCTGCTCCATGGAGGGGGATGTTAAATAAACATTTCACTCTTGTGCTCAGAGGCTGGGGGATTTTTTCCTCATCGCTCAGCTGCCACCAGGGAGTTACAGGAGGTGTCTTGGAGAGCCACCAGCATTCAGGTGATTTTTATTTTATTTAATCTTTCTGTCAGAAAGCACACCATGAAATAGATGGGTTCTAGGTCTAGTCTTCGCCTTCTATATCTAACCAGGTAAACTGGCCCAAACTTCGAGTCCAACGCTATCAGGTCATGGGCTTCTCCTCTGTTTGTGATGAAAGGCACCAATCTTAGTCGGAGTCAAGAACATGAGCTTACAGTGGGGAAACATCCCCAGAGCGGCTTCCGAAATCTCTAATGCCATCTTAAGTCTTAACTTGTGGAAGAACAGAGAGATTTAACCTGAACTTCTAGTGTTAAAATAGGAGAGGGAAAATATTGCAGTGTTCCTTTTAAATTTGTCAAAAAGAAGCAAAGAAATACTTGCCGCCTCTTACTAAAGACAAAATACTTGGCAGGTTGCCTTTTAAGAAGTCCTTGTTTTTTTCCTCACAAGTTGATCTATGAAGAAAAATGAAATAAACAAAAAACTATTTTCAGCAAAGATTCTGTAGCAAGAGAGTGTTTTGTTTTTGCATCGAGAAAAGAGAAAAAAAAAAAAAAAAAAAAAAGCAAATCCTTGCACTCAAAGGTCTGATTATGCCAGAGCAAGCACAAAGGATATTACAGAGGTATTAATTACCTACACTGTTTGTGTAGTTGCGGGTTACACTTGCTATTTCCTGTAGGAGTCTCATGCCAGTAGTGTTTTCCATCCCAAACTGGATGTGATGCTGAAATGCCACACACAAGAGGAATTTATGAGGAACAGCCTTGAGTTGCGTTAAACCCATGATTTAACATGACTTAAAAAACAAAACACCCAGGAAAAGCAGATGAGGAAATTTACCACCATTCAATTAAAGTCATCCTTTCCTGTTGTTGAGTGTGTGCTGGGCTTTCCAAGTTCACTGGTCTTTGCTGGGATAAATGACTCATGAATCTGATAGGAAAATGTGCTTGGTTTAAGCCAGAGGCTAAAGCAGCTCTCTGGTTACCTGAGTAAAGCAGGGTTTTATTCTCTTCTTAAGTTACCTGCTAAGTCAAGGACAACAGGAAGGTTCGTAGGAGTGCTTAAGGTGAAGCCAGGTCTGCTGAACTCAGTCTGTGAAGCCCACGTGAAGATGCTCAAAGATCTTGCTGGGAAAACAGGACAGAAAAGCTGGTGCAGTGATTGGGTTGCCTGGAGCTCTGGAGACCCAGGAGCAAAGCTGTTGTCCAGCACAGTGTGCCTGTAGTCAGGGCACGTGTCTGCTCTCTGTCCAAGTTCTCTGTCCATTTGGAATAAGAGCTGTCAGTCACAGAAGGATGTGATGAGTGTATGTACCTGTTTGTGAGACTGGTCAGAGAGTGTAGTAATGACAACCATGAAACTGGCTAAAATATTTGGAAATCAGACCATTGGATGTATTGGAAACGGAGGGGTTTGTTCACCTTATTAATTCTAGAAAGAGAGACGGGATGTCTCTGATTTTTACTGTGCAATATCAAAAAGTACAAAAGCAACATCAGATTATTTCAGGTCAGTACTGCAGGCTGTGTAGGGGCAAGATGGATTTTGGCTTTTATTTGCCTGCGCTTAAGTACAGGCATGAGATTCAGAGTGCCTAGGGCCTCTTGGATGGTGACTGAAGGTCTGATTTWAAAAAAAAACAACCACCTAAACCTTAAACCTATTTGTTAGAGCATATGGCATGACTGGACCTATGATATTTCAGGTAGAGCTTTAAGGACTAGAGCACTCAGAGTGCAGTGAAGCATTGCAGCTTCACTCAGAAGAATCTTAATGGCAGTCTTGCTTGTCCTCCTTGCTAGGGACTCAGGAGTTTGGCTGGGACAGCTGGGAGAAAGGGTTTCCCACCACATCTCTGTGAGAACTCTCTACTGACCCTGCTGAGACTTGCAGGACAGCACTTGTATTTTCAGTTTGGAGGATCCATGCGACCAGGAAACTCCAATTAATCCATTTTATGGAGAGGAAGCAATATTCAGAGGCTCATTATATTAATTTTACTTTGTTTTAATTGGTGTTAGCATATCAAATACTGTGGAAGTCATCTATATTTTCTTCTGGCCCTGCTTGGTTTTTCAGTCTGGGTAAAGTACAAAATCTCTGCCTACTTCGTGCAGCACTACATGGGTCCAAATCAAGTCTTGGAGAGCTACTATTAAAAAAGTAGAAAAGATCATAAAGAAACTGCTCAAGGAACTAACACCTGCTGAGGCATGGCTAAATGTTATTGCTTGTGGCAGATGTTTATGGAAAAATGGAAAGTTTTTWAATTGCTTAATTATTGAATAAGCAGAAATCCTGAGAGAGGGAAATGATYCAATTTTAGTATGCCTCTGTTTTAAATGATTGCAGCATGGTTCTGTCCATCYCAGGAAGTCTGTGCCATATTGATTCACAGCCTGACCTAACTTAGATGAAAAAGGTTGATGCAACAAATCACCAGCAGGAATGTTTTGGATTTCCAGCGCCGGTACGATGCTTGGCATCCACGCAGAACAGCCACCCCAGGTGCTCCAGCTTTGAAGATGATCAGATCCAGACCCTGCTTTCATCTCAGTTACGTATCTAGTTGAAAGGACCTTGACGTAATCGTGTCTGTTTCACGTTTAAAAGAGACCTGCTCAAAAACAACTTGAATAATTTGTGTGTACATATGAGAATCTCAAAGCTTTGGCCGTATCAATTAATTCTTGAAGGAACCTCATGAGGTAAGTATTATCTTAATTTATATATATGAGTTGAATGAGACACAGAGAGGGGATGTTTTGCTTTGTGTCAGTTCTGTATCAGGTAAAGCGCACCAGTCCTTAGCCAACCTCTATGAATCATCCTAGTGGGCTGAATAACACCCAGCTGATCTGTCTCTGAGCCATGCAGCGTGCAAACCGTAATATTCTCATCTTCCACATGCTGCCTTTTCTTGCCCACGGAGTGATGTGCAGACACAAAGTGATAAGAATAAGTGATAGGAGAGATCTCACTAGTTCTGTGGTCCACGCGAATGTGAATTGTTGGCTCCACTATGGAGCCACTGAACCAAGTAGGTTTATGGCTTAATCCCAGGGTTCCTTTGCCCATTTTCTGGCAAGGAGGAGAGCTGTTATTTGTATTATTGTACAAAGTTTCAGCCTCTCTTGCAGCTCTTTCAGYATCTCTTTGTTGTTGCTTGTTGTTAGGTTGAGATTCTAGGTGGTTGCTTCTCCCTGCACCTCCCAAAGCCTTGGAGCTCCATCAAGGTCCTGCCTGGAGGAGAAAGTACTTCCTAACACTAAGAGAAGAAAGTCTTTGACTTGCAAAGTTCTCTCCAGTCTCTTGTGTCCCCTGTATGGAATTGCCTGTAGCCTCAGGGACCAGCTTGGGTCTGYCTGAGCTGAACTGCCTCCTCATGGGATCAAAGACAGGACAAGGAAAGGACAGGGGAAGGAGACGCTTAAGAGGTAGAAGACAGAAATCACAGTGGATTCACCCTGGAGATGTTTATGGTGTCATGAAATTGCCCCCGAGACTGATCCTCTTTAATGAGTTATTCTCTTGGAGCACTGATGTTTGGTTTAGTTTTTCCTTTAGAGCTTAYTTGATGTACTGTGTCTTTTAAAAAGTGTACATGATCTGCAAGTGTTTTATCCCTTTTTAGCTGTTCCTTTTAAGAAATTTTCTCACTTGTATGTTTTCCCCTTTTTAAAGCTAAGTGATGGATTTGATAAATTCTTATGACAAGTAGAGTGATTCTTTCTTAGCTGCAGCTTAAACTATCCATATCTTGCTTGCCAATCAAGACTAAATCAGGTGTCATTGATCCTCTTCCTTGTAGGCTCTCTCAGTTGCACAAAACCCAAGCATTTAAGTTGTCTAAAAATTGTTAATGTGTCATACCTGCTTGAAGCACATAAGTACAGCTAAATGTAGGTAAGTGGATTCTCCCATTGCAATTCAATTTTGCTCAGATTTCATTCTCTAATATTTCTGTATGTCAGAAATACCATTACCATTCCAGTTTGAGGGGCAGTAATATGTCCCTATTACTCTGTTCGTTTTACTTCTCCATATAATTTCTATCCATGTAGAACTCTTTGAGAAGAGAAATTGAGTCACTTTATTATTTATTGAGTCACTAAATGCTTTTTTTTTTTTTTTAAGTATATATCTAGTACGTTCCTTCCCTCACGGGCATGAGCTATTCTCTTATTTGTCTTGTTCAAGTGTAGAATAATAGTATTTTACTAATTGCTTCCACTTCCTTTGTAGCAGTTTTCCAAGATGCATGTGCCCTCAGTATCCTTTTTTAAAGTCAGGCAGACTAGTTCATCCCTGTTTGTTTGCTGAGCAGTGCTGTTTGTGCTGAAATGGTGATAAATGTGATAAATGTGATAAATGTGATCTTGCTCTAGCTCTCTATCTTTTCTTTCCTTTTTTTGGTGGTGTGTGTAGGTGTGTGTGTGCGTGCGCGCCTTAGTTGGAACTTCGTTTATTGAGATGGATCTTTTCTGTTTTCCGCCTTAACTCCGTTGCCTTCTGTTCTGTCCCTTTTCTTTGTGGAGGGATTTCAGGGCCTCACCCAGGCTGAATGTTCTTCCATACCCATTAGCTTCCCCACAGTCTTTAATTTAAAAGCTCTGCTGTAATTCTTCATAACTCTGTAACTCCCACCCCCTTTCTATCTTGTTTACGTAGGTCTTATTATTTCTGCGTAGGCTCCACTATTCTAAATAGTTTTTTCCTTTTATAATAAACCCAGCAATATCTGTGGCAACATCCTTGCAAGCTTCAAACATGTATTATGCATACACAGAAATATTTAATATCACGTATCATTCATCTGCAGGATCTGAAGCGCCCTCCCCTGCCTGCCCACTCGTGCTCCTGCCTTTGCCACAGCTAATGGCACCATCAGTCATGCTGCAAAGTTACGCCCAGACAGTATTAGGAAATGCTCCCTGCTGCCTTATAAATCTCTGATGCCACCACTAATAGCCGAGGGGAGAAATTCCAGGCCATGGTAGTCGGAGTGGAGCAAAATGAGAAGGGGGAGGTCACACATCCCCTATCCTGGTGGCCTTTGGGAATGCTCAGRTTTGCTGCTCTAGAGGAAATGTTGTCTGCTTTGGGTTTTTGGCTGGGTGCTGCAGTTGGGCAGCACATCCAAGGCCATGGATGGGGCAGCTCCCCGTGCTCTGCCCCTGCCACCTCGGCATGGGCACGGATGCTGCTGTGGCTCGCGGCAGCAAAGAGCAGGGTTCCGCCTCAGCCCAGCTCCGTGGCCACACGCGCCCTGCGCTCGAGGGGCAGCTGGGCTCCTTGAGGCACGATGGCTTTGCCTGAACAGTGTTTTCCTGCCCTTTCCGTGGTGCTYGCCGCAGCACCAGGCAGGAGCCCAGCGGCCTGGAGCGCAAGAGCCTCCCAGCTCCGCCAACGAGCAGGGAATGGGCTCAGGGAGGGAGGGCTGGTACGTGGGCCACGGGAGCTCGCTCATCTCTGTCCCTGCATCCTGCCCGCGCTGCAGCGGCGCTGGCCGGCGCGCAGGGACTCCCTCTAATCCCTTGCCACGACTCGGCRCATCAGGAAGTCGCTTGGGAAGCCGCACGGCTCTTTCCCAGGAGATAAGTGGGGAGTTTCTGCCTACACACCAGCTCTGTGGAGCTTTCCCATGCTGCGAGGGCGGGAGGGAGGCACCGGCGCGGCCTCCACCCCGCGGGAGCCACGTGGGCTGCCTGGGAACGTCCAGGGCCGCTCAGTGCGGTGCAGGGGCGGCAGCGCGGCCGGCCATGCCGTCAGGGCCCTGCCCGTGCCCGTGCTGTGCAGCCCACGCTGCTGTCCCCTCCTGTCCCCTGCTGTGGGGCAGAGCCGTGCCCAGGACACGGAGCCACGCAGGCCTCGAGTCCCTGAATCGCCTGCTCTGAGGGCTAGCGAGGCACAGGTCATCAATGGTCTCAAAACATCAACGGCTTAAGTAGGCTGGACTAAGTAAGCGCAGCTCCATTTTTTTTTTCCTGGAAGGGCAGACTGGGTGTTTTCAGGGGGCACGGGGAACTCTTCACAAGCTTCAAAACAAACATCTCAACTTTGACTCCTGACTAATGCCACTGATTTCATTTGACAAAGGTCAGGGGGGAATTCACTGCTGCCATCTCCAAGGAGCGTGACAAATGTTGCTCGAACAAAGGAACAAATTGTTCGGTGCAAATCTGCTCAGCAATTACCTTGCCATAAAGGTATTTACAGCAGCTACTGTGAGATAAACCTGCTTGTTTCCTATTGTTTTTCTAAGGGGGGAAAAAAAAATCCTCCAGCCGTTTTGTAGTCAGTTTAGGCAATAAATGCAATTTTATTGTCTTCATTGAATGCTTTAATGGATCTTGAAAAATATTAATACATAAGAAAATGTACTTAAAATCTGTGTGCTACATACACATTTAAATTGCATCYAGAAACTGACCTTAAAATATTCTGAGCTTGCAAGGTTGGAAAACACTGCTAGAAGYTGTCCTTGCTATATAAATTCAACATCTCTTGTGCACACTCATTCCAGTGCAGTCTTTAATTACCAGAATCTATGCTATTTTCTCTGGTTTCATAGATGATAGGGTGCTCTTTTTGCCTTTTGGACTCAAGTGAGCTTCTAATATGGAGGGGAAAGGAATCAGCAGTGTAAGATACCAGAAGAAAAAGATTTTATAGGATGTTAAGGAGATTTGTTACCAGGACAAATCCTGATCAGATTGGCAGGAAGAAAAGCAAACCTGAGCCAGCAGCAAAATGCTTTCCGGCCCGTGGGTTTCAATGCGGTGTCACTGCGGATCTGCAAAGGCAAGTGCACATCTGCCTCCTTGACCTCTCCTACTCCGCAGCCTTTTCTTTGCATTTTCAACTGAGAGGCCAACGTGGGAGCGAACACGGGAACCCAAACTGCTCTTGCAGCCCTCCTGCTGGTTGCAGTACGTCCTGGTGCGGGTGCTTTGGCTGGGCAAGGTGAAGGAGGCATTTCATCACTCTGACATGTGCGTAAGTAGAGCCTGTGCCCAGGCCAATCCTGTCCATATTTTTCACCAGCATGGAATAAAACAATGGAGAGCAGCCCCCTTTGATGGGAAGTCTGTGCATGGCTGCATAATTGGCAAGTGATAGTATCTACTTTCACTGCAGAAGAGGAGCTAGGGTGACTAGTCCTTTGARTTGGTATTCCAGGAGAGCCACTGCTTGCATGGGAGTGCGGGCTCGGACAGAGCCCCAGGCCAGAGACAGCCTGTCCATGCAGGATTTCGAGCTTTTGTTTGGAAGTTTGGGCGACCTTTAGAACTCCTGCCATGCCTATGCAAGGAGTGMCCCCTCACTGAACTCTCCCTTGGTTCACACACCACTGGTAAGAGGGATGATGTTGGTAAAGGACCAAGAAACAGGGATAAGGAGAGAGCTGTGGCTTTGAGCAATCTCAGGCAAATTACTTATCTATGCATCAGTTTCCAGTCTGTAATGTGGAAAYGGCAGCATTTCATCTCACCTGTGCACAATTGTCCTAAATTACAAAAATTTCCAAGGAAAGGTAGCCTATTTGTAGGTTAATGGACAGAATCTAGCCCCACAGGGCACTCTTTCCCATACATACCTCATGTCCTGTAGGAGCTTTACAGTGACTGACACGTGGGGTAAGCAGAGACATCTCTGTGTTAGGTGCAGCTCTGCCCAGCCTTGGACTGTTATTTCATTCCCTAGGGCGTGTGTCGTTATCAGGTGGATGAACTGTCCCTGTCCCCTGATGATTTTCATTAGGTAATATTTAATGTGTGTGTGTGTGTGTGTCTGTGTGCACATGTGCCTGTGTGCAGGGGCTGGCAGTTATAAGCGGATCCCACAGGAGAGATCTGTGAACTGAGCTTATTTCAGCTTTAGGGTAGGGATGATGAGCAGCTAGAAGAATAAAAACAAAATAGAACAGCACTTTGCCCAAACTTGAGCCAAGACCTGTATTGATTTATTTATATTTTTATTACAAGGCCTAATTGACCATTCAAATTATGCTTGTAAAAAGCTATGAGACTTTGGGCAGATTTGCGCTCGCATCTAGAATGATTCAAAGACCTGGACTGAGCCACAGCAGGATCCATGACCCGGGGACTCCTGCASTTTGGATCAAATTCTTCCTTGACTGAGGCCTGGGAGAAGTTTTCAGCTGCTTGTGTTTCTTATGCCCTCATAGTCCCCTGTTTGGTACCAGGATTGCTGTTTTTCTCAGCATTGCCTCTGTGATGTTTCCTGGTTGAGTTTAGGAGGCAGCCTTGGCCATACTGGATTTGCCTAGATACTGGCTAGAAATCTAGCTTAATATAGACACAAACTGCGAAATGAAAAGAAAACACAAAAATCAAAGTGAACAGAAAGATGCTGTTTGGCCACATCCTTTGTACTGGACTGTCATTTAAGAGTGAGGGACTGATGAGATACACAAAGCTCAGGAAAAAAAAATATTTGGTAGTCCAGGCTTAAGCTGACTGATTTAAGAATTTGACATTGGTTGAATAAGCTGGATTTTGGAGCTTAACTGAAATGCATTTGACGTGGGACTAGAGGTGTGGAAAAGAGCTTCCTGGGACTTGTGGGAAGCAAGCTTTTTCTTGCAGACTTTAGCAGTGGAGATATAATTAAGTGGTCAAGTACTAGTGATATTTTTTCTCTCTAGGCTTTGGAAATTCTACTTTTGTTTTTCTTCCCCTGGGTTTGGTTTCTGCCATCTTCTGTTCTGTTTGTCTCTGTTGTTCACCCACATGATTACATAAGATATCACCAGATAAAACTGCCTCCTTAATAGATGGCTCATTACCTAGGGAGGGACACAGAAAGGGCAGAAGCCTTTATGTGCCAAGAGCCCTGCTGAGAAGCTCCCCTGCCTTAGCAGAGAAAGAGAGGGCGTAACCCGTCTGTCCTCATTTACAGCCAGATGGGCTGAAGGAGTCAAGGTATAATGAAGGTCACTGTGCCGGGGAATGGGGTGGAGGCAGAGCAAGGATTACTGTCTTGACATAAAAGCAATTAATTCTCTAGCAACGTCTCCCATTCAGCAGAAGAGTGACGGAGTTCTTCCTGGATTCTACTCCCACAGCTTTGATCTTTTCCTCTTTTCTGGAAATGTAGGCTTGSAAGGGGGAGTCTGGCCTTGCTTGGGGTGATGCTGGGCCCATGTGATGCTGGCTGTGCAAGGCAGCGTGGGCAAAACTGCTCCTCTCCATATTGCGATGTACCAGAAGGCTCCTCATATTCTTGTGACTGCAACAGTGCTAAKAGGGCCTCATGACAATGTTTTTTGGCTAGTTTGAGTTACACTCAGGATATCTATGAGAGAACAAAAGCTCCTACTGAAATTCCATCTCCCAGGGTCTTGCAGTGTGCAACCTTGCCAGCACGATATGAGTCCTTCAGCCCTGCGTACCCGTTAATGCCAGCTATATCCCAGTCTGACCAGCGTGTTGTGGTAATCATCTGTAAATAGGTTCTTTCTTTATTGMAGATTAAAATAAATATTTGTTCTGAACTCAGGACAGATTTGTGTTAGTGCCAGGGATTTGGCCCAGTTTCAGTGTGAGTCTGTGACACACGTGTCCTGACGTAGCCGTATGGTGGTGGGCTTCATGCTGACGTCTGTGCTGGGCTGCAGACCAAGATTTTGCTGTGGGCTTCCCATGCCATAAAAAAATCCATGAAGTTTTGCAGCTGTAGTTTCATTTCACTTTTCTGAGTAACTGCTTTCTTACTGGAACTTCTTTTATTTTCTCCATTCCCTGCATAGAAAGCCTAAAACTCCAAGTTGCGTTCTGCAAAGTTTCAAAACGAACTTCTCCATTACACGAGATGACCTAGGTTTTTGGTAATAATACGTGCCAGGAGGGAAGCAGAGGAGAGAGGAGTCTTCTCCTTAGGGGGCGAGTGCTGATGAGTCTAACACAGTCACAGTGTAATATTGTGTTCTGCTGACTTGTGCCTCCCTTAATTACTTTCCAAATCCGGAGAAGCTGCCCTGAGCTTTGCCAGTTACATCCCCGCAGTTAGCTGGGCTATGTCCCAGCAAAGAGGTGCTGTCCATGCATCCCTGGAGGTTCCTTGTTGCTGCTAAGGTGCCTCAGATGTGGCTGCTTTGTGTGTCTGTGTTTGTGTTTTCCAGCTCCGTGGAGGAGTGAGGACACTGCTGCCCTGTCAGACCCGCAGTAGGACTCTGACTGGAGATTACTGTCAATGGCATCATTGCGTTAACAGGGGATATTTTAAGAAATACAAATGTGGCCTTTGTGGGGCGGTAAGAGGGGAGGGAGATAAAGCATGTGCGAATGAATGGACTTACCCTGCTGTGTTTTTTATTACACTCTTCCTGCCACCACTGTTCAGTTTAGAAAGGTAACCACGTATTTGTGCCGCTGCTGGCTGGCGAGAGCGATCGCGGCCGTGGTTTGTGTGCCAGGGCCGTGCTCGACTCGCCCCAGCACGCAGGGCAAGGCGCCCTTCTTCCCCAAGGCGTCTGTGGTCCCGTCCCCTCCACTGAGCCCCTGGCATTGGTGTGGCTGGAAAGGGAGTCCATTTGGGAAGCTGAGTCGGCRGGAAAATAATGTCATGAGGGAAGGAAAAAAATTGCCTAATTAATTGCCTATTTGCTTGCCTTTTGGAGGTCAGGCAACTGTGCCACTGAGGGGACATGCAGTGAGGCTAAGGAGAAGATGGGACCTTGACCTTCTTGGCTAAGATGTGCTCTGTCTCGGCAGCAGTGAGGGAGAATATCAAAGGGGAGGATGTGGCCTGCAAATTTTCTATCTTAATCAAAACCTTTCAACAGCTCGCACCTCTGAATCAAAGGGAGCAAATTCATCCCCTTCCTCCCCGTTGTCAGGCTTTTGGGAAGTAGTTGGGATAGCCCTTATCAAAGGAAATGCRTCCCTTTGCTTAAGCTTGTCTGCTCCATGCTGTTGTGTAAACACAGATCAATAAGGTGACACAAATCCTATCCTATTACCAGTATTCAGCAGCAAATGAAGTACCCTTAAGCTTAGCATATTATCATTTCATGCATTTAACAGTTAAAGACTTAGATAGGATTAATTACTTTTAAGGTGAGCCTTTATAATTGTCTCCTTATAATGGAGTTTGCAACCAGTCAGAGTAGATTTGTCACTAGCAGAAACCAAAGACRATTTTTAAATCTATAGAAAATGTTTATTTAGCAGGCCTTGTATTTCTTTTATCAAGTTTCCCTTAAGAGAATGGTAAGTCCCGAGGAAAGAGCACATCAAGCACTGATAAAGAACCGTCTACAGCTGTGGCTTTTACTCTATTTTAGTTACTCTGGGTAAAAGCATTTTCAGCAGCATACTGTTTCTTTTTGCAAAGCCCCTCAATGGATCAAATGAAGCAATACCTCAACAGAAAACTGCTAATAGGAGTCACAGCCTTAAGTGCTGCATGGAGCATTATATCCCAAAGCCCAGTTCTGACATCTTTTTTTTTTTTTTTTTTTTTTTTTTTCTCTCATACAGAATGTTGAGGGAAAGAGGAGGACCGGAGACTCTTCGTTCCACCACAAAACCTGTCAGCCGCCTAATTGTTTATTTGTTGATCTGCCTGAAAGAGACCAGCTGGGTCCATTGAATGTGCTTGGACCTTCAAGTGATGGAGGGGCTGGAAAGCAAACCCCTGTGTCACAAGGACCAGTGTACAAATGAAGCGGACAGAGTTGCCCTGGATGAGATGACACTGAGAAGGAGCCCCAGGACACAGGCTCAGGAAAAGCAATGAGTTTAATTTGCAAAGAAGTGGGTAGGCTACAGTTTGCTACCCCCTTATACCACCACCATGCTCGACCAGAATGTCTAGGCCTTGCTATAGGTGGACCTTGAAAGATTTTCTTTGTTGGCAAGTGCTAATTTATCCCCTATGTTACAGACATTTTTGTTTTTCTTTCCCAAGACAGCATAAAGGGCAGTTCATTAGTACTAACTCCACTCCACTGTAACTCCACACACAGGACTTGGGTGATAAAGCACAAGCCATTAAAAGCTATTAGCTAGGTCCTCTAGAAACATCATCAAAGAAGATTTCAAGCTTTTTTTTTTTTTTTTTCCCCCCTAAATCTTGAGGCTCCTCTCCCTACTGCCTCCATTTTTCTCAGTCTTGTGAACTAGAAATTTGTGCTTTTATTCTTGGTGTTAAGTCTTGAGGGTTTTAAATATTGCACTGACTGCAAGAAGCCAGGCTTCCTGGAAAGCGTCTTAYCTCACAAGATCAGTGGTAGAAGCCCTGTTTAAGTTGCTGAATTCTAATGAAAAAAAAAAAAAAGAGAGAGACAGGAGAGCTAGGTGGGAAGTGTGCAACACCCACACAATCCTCTCCCATTTTGCAATGAGTTCTCATTTGCTCCCTGGTTACAAGATCACGAGGCAGTTGTCTTCTCATTTGCTGAAATATCAGCAAACCCTCCTCTGCAAAATGGAAAATGTTTTGAATACTAAAATGAAGGGTAAGATTTTTTGAAGCTTGGCTAGGGTAGCAGCGTCACTCGTTCCCACTCCAATGAAAAGGGAATGGGTCTCTGCATCTTCTGGGCAACTCTGTAAGGTTGATCCGTAGTAGGACTTTGTAATCCATCRGCAGCATTGTTTTACTGCAAGTTTTGTTGCACGTTGGGACTGCTTAAGGTGGCTTTCCATTGCAGGAGGTGTTTATCTCTTGGGTGAGGATTAGCAGAGTTCTGTACCACGGAGTCTGGTATAGCTGAGTAAGTGGTTTAGTGTAATCCTCCTGAGAAGGATCCTTGTCCTCAAGGGATTCCTGAGGAGGTTTTCTCTTTGTACCAGGCTTTCAGATGACTTTCAAGGAGTCTTCTTTCATTTGGAGTTTGTGCAGCTTTCCTGTGACGAGAGAAAGACTTCTCTCCAAGATAGTGCTTGGGTTATAGCAGAGCTCAAAGACAATAAACTGGCCTCACTGTGTCAAGACCACCCTACTGGATCATCAGAAGATGGTAGGAAGTACAAATTCTGCAAGTGGGATATATATATATATATATACATATACACACACACACACACACATATATATACACATATATATACACACATATACATATATACATATATACATATATATATACACATATAGGCAGTGTCCTGACAGGACAGCTTTGGGATCTGCTTGTCTATCTCCTGCAGACTTGATTTTCAGCATACTCTTATTTTGCATTAAGACACCTTCAGAATTGCAAATCAAGTTAAGCATCACACCAGAGGTGTTTGCAGTGACAAGGTGAGCATCATGCCTTCAATGCTGCATCCAGGCACATGGAAATCTGTTCTCTGGAGTTCGGAATAAAGGGCAAGCAGGAACTCCTGAAACTCAGTGATTAGAGAAGGGGCAAGTCCTTTATTCTCTCTATCTCTTCTTATCATTACATAGAGTAAGAGTGATCATTTCTGTTCTTAAAATGCCCCAGCTTAGCTGGATCTTATTTTATGAGTAGCCAGTTAATGTAAATTTCTGGTTTGGGTTAGGTAGGAAATACAATCCTAGTTCACATATCTCGAGTCAAGAGATAAAAAGAAAGGGAGCAGTATCACTCTGTGTTAGAGTGGTATCACTAGACTAAGGAGAAAGTCATTCACAGTGACAAAATAGAAATGATGGCAGTTGCAGTAGCAATGGTTGCAAAACTGCAATAGCAGCTTTGACAGTAAAACAGATTTTAAGCAGTCCAGATATAACAGGTATTCTTGGGGACCTGACAAGGATGCAAACATCTCTCCACAAAACCTCAGTCCCTCTTGAAAAGCCAATCTCTGGAATTTTGTAAAGCAAAAAATATTAGAACAATAGAAACAACAAACATGAAAATCACATGTTAAGCAATTACTAATGATCTTATCAGTGTGTTGTGTAAATGGGAAGAAGAGGAAGGAGTAAGAAGCACTTAATATTCCTCAGGATTTTTTTTTTTAAATTATTCAACAATTATTGATGGAACTGAAGCAATCTATAACATTAGCGGGGTTTGCAGGAAGCTTTTTGTTTTATAATGGAAAACTTGGACATTATGGTGTTTGGCAGAAGAGGGGAAATGGAATCCTGCAGCACAAAAAAAAAAAAAAAAAAAAAAAAAGCTAAGAGAAGAATAAAACATCAAAATCCTGTGGGATGGTTGAGTTTTTGCCTGGACAGCTAAACAGCTAATTTCAGATTTCAGCTTTTTTTTTTTTTTTTTTTTTTCAGCCCCAGCTGGACTGAAAGGCCCAGGACCACCTACAGCAGATTGCAAATGTGGGGATACCCATTGTGTTTTGATGGGTAGCCGTTTATAGCATCAGTTAAACAGTCAGAGCATCCACTTCTTCCTTCTATCTGCACTGCAGCTCAGGTACGTGGCAGGTGCTGAGCTGGGGTGAACAAGGATGTGACAACCAAGGGAACATGTTGCAAGGACTGTGCGTGTTTGGCTCTCCAGCTCAGAAATAACCCAGAGAAATGATCAGACACTTGAGAGACRTAATTGCTCTGGCAGCCCAGCTGGGCCACAGGATATTTGTAGGAAATGGAGCTGCAGCAGGGAAATCAGGACAGTTGGAGCTTCCCTTATGCAAAGGGACCAGGGCACAAATGCCAGCTGCTATGTATAAAATTCCTCCTCCTTTTGCTGTAGCAAGCTGTGAACAGCACTGAGCCTTGGCAGTTGCACTATGTCATGAACTTCATCCTCTACCTTTTCTTCAACTCTAGATTTTAATGCTGCATTGAGAATCCTGGGAAACAGTTTTCTGTGTCACAGCACTGCAAATCCTGCTATGGCTCATTCTGTCACATTTATTTATTGATTGATTGATAGATATAGATAGATATTTTACTGTGGTCAGTTGAAGATTTAGGAGGGAAAAAAAGGAGAATGTCCAGTCTTCAGTGTAACTTGTTAAGCATTTTTCACAATCATTGGTGAGCTGCAGTCTTTGGAGAACATTGTACATTGTCCATGGAGCTGTATTAAACACTGCTGCTCCCCTCTGCTTCCTTGGAGAATGGAGCTGCTTAGAGAGGATCCTCCTYCAGCCCAGCTCTCCTCCTGCTCCAATGCCGCTGCTCACTGTCCCCCGAGTGCCAGAGCAGCAGAGGGTGGCCGGTAACACAACCCCAGTCACTGGAGCCAGTTGAGTTGTTTTAAAGGGTTACAGAGGGCATGTTGATTCGGATCCACAGTCTCCCAGCTTGCAGCACAGCTCTGTGAGCCAAACTCWGTGGCCCTAAATTAGCCCGGTAGCCTCCTGACCAGGCTTTGACCACGACGTGGGATCACATCCCCATGCTCGGATGGGACATTAGGGGCCCTCAGAGGCAGCGTGAGGACCCTGCTCTGTGCTGCAGCCATGGAGGGAGCCAGCCCCGTCCTGGTGGATCCTCACCAGGATGTACCGAGTCTGTCCAACTCTGAGAGCCAAATCAGCTCAAGTGACAAAAAAAAAGACAAAATGGTGACGTGTCATTTCACTTTCTGTTTTGCTGTAGAGGTTGAAAATAGTCCTGCCGAGGGGAGAAAAAAAAAAAAAAAAAAAAAAAAAAAAAGAACAGGCTGTGGTTTGGTTTTGGGTGGTATTTTGTGTGTGTGAACTTGGGTGGGCTCCAGGCTCGGCCCCACGAGCGCCGTGGGGCAGAGCGGAGGAAGCACCATGGGGCCGGGGGAGCCCGAGGGGAGGGAATGAGCTGGCAGGGCTGAGGGAGGGGGATTCCTTCGGGCGCAGAGGTGACATCAGCCCCGTTTGACGCGCGGCGCCCGCCTGCTTTTCCAGCGCTGGCCCCGTGCGCCAGTGCGACCGACGGCGCCGGCGGCTGTGACGTGGCGGGCACTGCCGGGCTGCGCAGGGAGCTGCTCTGCCGCCATGGCGGGGAGAGTGTGGGCGCCGCCGCGCGTGGCCTGCTCTGCATGTGGAGGCCGGGGCCACCACCTCCTTGTATGACCAGCACCATGGTTTGAGCCAGGCCTCGCGCTCATCCACGCAAAGGGCGGCTGAGCCTTCAGCAGCCATGGGAGTGGTGGGTCCTCCCTCACAGATGGTGGCCGTGCAGGGAGTAGCTCCCCAAGCGCACAGTTCACTCACACGGCTAGGCCTCGTTTCTGTCACCACCTCGTTGCAATCCGCACCTCACACAATTGAACTTCAAAGGGATTTGTCCTTCCCAGTGGTTTTACAATAATCCGTGTTCCCRATTTGTGATTCTGTCTACAGCTGCTAGTGCCTCATCCACCCTGTGTTTCGATACTGCCTGAAGAAGGGAGTGCCTGGAAGGGTTTGCTTTTAACTCATGTCTGTGAGATAGTGGAGTTGTATTGATAGCCTGTTTGCTAGCTTGGGAAATGTGGTCACAGACAATTATTTTATTTTTTTAAAGTAATTTGGATGTTATCTGGGGGTATGGATTTGGTTTCCTGCTCAAACACAGACATGCTTTGTAGCATTTTTGTATGTTTTGTATATATATATATATATATTTTTTTCAATGTGGCCTTAAGTGCATACATATGCTTTGAGGTACCAAACTCTTGCTGGAATTAATCCGTGTACATAGGATCCAGTTCAGTTTCTAGCATGTAGCACTTTGGACAGAGCACCAGCTACTTGTTTGTGTTCTTAGGTGACAAACCAAGCTCAGAGTTTCCCAAGCGTCTCTCTCTAGGTATTAAACCTTTCCATCCCAAAGCTATCTGTGAATGAACATCTCAAAGGACACTTGTCTGGTTAGGTGCAGCACAGACCTTTATTTTCTGTTCTCGTAAGGGTAAACTTGGCAGAGATCCATATACAYTTGGCAGGGAAGTCGCATAACATACCGGTTTTGTATACACAGGAAAAAAACCTCAGAACCAGGATTTAACGTGTGGATCTGAGAATTTCCATCTGTGCAGTAGAGAAGGACCTTGATTTTGGTTCTGATTTTTCCCCACCAGCTGGTCTAGTAATTATGTAACATATCAAGCCAAGTCGTCCTATTCTGTGTAATATGTGTATTCATTTACAACCATCTCTTCAGGAAAAGAAGATATATGTTGTATGTCCTCCTTTAATCGTCCTTTTTTTTTTTTTTTTTTTTTTTTTTCAAGCAGAAGACGGCATAAACTATTAATTAACGAGTTAAAATAGCAGTTTTACATGAGTGTGTGCCTGTTGTCATTCTTCCTACACATATGCATCCTGCCCGTGAGGAACGAGCGAGTGCTCGTGTCAGGAAGTGCTGATGGGGTAAGTCCCTGTTGCTGCACGCCTGACATTTCCCCAGCCGTGAGTCACGGCTGCCGTGCTCCCCGGCATCCGCACGGACCCCGGGAAGTGGTGCCTGCCGCGCAGCGGGGCCGGGAGCAGGCGCGTGCCCACCGGGCCGCCCCACAGAAGAAGGTGTAAGGGCACTCGAGCAACACTTGTTCCTGGTGGCATCTGTGCAGTTTCCCACTTGCTCATTGGGAAATATGCAGGTATGGAGTAGCCTCAGGGGAGCAGTTTGTGGATTTTTAGTGGCAAGGAAAGCTAAGGTATTCTCACACCTTTCTTCCTGGATGAGACAAGGTATCACTGTAAGATAGGGGGGGAAAAAGTTTAACCCTAAGCAGGGATGTCGTGGATCATCTCCCTATAGACCCCACGTCCCTCTTTGAGGCCCATCTGGGTGACAGAGTCCTGGAACAGGCTGCCCGGAGTGGTTGTGGAGTCTACTTCTTTGGAGATCTTTAAAACCCGCTTGGATGCAGCCCTGTGCCACGTGCTCTAGGTGACCCTGCGTGTGCAGGGGGGCTGAACTAGGTGACCTCTGAGGTCCCTTCCAACCTTAAACATTCTATGATTCTACGATCCCTTACAAGCAAAAGCAGCCTGTGGAACATGTACTTCAAATACTCCTGTGTGCCGCAGCCACCAACAGCTGCACTTCCTTGCAAGCAAATCCTGTATCTTAAGKTATGAAGACAAAACCACAGGGGAGGGAAGAATCCAGGAGAAGGAGGAACAGGTGGAAAAGTTATAAAATATATCCTACGGGTAAGTATTAGCATTTTATCTGTAACATGTGACATTGTGTCACTGCCCCAGCTGCCGAATCTTTGAACTGTCTTGTGAAACACATTCAGAACATGGAGGAGGACATAGGTCCTAAAGCTTGCAAAACCAATTTCAGCAGGYGAGTTTGTGGATGGTAAATGATTAGTTGCAGGACAGGGCTGGGGATGCCTCTGCTTGCAAGAAGCCAAGCTGAGGTTTTCATGTAGGCCTCTTCTTAGGCACTATTAGCAAGGGAGAGGCTGTTTGTCCTTTTATCTCAAAAACATAGCAAGGATGCAAACTATCCCCCCACTCTGCCATGACCGATTGACTTGTTTGGCTGTTGTTGCCTTATCCTGGGTACCTGCTTCTATAGCTGTGACATTAATCCCAAAGGAGCCTTTGGGATTTCATGTACTACAAGGTGTTTCATGTGTTGTGTGGTATCTTTGAAAATCTCAATAAGTGAGGGGTGAGGAGAAAGCTTCAGGATGCCATTTAATGTAAGACAGCTGAATAGAGATACCATAGGACTATTTCAGAAGAGCTAGAGGAAGACTGGAGGAGACCAGTAATGTTGTGACAGAAAAGCAGAGCCATCAGTGAGCATAGAAAGAGAAGTATAAAAGTCTTGAGTCTTGAGCCCAGTGCCTTTTCCTTGTAGAAGAGAATTGTCCTTCAGCAGTAATACTATAATCTCCTTCCTGCTTAGTTCCCAGACGTTAGGCAACCGCGGGGTCTGTGCAGTTGATATCGTAGACCTTCTGCAGTAGTTGCAAAGCAAGAGGGAGGCATGTCCTAAAGGAAGGCAGCTAGATGGCCGTGTTGGATTTGACATGTCCTGTGCATCCAAGTGCTTCATGCTGAAATTACATAGGAGCTTGCGAGGCTGTCGCTACAAGAGATCACGATTCTGCTCTGAAGCAGAAGAATCTCAGGTAAGCCCAGGAGCAGAGAGCACTGCTGTGTAGCAGAGTGGTGTGATGCTCTGTACTGCTTTCAGTGAAGTCACAAAATCCCAAAGGATTCGCAGCTGCCAGGAAATGTGGTTGCAATAACGTTAGAGTCATCCAGTCTGTGCATAAAATCTCCAGCTAATCACTCTGTCACTGGCAGAAGTCAGTATATGTATCATTGGAGGATTCCTGTTTTAATAGATCAACATATAAATTGTTTAATCATGTTTGATTTCCTGGACTGAGATGTAACTTAATTTCCTGGAATGTGTGCCTGGCTATATTCTCCAGATATCTCTTCTTGATATTCTTTGCTCCCTCAATTTCTTCTGATAGGATGCTTCATAGTAAGGATAAAAAGAAACCTGATTCCATTTTATTGACATYTGGTTTTATTTTAAATAGTAACAAATTTATTTTCAGTCTAATTTTAATTCACTTGTTATCAAAAATAAAAAACAAAACAAAAAGGAGAGGTAGGTATTTTGTTTTAGTACTTTAATATCTGGAAACATAGGTCAAGAGACCTGTCACTTGTCATCAAATATATAAATGAAGGAAAAGTATTTTAAATTAGAAAAATAAACAAGAAAGTTGAAATTTAACACTTAAATTTCACAGATATAAAGAGTTCCCTTTGTGATTATTTTCTTTTTTATTTCACCTCTCCCCCTCAAGAAAAAAATGGCAGGTTTCAAAATAAGTGTTCTCCCTTGTTTAAAGATGTCAGGAAGGGTCAGAAAAAGAGACCTTGAATCAGCAGCAGTTCTTCATTCCATTTTCACTATTGGTCCCTGCATCTCTCACCTGAATTGAACTAAAATCCCAGTAGTTTATATGAGGGATTCTTGTTAGAGGCAGATCGGAATTTTTCCTTCTCAGCTTGCACTATTCTAAAATAACATTGAAACTCRGGGAGAGGAAACAAGATCCCCAGTTTCATCTAAATTCTCCAAGTTGTAGTGGAGAGCAGAGTGATGATGTGGTGAACAAAGATACTTAGAGCCCCAATTTTGAAATATGAGAAATAGAGAAGAGTCAGAAGAGCCGCTTCATGTCTCAAAGCAGACTGGAACTCATCTGAAAATCTGACCACATACATTCTTCAGTGAGAGCTGCCAGCTGCCAAAGTCATTGCTGAAAAGCCAGCTTAAGGTGTCAGAACTTCAGTTTAACGTCTCTAGGAGAAGTAACTGCTTTTCAGATGCGCTGATTTTTCATGATGAGCAAAACGGTGGGTGGTGGATGTCACCTGGGAATCTGTAATGGAAGAGGCTCCTAATGTCAGCATGTTTGTCACAGAAAAGAGAAGGACCTGAGCCACTGAAACTCACTGAGTCTGGGTGAAGAATAGCAGGCAAGGGATTCTTGATGCTTTCACTCAGAAAATCACAGAATGGTTGAGGTTGGAAAGGACCTCTAGGGATCAGCTAGTACCTGCTCAAGCAGGGACACCCAGAGCACGTGGCACAGGGCAGCATCCAGGTGGGTTTAGAGACCTCCGGAGAAGAAGACTCCACATCCTCCCTCGGCAGCCTGTTCCAGGGCGCTGGCACCCTCACAGTGAAGAAGTTTCTTCCTCACATGGAGATGCAACTGCCTATCTTTCAATTTGTACCCGTTACACCTTGTCCTGTCACTGGCCACCACCAGGAAGAGTTTGGTCCCATCCTCCCTACATTCACCCCTCAYGTAAATACCTGTAAATACCAGATAAATACCAGTACATATTGATCGGATCCCCTCTCAATCTTCTTCTCCAGCCTAAACAGGTCCAACTCGCTTAGTCTTTCCTCATATGATAGATGCTCCAGTCCCTTAATCATCTTTGTTTCTCTCCACTGGACTCTCTAGAAACTCCATGTCCCTCTTATACTGGGGAGCCCAGAACTGCCCCCAATACCCTAGGTGCGGCCTCATCAGAGCTGAGCAGAGGGGCAGGATCCCCTCCCTAGACCTGAGGGCAAAATCCTCCTGATGCAGCCAGGATCCCATTGGTCTTCTTGGCCATGAGGGCACTGCTGACTCATGGTTAACTTGGTGTCAACCAAACTCCCAGATCCCTCTCCACAGATCTCCTTTCCAGCAGGTCAGCCCTAATCTGTACTGGGTACTGGTGCTTTCTTTGCTAGTGGTTGGTTAGATGGGGCTGTGCTCTCTGAGAGAGATGTAGGGTGGCTGGCTAGAATTTAACCAAAGGASAAAGAAGATCCAAAGAGCAAGGGCTAGCTTACAAACAAGCTCGTGCCCCAAGAAGGCAGTACGTGTGCTCTCTTARTGTCTCCTCACGCACATGCTGCCATACCAGCGGTCGTGTTTAGGGCAGGCAGCGCAGGCATACAGCATGTGTGCTCTCAGACACTGGTCATTCCGAGTTAGAGACTGGCAGTGTCTCTAAGACAGGAGTCCCAGGAACACAACCCCTAGCAGCAATGGGTCTGTGACTCCGCTGTGTTGTATCTTCCCTGCTTCCTGCACACTCACTTCCCTCATCCTTTCTCCCCAGTCATAAAAGCTCAACTCTGCACATACTGATGCCTCAGTTTTGTCCTGCACTGTTCACATTGTGCCACATTCACACAAGCCCCTTGCACCTTCTGCATTGCCCCCATGGTTCTGCATGTCCTTCAAGCGTAGGACAGGCTAGTCCTGCTGCTGGGGGTCTCCCAGATCCCAGGCATCTCCCACAGCAGTGCGCTAGCCCATTGGTGTGATCCAAGCAGAGAACATACGGTGCCGTCCTCTGTGATAGGGACTGTCTTTTGTAAATACTGCTTAGTCACAGGAAAGCTTTATTCTTAGCCACCGATGACAATACGGCTCAGATCCTACCTGTCCACCCTTTGGGATGACTTTCATCGAGAAGCAAACAGTACTTCTGATTCTGGAAAAGAAATTTCCTCTGAAGTGAAGCTATTTAAATACTGCTGCTCATTAATTGCTTTCTTTTTGAGCCACAAGGGTAYGGGCATGGAGAGCAAGTCAGATCACTCATGTTAGTATTAATAGAAGCCCCATTCTTCTGGGGCTAAATGATTCAGCCGCCGATGTGTCCCCAGCTGTGCAAAGCCTAGAATAGCGGGAGGCAGCTAGGTCAGCCTTCACAGCAAGCTCTGCCCGCTCATACCAATCGGAAAGACAACATTTAACTACCAAAAAAATTCCASCATCTGAATAAAAGCTGCTCTGGGCTAGCGCAACTTGGGTTGTAGCAGTGTGTTGGTTTAGCATGTGAGTGAACGCCACRGTATTCACTGCGCGTGGCATTGCCCCAGCACCAGCCATGGCACATGCCGTGTTCCCTGCCTGGAAGTGYGGGCCCTCGCTTCCATGCACCCTGGCTGGTGGCGGCCGCATCCTCTTGCGTGGTGGTTTAAAAATAACAGGCACACACGCGGAGAGGGCTCAGCAACAGGACATGCTTTCCCCCATTCCTGGAGCTTCCCGAGAGCACAGCCGGATGTTTTCAGCCCATGTTAGGAACAGCCCGAGGAAAGGAGCTGTGGAAGCAGTAGAAGAATTGAGGCTGGTCCTAGGAGGTGGCGAGAGAAATGACTAAGATCACTCATCACTTGTAGGAGGCAGCTCCAGTATCCATTTATTATTACACATTTGATCTTCTGCTGCAGGTTTCTGTGTCATCATTCTGGTGTCTGAGTGATTGTATCTCTGCTAAAAAAAGAAGGGACGAGGTGATGCTGATTTGAAGCCTGACTCAATGTTTCTGACACCCGACCAAAGTCAGAAGACACAAAAGATGGTTATCTGCGTCTGAAGCAAGTACTGCCTTAGTTACAACAGACAGGGCTCTGCTGAGCATCTGCTGCTGTGGAAGATCTCTGGAACCATCTATGATTTGAGACACTAGTGACTTGATCTGTCATCTCTTTTGTTTCTAATTGTAGAAGATTGGTAGGTTCTTTTAGAACTTGATCTCTATGAGCTTTAGTATCACAGTATCCTCATTTGCAGTCACTGAAGGAAAAACATCTTAATATTTATTATTATATGTGATAACATAGAATTTGCTGTGCACAGACTCAGCAAAAATAGGAACTTTATAGGAACTAAGGAGAATCATATTAAAATATTGGGTAGCAGTTTTAGAACAAAAAATAGTAGCTGCTTTTTCACACAACTGTCATTCACACAGTGGCAAATGAAAAATCCACTGAGAACTATTAAATACAAAGATAGTATCTTTGTTTCAGGAAGTCTCTCGTATTTCTGGGGAAATGTCACTCCATGCTTTCCTGGAGTTTATATCTTCCCTYGGCATCTGTTATTGGCTGCTGCCAGGGACAGGATGCCTGGCTATGGCCATTCTTATATTTTTTTTCTTATATTTTTACATTTAAAAAAGGAGTGCATCTGCTTTAAAGAACTAAAAGCCCCTCTTGGTACTATTTTATTCTGATTTCTCCTCTTTGCTTTCAAAGCCGTTGCTACAGGTCAGGTACTTTATTCCATGATAATTTTATTTCTGGAGCAACAACAGGACAATGACTAATTCTGTAGGTAAGCTAGAAATCATTTTTCATTTGCAAGAAGGCAAATTGTGAAGTGGAAAAACTCACTCAGCCCAGAATCCTTGTGCCCTTTAATATAAATCCATGGGCCCTCACGGTTTTGGCTTCAGAGAGCAGAGTTTGGGGCACACAAACATAAATTCAATGACAGTGACACATCCCTTCTAACTTGKCTGTTTCCCCTGGGCTTCTCTGACTTGATTTCTTCTTCACAAACTCTTGGGATTGGATTTCCACCCTATTCTCACCAATCCACTGCATTTGGGGACTCCTGAAATACGGGCTTTCAAAAAGGAAACCAGCTGCCCCACTGCCAGTAGAAGTTTCCATCGTCGGCCAAGAAGACRTGGCAGGAGAAGCACAGAGGAACTACCGGGGATTTCAGACCACCACCTACGCAAGGTCCTGCTTACAGCACTCTGTCGCTCRCAGGAGTGCAGTGGTCTCAGTGCAGCAATGGATATTTTAAGAAAATTGACATGAGAAGGTATGAACCATGAACCATGATTCTGCTGTGAGTGACATCTACAGCATAACTGGCAGCAGAACTGCACCACAAGTCATTTATATCTGATTGCCTCGCAAAGTGAAAAACACAGCCTTTGCTTTCTTTGCAGTGATGAATTTTTTCCTTTCTGTATTTCTGTAACGTAATTTGACAAGGGGGAAATAAGCCCCAAATAGCCAGTCAAAAACTTGCTTTAAATGTCACAGTGTCTACAGAAATGAAGAGATGACCTAAGAGCCACAGTATATGCTAATACGTTGTATCAGTACCCTTGGCCACTTGGCCACCAAGGTGACCAGCATCAGTCCATTGACATTCAGCATTCCCAGACATTTCTGGGCTGTTTACTATGCCCACAAATGTCCATTTGATTGACTAGTGGATGGCAGCCAAGCCAGAAAACCTCTCCAAGTACGAACCGTTGTGTTTCTTGCTCAGGGCTCCTCCTAAGAGTATTAATCTTTAAAATACTCCTTTTCTGAAAACCAGAAGGAAGCAAGAGAGGATATGGGCAGGCAGTGAATGAACAAGAAGCCAAGTTTCAATCATTTCTGTGCAGCATTAACTGAACTTTCGTTTGTTGGTGGTCAAACAGAAGCAGAGACCAGKTTTTTTGGCCAGCTGAGGGTGGCTGAGCTGACGGATCGTTACTGACAGATGCCCCATGTGAAGGTGATGCCTGATGGGCCCAGCAACATGTGAGCACCATCAGGGAGCTGAGGGRGCTGCCTTGGCAGCTGAGGGCTCCCTGCTCTGCACTGCTGCAGACCCCGAGGGAACGGGCAGAGTTAAGGTGTGTTTGGCTCTGAGGGGCTTGCGGGGGCAGGGGTGTGAGTTTGTGTGGGTGTTAGCAGCACACAGGGCCCTAAATTACCAGCTCAGCGAGAGAGAGACTTTCTGCTTCCTCTGCGTTTTGGAAGCCTTCCCAGCTTGTTTCAAGCCTTACTTCTGGTGGCAAGTGATTTATATTTCGTGGCAGTGGGGTGGCTTGGCTTCTTAGGGAAGTCTCTTCACTGAAGTAAGGGCTAAGTCCTTGCTACCCCACAGCAAATAATCATCAAGCAAACAAATCRGAAATTTCTACTTCTAATCAGAACATTTCACGAATGAGGTTAGTCCTAGTTTCTTTTGATCAGATTTTTTTCATCTCTCCTTCTAAGAAAGCAGAGAAAATTTTTATCTTAAAGGTGGATGGGTGATGTAACACTGACAAAAAAAATACCTTGTACCTCATTTCTCCCACATATATGGGGGAAAAAAAATGGAATTCAAGAACCCTCAGCCCTCCTCAAGAATCTCAGCCCTCCTCCTGCACAACAGAGTGACCGTGCGCCCAGCTAGAGGCCCATGAGTCACTCGGGAAAGGCAGGAGCCACCGGCTGCGCTCTCAGGGTGCTCGTGGGGAAAGCAGATTGTCCTCTGCAGAGACAGCAGTTGCTGGAAGGACATTAGCCTGGTTTCAGTGTCCTGGTTTTATTTGCTCRTCCAGTGCTTCCACCCTGCGCTCCACCCCAGCGCGGATAGCGCGGCGTCAATTAACGCGGCCCCGGCCATTAGCGCGAAGGAGGTAGGGCCGGGCCGGCGCCGTCACCCCGTGGGGACAGGTGAGTGCTGCTGCGAGGTGCGCTGTGATGCGCTGTGACAGCAGAGCCGAGCAGCCGCCAGCCGGATTCGCCCCTGCCCAGGGCTCCGAGCRCTCGGGACGAGGTTGTCACGTCCAGGCTGAGCGCGGGCTGCGTGGGCAGCAGCAATAGCACCAGCGAGGCAGCAGGCAGCTAAGGAGAGGATTCCCTAGGATGTGCTTGGCTAAACAAGCCTTAAGGGCATGGCTTTCTTAGGAGCCCATAAGCAAAACCAATCTCCCCCTTGCCAAGAAAGCCTGACTACTTAGTGGTGGTGTTTTTGTGGCCAAAGCCCTGGACAGGGGTTCACACCACGTAGGTGTGGTGCAAYGCCTGCCACTGTCATCTCCTGCGCAGCCACAGGCAAAACCTGAGCCCTCCTGGTGCCTCCCCCTGCATTGGTGCAGCCTTTGGTCTGGTTGCAGACCTCCCAATCACCCTGAGCTGTGGAGATCACCCTCAGAGGGGAGCAGGTGACCCYGGCTTAACAGCCCAGCACGGGGCAACTGCAAAGCTCTTCCTTTCCTTTTCAAAATTGCTGTAAAAAGGAAAGATAATGACCTTAATCTAGATATATGCAAGGATTATGTGGGATTCCAGACCTTGCACCTGTAGCATAATCTGTAACAGAGCCAGTTAACTACTTCATCTAACGACTGCTCTGAACAATATACAAATCATATTATGCAGGGTGAGCAGAAAACCATTTTTTTCAGTCAAAGCTGATGAGCTTGCAAAGAGTTTCTCTGCCCAATTCTCTCTCRCTGCAGGTTTGTCCTCTTCTCCTTGGAATCTTTCCTGTTATTTTTCTACCTTCCTGTCGCAGGATGCAATGTTCATTACAATAATAGATCAAACTTTCAGTGGAAAAACTCTGCTTTACAGTTGTCTTCAAGATTTCCCAGTTTCATTCCTGTTTACTGATCTGCAGCCCTGACCCTTCTGCTCACCCTGCCAGGTACAATGTTGTAATAACACAGCAAAACAAACCCAACAGCCCTGCRTATAGACCCATAATCAGCAGGGTATTTATTTCCACCAGATACTTTGGTGAGCAGAAGATGGAGCAAAAAGTTTCTTTATCTGTCCAATAGTCTCCAATTATAATGCATCTAGGCCTTAACATAATTAGGTTTTCAAGCAGAAGGATGTGAAATTATCTTATTCTTGGAGCTGATTGCAGCTAAGAATAACCTGGGCGGGCCTCCTGCATGTCAGGGCAGCCTTCTCTGATGGCCTTAGCCTTTTTATGCAATGCAGGTGGTCAGACACTGCAACAGCAAGGGAAATATTSCCCTGATGTTTCTTCTGACTCCCAATTGTCATAAGTTGAGATATATTTTAAGAATATTTTCAAAAACATCTAACAGACTTAAGGAGACTTAAAACTTAAGTCTTGGCAACAAGCTGGGAGTTCCCAGTACCTCTACTGCAYCTAGAACACAAATACAGGTGCAAGGAGGTTCTTCTCATCTAATAGTAATCACACAAATGCTAGATGTCTGTAATGTAAATCAGTTCTATATAATTCTTTTACTTAACAGAGAGTGACACCTGGGAAAATCAATTCACTCTCTTAGCTGCCTATTTTAAAAAGTCACGTTCTGGAGATACATTTGCTTAGAAGTTCAGGCAACTTTGCTCAGAAGTTCAGGACACCAAGGTCTCGAATATCAAGCAAGGAAGCAAGCAAGCAAGCATAGGGAAGATGAATCCCACCTGAATGACATAGGCTGTTTGGGGATTTAACTAAAGCCTTGTCGCTGAAAGGTTAGATGCAATTTCTGTATCAATTTCTTAACCTGAAAAAGTCAAGTGCTTTAGAAACCCTGATTAGACAACTTGCTTTGTCTCTGTGTGTCTAAAAGCTTTGCCATCTGGTCAGAGATCCTACCAATAAGTGCTATGGATTCTCTTGTGAGATACATAGGAAAAAGTTCTGGATGGAAGAGTAGAGAACTGGTGCAGATTTGTTTGGAAGGGTTTTCATGGACTGGATTTTTGTGGTCTTTTTGTTTGTGTGCTTGTTTCCTGTTACTTTTATGTTATCACCATGAAAATATTAAATTATGTGACCAACGTAGACAGCAAGACTAGCCACAACTATTATATAATGTCTAGTTGCATTGAGCATCTCAATGATTATTTCTTTGATTGCAGTGCAAACATATCCTGTGTACAATATGTGGGTTACTGGGTAGAGTTATGTCATGACTCAGGATGAGCTAATATCATAAGTAAATATTAATGCAGGGTGGGATTTTCATTAGTTCTCAGCACTGACCTATTTCAGCTTCCCCTGAAGGTAGCAGCCAAAGAGGTAGGCCGCAGTGAAGGGAAATCTCACATTATTTATGTTTGTTGAGGACTTGCTGTTGTCAGAAGACTGAGGGAGCAAGTGCGAGGGGACATTTATCACAAGCAAGAGCCARGCAGCCTCTTACAGACGTGAGGAGTCCTGCTCTCACACCAAGGGACTGCTCTGCTCAGCAGAGCCCACCATGGAGGCCTGCCAGGACYGCACCTCTCCGTCCTGAGAGACTGAAGGTAATGGATACAGGACAAGGAATTTTGCCCCATGGCAGGCAGGTTCCTTGCACTTGTCAGGCCTCCCAGCCTCACAGGCCGGTCACGCAGCCTTCTGAGTCACCCTCCCTTGGCCTTGCTCTTTCACCTCCTCTCTAGTCTCTAGCTGCCTGATGTATCCCTAACAAAAGAGACACCTCCTTGCCAACAAGGTGCAAGAGAAGAGGTTCTTTTCCAGATAATTTACTGGTGAAAAGATAGGGAAAAAAAGGCAGCAGGAACAGTTGCTTCCTGCTTTGGTGGGTCAGGTTCTCTATGGACCTCCCTGCAGCCTGGAAAAGATGTGATGTGAGAAGTGACTGAGAGTGCTCTGGAGCTGAGAATGGCTATTTGTGGTTTTTCATCATTCAGGAACATGGGGCATTAACAGTATTATCAAGTGGCAAACCAAATGCAACCAGCTGCTTTATCTTGCAGCTAAGCTGTGGGAACCATGTCAGTTCACGGAAACACAGGGTACAGAGTGACCTGTCAAGGTCTGTTACACATTAGCACGTAAGTGCCTCTGGCTCAGGAAATCCCAGAGCCTCAGAAGGGCAGCGTGGGGAGGACGTGATGGAGAAGTTTCTCTGCCTGTTTAAGCTTCTACTTTTTCCTTAAGTACCTGCTGCAGGCCACTGCTGGAGGCAGGATCCTGGGTTAGAGGGATTTTTGCTCTCCTTCAGGGTGGTTCTTCTTACGTTACATTGCGTTAGATAGTCCTAGTCTCCTCTTCTATATTAAGAATAAAAGCCCTGAACTCACATATTTCCGTATGGGAGAAAAAAAAAATAGCTATCTTGGGATCCTGCTTATRTAACTGCAGTAACTTTTGTTCTCCACCCTACCGAAAGAAAAGCAAAAGGCTTCTATGTCCTATATGATATTGATGAACAGAGTTTCCTCTGAACAGAGGATGTTTGGAACAGTTTTAAAATCTCTATTCARGAAAGATTCAGTCCCTCACACTAGGGAAAAGTGGTTTTATGTGTCCTTTCTAAGATAATTCTAAATCATTACAAAACCACGTCATTCTGATCTTAATAATGACTTTTACCTATTTTTCCTCTGTCTGTGCCTATTTTATGATATTAGTCTTTACAGAAAATAGCACCTACCTTTCAAAGGAGTAGAATTAAGAGGCTTTACAACATAGGAAAGGCAGCAACATTAAATTGTGCTCCCTGTTCTACCTTGCATTTGAAAAGGGAAAGGAGGTGAGCAGTTTCCAGGGACAATTGCCTGGTCCCTTTATACAAAAGGACATTGTGCGAGACAATCTAATTAATCAAAAAAAAAAAAAAAAAGAAAAATTAGACAAAGGTGACGGAAACTGAGACTTGCTCACATGGAGATAAAAATTATACCAAGTCAAAAGCAGATTTAGGAACAAAACACTGGTCTYCTCACAGCCAGTTCATTATCTCTGCAAATATTATTCGTGAGATAACAGAATTACTCTAATGAGTCATTGCCATATAAAAATGCAAGATTTTTGCTGAAGTGATGATGTGATTGACTGGATTTTAAACTTCCTTGCACGGTTCCAGGGAAAACCCTGTACAACAGAAAGAGTGTTACTACCCAGACAGCACRAAATGCCATGCAAGTAAACAAAGAGCATGCAAGGTGCACAGTGCTCCAGTGCTGCTTTTTTAAAAAAAGAAAAAACAAAGAAGTCTAGGAGATTTTCAAGAGTGTCTCTGCAMCTGAGAAGCAGAAGTGGTTCGGATTTTCCTATTCTGAAGCCTTCCTGTCTAGATTCTAATTTAGGATATAATTAATGGATTTTTTTTTTTTTTTAAGAAAGTTCATCAAGAAAGCAAGCCAAGAGAAAACAGTCTCTGCTGTGTGCAGTGCTGGAGCACATCCAGGCAGTGCTATGGATGAATAAGTTTCCTAGCTGCGGAGTTCGGCTGCTCGCGCTTGTTCCTGCGGCTCACAGCCCGGAGCAACGCCATGGGGCGGCCGGAGCCGGCAGCACCGCGCCGTGGGGCCRTCTCCTGCCCCAGCAGCTCCTCTCGGGGTGAGGGCAGCTCTGCAGCTGCCTCTGGGCCACGAGGGGATGGAGCAACCCCAGAGCCTGGCCGTGCGCGCTCCGCAGGAGGTGGGTATTGCAGCCTGTGCTGATGGGCGATCCAGAGCGCTAGGCACAAACCTCCTGGAACGCCAGGCTGCACGTTCCCATCCCGGATCCATCCTACACAGGCATCACAAACTGCCATTAACTTGTTCCCCCTAGATTCTTCACGGCGATACGCAAAGCAGCCTTGGCAAYAGGCCAGAATGTATTGCACGTTCAGATGGAACTGCTTCACCTTCCTTTCGGATTCTCCTCTTCTCCAGCCTAGGTTTTAGATGCAATGAGCCAGAAATGGTCTTTGTGGCGTCTGTTTASGGCTTTTACTGGACATGTTTCACAAATGGTCTGACTTTTTTTGTAGGAGGGAGCTTTTTATGTGGGTGCAGCGGAGCAGCCAGGTCTGTTTTGCATTACTTGAATGAGGAGGGATGGGTGCTGGCACCAGCAGCGGTGCCAAGAGCAGCAAGAGCGGGCGGGAGAGGCGAACCATGAGGGGCTGCCGCCTGGCACCCCGCTGTGCCCAGCGCCGCCGCCTCGGCGGGCTGCTCCCGCGGCGCGGCGCAGCGCAGGCCGCCGGCTCCCCGCGASGGGCTGCTCCACGCGCTGCTCCTCAGCCCGGGGCAGCCCGCAACGCGCGCGCCGCCCGTTTGGGTCAGCAGGGCCAGGGCAATAGCCAGCATTAATGGCTGGGTAGGAGCCTCCCGTTTGCTGCTTCCTGCATCTCCTTCTGGGGTGTGTCTGGACCAAGAGAAGCCAATATAGGAAGTGAGGTGGCAAATTAGGGATTTTGGCCACGTGAAACCTGTGATGATCTTGCAGTTCCTTACACTAGTTTAATACATATCCAATCCTCTCTCTCTTTCTTTGTTTTTTTTTTTTCATGCACCATTTTGTTCTTGTCCACCTGCATCCATTCCATTTCTCCCCTTGCATTTTTCTGTAGTGCCCCCAAGACAGCAGGGAGCAGGGGTTGTGCTGGGAAAGTCACCAGACACCAGGGACACGGGCAGGAACCACGGCCAAGCCAGTGCCGCTGCGGCAGCTCCGTGTCCACCCCAGCGAGCAGCAGCTCCTGTCTTTACATAAGGATGTGGGTGTCGCTGGGAAATCAAAGGTCATCCCCTATTTTAGAAGGTGGAGGCTCCGCTGGAGGAAGCAGAGGCTTACAGCCAACACCTCGCTCTGGCTTTGTTTATTTATGTAATGTGTCAACGCACAAAGACCGGCTTTGCCAACCTCAAACATGCAAAAATCCTGAGCCAGCCTCTCCTGACCCCCGGTACTGGATTTCCATGCAAGGGGAATAGCCAGGCTTCTTGCTTGCCCCTTATGTTGGAGCTTTCAGAGGACATGCTCTGCACTCATCTTTAATCAGAGCAGGCGCCTTGAGGTCGGATCACAGGAGCCGGGCTTGGAGAGAGCCTCAAACTGCTCCGAAAACTCTGTGTCAGGCCCTGCCAACGCAGGTCACAGGGGCTTTGTTGTTAAACAGGGGACACCACAAGAGGACTGGAGATAAACTGCTGYAGGGCACAAGTACAGGCACAAGTAGAGAGGCGACGATGTGCAGGATAGACACGTGTTCACCGGGGCACTGAGGGAGTCCCAGGTGACACGGCAGCCTTTTCCACTTGGTGATCCAGCCATTACTTCCTTAGGGAAGAGAGATGAGCCAATACTCACAGCAGGACTACAGAAATGCAGTCAGGATTTGAATATTCTTTTTTATTTTTTTTTTCCAAGAGAGGATCCTTACCTTTGAAAATGATTTAGAAGTGGCTGATCCTGGTCAGAAAATTATCTCAAAGGTTCTGAGACTCCTTTAGTAAGAGGTTTATTGTAAGGTGGAGAAATACTCTGTAGAGCAATCACCTTCACAAAGAGCACCTTAAATATTTAAATCAGATGCCTTGTGCTTGACAGGGATTCCAGACAGACGAGTCTAGATTAGAGGCTGTAGCATGTGTGATGTCCCACGGTCCAGGTTCAGGCAGAGGGACCTAAAGCCTCCAACACTGGGATTTTCCTTCCCYACTCCACTGCGGGTATTTCTTACGTGGTTTTTTTTTGGTTGTTTTTCATTTGTTTGTTTTTAAGCATAACTTTATTTTTGCCTTTCCTTTTGTAGTTTTGGATGAAGTGCCATTTTTGCTTGCATGCTCTGGCACGGCTGCACTGAAGTTAATACTTGCTCTTTGAGGACTTCTATAAAAGCCGTATGACTTTATCCCCATGACCCTCAACATATTCATCTATACTTTTACCTTCAGGCCAGGTTACCCCACGTGTTTGATCTGTCCATTCCAGCTTAGTCTGTTTTACAGCTGACTCTGAGTTCGTAYTGCTGATGACTTTAGAAAGAGCCAGGATCACTGGAGGGAAAGGGAGTTTGTGGCAGTGCAGCCTTTGTGTCCAGCCCTGCAGGGACTCGGCTCTGCGCTAACCCCTGTGAGTTGGACAGCAGCCTTTTCCTGTCCACTGCCCTTTCATTATGGGATTGCTCCTACGCTCACGGATCAACAGAGCCTTTGTACCTGCCACCTTGCCCAGGTGCTCCCCTTTAGTTAATGCCAGCTAAAGTGTTTTAAACACAACCCAGAGACCCAACCCACTTGCACTGGTTGGTTAGGTGCTGTGAATTAGTTGGCAGTTTTAATCCAGCAAAGCCTGGTTAACACTGTCCTTGTGCAGTAAGCTGATTATGATAAATAGTCATGCTATGTCTTAGCAGATGCCTGAAATCAGATCAACCAAATGCAGTTAGACTGGCCAGGCAACTCTTTTTTTTCTTTCTTTCTTTCTTTCTTTTTAGCTCCCACAGTGGGAACACTGCACTGGCTTTGCAGAGAGCTCTGGTTGGGATGCAGTGATGGCAACTGGTTGCCATCCCCCGGCCAAGGTCTCCTGAGATGAGAGGAGCTCCTGGAGGAAAGTGCTGCAAGCACTCGTGAACCTGGGGCTTCTGGTGCTCCTTGGCAGCAGCCATCCCGCATCCCTGGCTGAGGAAGAGCTCGAGGGATGGCAGGGAGCAAGACCTGCAGGAACCAGTGCAGGAGGTGGCTGCWGTAGCTGCACCAGCGGCAACAGTCCCCTTACCCATGTGCATGAGAGCAGGGGTCAGCAGGGAGGTTTGCCCAAGATCTTCCTGTTCTGCAAGCTCAGGGAAGCCTCTGGCTTCCTAGAGAGCAGTGCATGGTGAGATGGTGAGGATCTCCATGTTGGGAATTGCTATGTGCTGTTAACCACATGCACAGGAGACAGTTCAGGGTGCAAGTGCTTCCAAGGGGTTGGAAAATCCTAGCAAATTCCTCTATAGAYGGAGACTGAAATTGCCTGGGCCCTCTAAATGCTTTCCAGGAGCTTTCAGAGCTGGGACACCTTGCCTCCCTGTCCTCTCTAGCACAGGTCAGTGTGAGAGAACATTTTCTGCAGTTTCCTGGAGAGTGATGCGGAGTAGCCAAGGCCTGCAGGGAGGTTTTCCAGTCCCAAGTGGGGGCTCATAGCAACTATTTCTGCATTTCACGTCTGAATACCGGCTCTGTTGAGCTGCACGGAGAATAAAGCTCCCTTTTAGAATATTGCTGCTGCCTAAGAGGCTTTGGGGATTGTTAAAACTCTTGTGTCTCAGGAAATAGTCTGGCTTCATCTGTTGCCAATTAGAGCCATGGGGCAGCACCGAGGCCTGGGGGGGGGGGCTGGCAGCTTGCTTGTGTCGCTGGCTGCTTTTGGGGGTGCATGGGGGCAACGTAGGAGCATAAATGGGAATTACACCCTCCCGCTGCAAGGAGAAGTGGAGGAGGAGGAGGGGTACCTGCCAAGGCCAGTATTGGCCATGGTGGAATAAGGATGTGGAGGCATGCGCTTGGCACTGGTCTGAATCAGGAGGGTCCCCTCAGAGGGTCCCAAGGGTGTCCTAGGTCGACCATCTCAGAACCTTGACCATCCCAGACCCTTGACATACTGACAAAACTTGTCCAGCTCCCGGCAGTTTTCTGTCCTTCCATCATTCTGATGGTGGCTGCAACCTCTCAGCATGAAGGAGGGCAGGGGAGGTCGCTTCCTCCCGCTACACAGCGAGCACCGGGCACGGCTTCTGCAGCCTTTCCGTAACTAAATCCCACGGTGTTTGCACAGCRCTGACCTGAATTAGCATGGGGTGCCCCTGGAGGGCCCCCAAATGCACCATGAGCTTGGAGATATGACCACCCAGCTGCCAGGTACCCACAGCAGCCTGTTGGCTCTGCTTTGCTCTTCACTTTAGATGCCAAGTTTGAAAGGCAGCCTGTGGCTTTGCCTTAACTTCTGTTGACTTACCACGTTCTTCCCTAAGTCCATGCTGATCTACCAGCCCTCAGGTGATGGCCTTGGCCTCTGCCCCACACTTCCCACTTGGCCAAAACAGCCCTTCCTCTGCGGCCGCTCATCTGCCCCCTCACGTCTGGTTTCAAGGTCAAGGCCCTGTTCAGCTCCCCTGGGTGCAATTCACCTCATAACTGTTGACTCATGTGGTTTCACCTTCCTGATTTTCTTAGCAAAATCAGGGCACGCACAAACCTAGGCCGGCAGGGAAGTGTGCAGGCTGCCCTGTCTCGCTTAAGAGGTGCTCTGGAGAGCTGCTAGCACAGTGCTGGGGTCCCCAAACATCTCCTTTCTGCGTGAAGTTTTGTGAGAGGGAGCCTCTTGAAGAGACATGGCCTCCATGGGCCTTCCCAGCAACTTTTCTGCCACTCTGCCATTTCTGCTGTGCTTTACTGGAGAGGGCATGGACTCACAAACCGCAGGAGATGCCTAATGCCAGGCATGAGGGCACTCTTCTTTCTACAGTCCCCCTGAATAACAACATACTCTCATGCTATGCAGGCTGTGAAGCTACACAAGTGGCTATATAGCTGTGAAGCTATAGAAGTGGCTTTCTATAGAGACCTGCATGGAAGGGGACACAGCAAGTCCTCACAGGCAGCCTGGCCTGTTGCTGAAGTCCTCATACTTTTCACCCTTGTGTCTACATACTTCTATGGAAGATCAGTAGTTGGTGGCAGTGGAGAATCGTGCTCACAGCGGAAGAAACACAAATCAGCAAAGCCTGGCTCCTGATAGAGAAAATCCCGAAGGAGATGRCAAGGCCTGTTTGGGTTTGGGGGTTCTTTGGTGCTTTGCTTTTCAGCCTAATTAATTGTTCTAATGAGGGCAGAGCTCTGGCCAGAGCCAGGAGAGAGTCCACCACAGGAAGACCAAGGGTGGAAAATGAAGGGTAGATTAACATTTAAAAAGGAGCAGCGAAAGATAAAGCTTCCCATTGACCATTAGAAAATTCAATCCGGCCATTTCCTTTCTTCATAACTTTGATGTTGAGAGGCAAACACTGAAAACCATTTGTGTTTTTTCCAAAGCCGCTTGGAGCCTCCCTGAAAGCCGCGGCGGTAAACAATATGCAGAGCATCCTCCCACGCGCACATGAAGTCATGCCGAGCGGAGCGAGCACCCAGGAGTGCTCTGTCTGCACCGGCTCCTGACTAATGCTGACTTTGTTACCACATCTTTTCTCGGTGGAAACAGGAGCAAAATCCAGCGAGCTGAGGCAGTCTGGCAGTTCGTGTTGGTAAACAGCCATGAGGAATCTTTCTAGGCCTGTGTTGTGCAAACAAAAACAATGATGCACAAGCTATTCCTGTCGTGTGTAGGTCCTGCATGCACACAAACAGCCTGGCCCTGCTTGTCTTCTCCCTGGGAGCGTGTGCATTATTTCACTGTGACTCCTTAGGCAATGGAGAGCAAGAATTAATTCTCCCTCTGCCCAGAGAGATACAAAGTCCAGTTATGGATGGGTATAGAAGACAGTCTATTCTTTAGAAGAGAATATCTTATCTATCTTTTTTTAAGGAGTTTAATGATATGACCCCAGCACTGTCTGGTTACAGATCTGTGTAGCAGCAAGAACTACAGCTGTGGGTGTTGAATGCTCCCAAACCTGCTGCTGTTTGTAGCTGCTGCAGGTGTTCTGCGTCTCGTTGGGTCAGGGGCAGAGCCCGTGGGTGGTGAGTGGGTGTGCAATGAAATCACTGCTCTCCACCAGCAGGTTGCATCACACTCGAAATCAGACAAACAGGGATGGTTGTGCAGCCTGGCTCTTCTGCTTGCTGACTGATTTCCCCTCCTTGCACCACAGTCTGATCCCTGGCAGGGACTTTCTGCCCAGGTGAGCCCTGTGGGCCTGCACCTTGGTTTGGAAGGAGGAAGGAAGTCCCAAGCTGAGCTTCCCATCAAAGCTTTACAGCCACACTGTTTCATGGTGAGTGTACCAGCAGCAAGTGACTCTCTAGAATATGTGATGGTGCAGAATAAATGTTAATGCAGTGGCAGGAGTTGTCAGCTCTGTGACACTGAGCTGCTGATAGTGGGACCCATGCTGGGTTGCAGATCCTGCATTGCTCCTCTTGCCCACACTCTGATGAAAGCCATGGGAACTGCTACTCGAGATAACGATTGCAGGATCAGGAGGCTCATAGTGGTATCTTGCTAGGGAGGTTTTGTCCCTCTCTCTTGTCTGTCTATATCTTCTGCTATTTGAAATGTTTCATTCTGTGCTTGAAAAGTGTAAGAAGTCCCGACTGGAGAGCTGTAAAATGTACATAGTCCCTGGGAGCTGCCTAGGCTTACAGGGAAAATGCTCTTTGCTTTATTTCCAGCAATCAAATTGCATGAGAAGAAAACCAAGTCTATGTCATGTTTTGCTACTGTTATYTGTAATTTTCCTGTGCTAGGCCATTTCCAGATGGTCTGTAATGAGGAGCAGCCTAGGAGGTGGCTGTGTGGCACTGAGYGAGAAGAGAGTGGGGAGTTGGGGAGACCTTCTGCAGGGAGAAGTCCCTGAGATCCCCCTGTTCACATCTGAGATCCCGCTGCTGGCAGGGCCTGGCACACGTCACACACTGGAGAGACCCTGCCAGGGGTGTTCTGCGATTCAAAAGTCCCCAGGATTGCAGCTGTTCCCATTCTTYATGCCTTGCTAGGGCTTCCAGCAGTACAAGCCCTGGAGCTCCACAGCTTTTTCCCAGTGGGAATCCCAGAGGTGACTCCCAAAATCACCTCTCTGGTTTGCCTATAGCCTTTCTTCAGGCTGTGATTTTAGTGGTAGCAAAATACRTCCCCTCCACAACAGGGCAGCTATTCCTAATTTAAGCAAGAGGGGTTGGTGTGCAGAGCACACGGCGTGTTGTTACAGAGGCAAACCTAGAAACTGCCTAGGAGGTTGTAGCAGCTCTGTAAGTAACTCTGAGCASCAGCCCAGCAGTGAAACACTTCTTCATGTGCTGCAGCCAATTCAGAGGAAATAGATGTACCAGCCCCAGCCTGAACTTGTAAATCTGATCAAAGCTGCTAGTGTTGGGTGGCCCACGTGCTGCCGTGGCTCGAGGCCCTGTTTCCTTGGCGCTCTTGTGCTCAGCGGGCAGCAGGAGCCGGTCACGAGCTCGGCCGCTGACGGGAGCGCGATGGGGAGCGCAGCGGCACCGGGGCTGGGACATGTTCTCGCCTTCAAGGCAGGCTCAGCCTGCGCCCCGTCTTTGCCCAAAAGCTGGGTGCCCTTATGGAGRTGGTGTGAGGAGGGGGGATGGAGTGGCAGAGCAGAGGGGGTGTCTGGCTGCGAGCAAGGGTGAGTTTGGCACCCAGCCGGGCTGCTCGGGCCCTTCTGATGGGGCAAGGCCAGGGGAGCCCGTAGGATGTTGGCCGTGTCCACCCATCCCATTGGTCTTGGGGCTCAGGTAAAGGACGCATTGCTCAGCTTTGTGAAGGTGATGGTCAAAGCAAAATTACTCCTTAATCATACCTGCTGTTCAATGCTTAATTGGAAGTACAAGCATAAACCTGCAGCAGGTTGTGTGTATCTAACAGACAGAGGATTTCTGCTACTCGGGAGAGAAATTGCTGAAGGATTTTATCCTGGGTTAGCCGAAAGGGCTGGAAATGGAGAAGGAGTTCAGCTTCAGTTAAGAGCAATTCAAAGCTAATTTGTCCAGGAGTCTCAGTCTGGACCACAGTGGATCCGTGTTTCTGATGCAAAGATCTGGTATTCAGCTGCAGCGTTGTGGAAAACCTCAGCAGAGTGCCTGAGGCCAGGGCGAGCAGGGAGCCTCCGTGGCTTCTGAAAGAGGTCCTTGCACTTCAGGGTGAGCTTAGAGCTGCTGCTGCTGCTTGTGCAGTGCCTGTTATATGCAGAAATAACRTCGTTCTCAAGGTCCTGGAAATGAAATCTCTGTAAAACTTGTAGAAGACAGAAGAGTAACAGCAGGTTTATTTTTTTGTACTGGTTGTACCTCTGCCACTGGGCTGGTAGGAGACCTGTGTATTCCTCCTTTTCAAAACTCTTCACACTAGATTCAACAGAAATAAAGAGAAGTTGGAGAGTGACGTCCTTGCAAGATCAAGGGGATCCTAGGTTTGAGTGGAACTACACCTTCAAATACTGGCTTAACAGCTGTTGGTATCAAATGGGTTGTAGCCAAGGCAGATGTAAATACTCAACTTTCTCCCCCAMAGCTTCTCTGTGGCCCAAGGATGGTGCTCACGCAGCTCTCCTACTGCTGTGGTCTTCAGCCTGCAGGGTCCTGGTGGCACCGACCACAGCAGGACCAAGAGTGGGTTTAAACAGAGCCCTGGTGCCAGCTGGGGCTGGGAGGTGACCGCCCTGCGAGACCAGGGCTGACAGGGCCATCCTGCCCCTGTGATCGGTGCAGAGGCACCAGTTGCTTGGATGGTGTTTTACAAACTTGTCTTTAAAATATTCCGTTTCTCTGCGGCTGTTGCTGTGGGCAGGCAGGAAGGCGTCCTTGTGTCCTTGTCAGCTTTTGAGTAGTTACAACCGTGAAATAGCTGTTTTCCCGGGGGAATTAGCAGCTCTCCCGTTAACGGATGTGGTGCTTCTGCCTACTCATTTCACAGTGGTAAAAAAGGCTAGTCTAAACATAAAATACATCTAGTTTCTAATCTGTTTTGACCATTACATCTGAGCATGGGACAGCCATATGATCCCTGCATTTTCACATTATTGTGAGGTTTCACAGTTTTTAAGGAGGGACAATTGGATCCAGTTATTCCTGAGCTAAATTCCATAACTTGTACTTGACTAGAGCTATTTATTTATTTATTTATTTATTTATTTATTTATTTATTATTTGAAGACATCAAGAGAGGGGAAACTCCACCACTTCCTTTGGTAGTTTGTTCCACTGGTTAGTTGCCCTCACTGCTAAAAATGTGAATCTCATTTCTCACATGAACTTGCCTGACTTTTGCTTCCCGGTACCRCTTTTTTTAATCTGGCATCTGTGTCCAGCAGAACTGGGGTGAGAGTGCCCCAAATTCAGCTCCTAGCAATCCTTCAAAATGCTGTATGTGCCTGCCTGTTGCTCTYTCCAGGAACGTGGTGAGCAAAACACTCCACACCAGCTGGTGAGGAATCACCCTTTTGACTTGAAAGAATTGACSTCCCCACTCCCCTCCTCCTCTGTTGATGATTTTGTGGCAATTTTATGCCRTCAGATAATTAGGAGGGAATTCCCTGCTCAAGGAAAGAAACAAAAACAGAAAAATCCTTCTCAGAAATTGTCACTGTGTAGTTAATCAAGCTAGAATGGCATTGTTGGGAGAAACCTTTCATCAWTCAGGCTCACAGTAACCCATGCAGGGGCATCCTTAGTTGTGCACAATAAGCTGGATATGCAAACTGTCGTATGCTGTACAGATATAATCCAGTTCTTACATAGTTTGGCAAAGAAAATGTCTTACTGTTTTTTAATTACAAATATATCAATCCTTTGCAATGCACACTTGAGCTAAAACAGCACAAAGTCCTATATCAAGTCTGTCTCCTCTTCTATGTCCTTTCTTGATCTCTGCCCCAAGCTGCATGGAAGAAAATAAAAATAAATAAATTAAGGRCCAGGCTGAGAGAATTGCCTTATCTTGATGCTTGCGCTGTGTGGTAATGATGCTGAAATTGCAAGCTACAGCTATTAGCACTGAGCAGCAAGGATGCATCCGTGCACAGCRACTGTTTGCTAATGGGCTTTGGCTCCCCCTGACCTGTGCTCACTGGAGAATTAATGGGATGGTATTTGACATGACAGTAGCACGCTGTTTAGTAATCCAAATGTCAGGGCCAAAGCTTGCGACAATCTCTCCTCTGTCTTATCTCTAAAGTGCCCAACTGATAGGAGCGTCTGAACCACCTGGAAATAAGGGAAGGAATCGTCTGCAGCAACATGTTTAATGAGTATCCGCTGCTAGACAGGGTTTGTTTCTGCCTGTTTGGCCACTGCCTTCTGCACTGAACACAGGCTGCCTCCTGCCACCCCAATCCACGTCCGCGTGACAGGCAGTGGAGATGACACTGGCTGTCCTGAGACAGGCTGACAGCTAAAATACACAGTAATAAGGATATATTGTAGCTGTCCTATCAGAGCTGGATCCTGTCCACTTCTGGACTGGAGAAAAGTTTTCTATCCAAGCACTGAATGTGCAGAAAAAGCTGGGTAAAAGTTTAGATGTCAGAAATCAGAGGTGCTGAATCCTGAGCTTAATCAAATGGTTTGGGAGGTGTTTTGGCATAGCTATGTGCCTGTGTCTAGGTGCAGCAGCTCAGAGGAATTCATGAGCATAAGGATCAACCTGCCAAGTCCTTACCTGGTGAGCTAGAAAACTGTCCCTGTGCGGCTGGAAGAAGACATTTCCCACTGGAGTTTCAAGACTTGCTCTATATCAGGTGCCTTCATGGTCTCCATCACTGCCTGCCTTGAGCTCCTCCCTGCTGGCAGCTGCCCCGTACCCCCATCCCTGCTTTGGAAAAGCGGAAACCAGAGCTGTTGTAAATCAGAGCTGCTGTCAGACACGCTGCACCGCAGCTGCCGCCCCGTCGAGTGGGCAGCGCAGGAGGGTGACAGGAGCTCCGTGGCACAAACGTTCGTGCGGGTGACAAACACTTTCCCGCTTCAGCCGCAGGCGCCTCCCCACGTCCTGCCCGTGTGAGTCGGGCTCTGCCCACGCGGATGCCGAGAGCAGCCTCCGTGCCCCCGTTCCCGGCGCTGCCGCGCGCCCCCTTCCCTGCAGCGTGACCGGAGCGATGAGTAAGGAGGAGCCGGGGCTCGCGGSCCGGATCAGCGCCGCGTGACGGCTCCCACAGCGAGCGGGCGGCAAGCGCCCGCAAGGGGGTTAAAGGGACACAGCCCTGGAGATCTCCAGCCCCGCGTCGCTCTCCCATGGCGAGCAGGAGCCCCCCTGTGCCGTGTCCCCCGGCTCTGGGTCTCCGTATCCCAGCTGTCCTGGGAGCAGCCAAGCTGGAGAGCACTCCTAAGCCATCCCTGTCAGAAGGGGCTTTTCCCAGGCAAAACCTGGGGAAGGACCTGGCTTTGGTTTGGCTTTCGTTTCCTTAAGCAGAAGAGCCRGCATCTCAAAATATCCCTTTCAAGTTCGATGCCCGCCTGTGTTTGGATCAGCCCAAGTGCCTTCTGAAGGAGCTGCAGTTAAGCCCATATGCAAACAGCCCAGGTTTGCTGCTATTTTTCTTTATTAAACTAGTGGATCTGCACCAGCAGCCCYAGCAGAGAGGCAGTTTCTGATGCAAAAACTCCCCTGTAACAGTTTGCCATATCTGCCAAGGAAATGAATTCAGGCACTCAGCTGGCTGTTATTTCTGCCAGGAGAAATGTGTGGCAAAGACTAATAAGCAGCAGTGTTGTATTGGGAAATGTTTCCAGTACAGATTTGACTTAAACTGAGGAGCTGCCTGGCTTCAATTGTATTTTTTAAATAATTCCAGCATAATTCATCACTTTCGGGAACCATGGAGATCTTGGGTCATGCCCTTCCTGCAGGACAAAGGTGAGCAAATGAGCAAGCACGTGACAGGCTGCCATTCATTTCAACTCTCTCAAACATATTTTCAAATAGGTGACACTCTTGATATCATTTCACTTCAGTTTAAAGCTATTTATGTATTTACAGGGGCAGCATCTGTTGCTCTCTCACTTTGACTGCAAACTGCAACCCCTGCTGAGGTGGAAGGCAGCTGTCCCCGCACAGAACAGCCTGGTGCACGAAAGGGAAACCGTGACAAGCTGGAAACGACAGGGGAGGTTTATTGTCTAAAGATGCTCATGTGGGCTGTGCCACCAGAAGGATGCAAAGTAGAAGCCACATCCTGCCGCCTTGGCTAATCCAGAAAAGAGCTTTCAGTGTTTTCCCTTGGAGTAAAAGCTTTAAATTTTAATAAGCTGCAGTGTACTTTCACCGGATGTCATAAGCTGATACAAAGTTTAAATGGGGTTAAGTAAGTGGAAGCCTAGGAGAAACAACAGAAAGGATGTAAATTATTTCTTCTCTTCTACGTGTTTATTTCGCTATGATTATTCTGGGCAAAAAAAAAAAAGATTAATTCAAATGATTTTTTTTTTTCCTTCTTGGAATGAATCATCAGTGGAGGGGGACAACCCTGGAATAATCATAGGGAGGTGCAGTAAAGGCTGCATACAGAACATTGAGAGGGTCCATTTGCCCAGGTTACATTTGTAATGCAATAAATTTTAAGGAAGCTCCAAGTGACGCTGTCGCGGGCCGCAGCGCGAGCCGCACAAGGCTCTAACCCAAGGATTTGCAGGACGGCTGCTCGCAAGGTCACCCGGTCCGTCGCCTGCCGCGGGCAGGATCACTTCTGCCTAAGTCTTTCCGGCCCGACTTCTGCTCGGCCTATTCTTGGAGCGCCGGGCGCTGGGGAGGCCGCGTCGCCGCCTCCGGGGACCTTCCCCTCCTGCCGCGGGAAGGAGCAGGACCCTGTTACCTGCTTCCCYGGTGCTGCCCTTGGACACGTCCGCAGGCTGTTAGCGATCGGGCTCCTCTGCCCGCACGTGCTGCGGTGGAGCCAAACAGTGTGCAGGAGAGCGGCAGGCGGTGGCATTCACAGGAGCGACCCACACCGAGGTCTGCTTTTTGTTTGTTCCCTCTCCACACAGGTTGGCTAAACCGGGGGCTGTGCGATGTCCCTTTYCTAATGGATAAAGAGGAGAAGCTGCAAGTCCGCAGCGGGAGCCGCTCGCAGCCCTGGCKATGCTGTGCCCAGAGGCACAGGGACCACGTCTTGCTTTTCTCTACTGCTGACTGTGCTGCTGAAAACAGAGGTGCAATGCTCCTTACTGAACGTGATGATTTGCTGTGGTAGTTTTTACTGATTGTCATGATTTTGTTTGCCAAAATGACTCAAAAATATTCCAAGTTAAAAGCATGAGTTGCTCCTTTTGGGGCCTGCTGGAGAAGTCAGCTCTGTACCCAGGAGCTGCCCTCGCTGTCAGCGGAGCAGGCAGAGTAACATGTACTGTGCACTGGATTATATTTATGTGATTATACCCTCTAGGCAGCAACCTGGTGCTTAAGAAATGAGTCAGGCAGAAAGACCAAGGCAGAGAGAATCTGATTTAGTGGTGATAAGATTAGCCTCCAAAAGATCTGCCCCAAAGTAGCCAAGATTTCTCCAAAATATGCTTGTCCTAATAGTCAATTAAGCTGCCAAATGAAAAATAACTGATGTCATTTGATGGCTCCGTGCAGTCTAAAGAAGCAGTAACTGCCCCAAGCAGGTGCAGAGGGGCAGGAAGAGCAGGGAGGAAGGAGGGATAACCCAGCGGGGCTGCTGAGGGCTCTGCTGGGAGGCTCTGCCCGGGTGGAAGAGGAGCAGTTTCCTGGGAAATGTATCCGGGGAAAAGGAAGAGCTGGGACACGAGGAATGCGTGCRGGGGAACAGAAGCAGGAAGAGGAAAGAACAAATGAGAACTGGCAAGTTGATAAAAGAACAAAAGGGCTTTGTCTCRCACTAAAGGCAGCTAACTCTACAAATAACTTTCCCATGTAAGCAATTACTGTAGCTACCCCAGGGATATTATGTGGTTGCAAATAGCAAGAGAAGTTCTTTACATTCATAACTGGTTCTCGCCTGCGATGCTCTGGGCCATCTAAGGCAAATTGAAGGCTGTCTGTGTGGATAGCTGGGATCCCTCTTTTAGAGGTTGTCTGCCCATCTGTAAGCAAAAGCAGTCACTCCATGGAAGCGGGTAGGAAGGAGGCCTCATTTATTCCCCTTTCGCTGCTGTCTGTGGCAATCAAGGGAGTCACGTAGACATGAGTCAGGTAAAAATCAGACCTAAGTCCCGTATTCACTTTCAGCTGGATTGTCACACATCTCCCATTGAAGCCACGCGCTGCTGAACGTGATTCTGCCTCTGAGTTGGAAGGGCATCTTGGCCCCTACATTGCAAAGTGCTCAACTGCCCAGGGCAGCATCGCTGCACCCGCTCTCCAGAGAAGGGAACCAAGGCACGAAACAGCTGAGGCTCTTCCAGGGTTTGCAGGAGCAGCGTTGGGATATAAACCAAGCCCGAGACAGTCAGGCCATCGGGAACCTAAATTCAGTTGGGTCTCCCAACTGTACAGCTTGTAGCCCACAGTTTTGTCCGATGCTTTGGGAAAAGTCACTTAAGATTATGTATTTGCTGCAGACTCTAGATTTTAAAGTAAAAAAGTGTATGACCTTTGTAAAGAAAATGTATGAGAGAAAATGCTCGAGCAGCTTGTAATCCCTTTTGTTTTTAGTGACTTTTCTGAGGAGAAGGTTCGATCCTGCTCCGGGGCTGTCCAGCACGGAGGATGGTTGCCATGCCCTGGAGCTGGTTTTGGACAGGGCTACAGCCTCAACAGTGGGTTACACTGGTAAGACTGGGGCTCCTAATATGCAGCATGTTGATTCACAAGCCCATCTCTTTTGCTGCACATGATGTCATGATCAAGTCATGGCACTGAGGGGCTCCTGGCTTTACAGCCCTGTRCTGGAGGCACTCGGCTGTCTGTAGCCCATGAGTGCATACTTACCTCTCTCCCAGCTCACCATTTACCAGCACCCACTTATCTCACTGCTTGTGCTGCAAGCGTTTTGACATCAACCACTCCAAAATTAGAAACTGAGGTTATGGAAAACTTAGTAACATTTAGGAAACATGAAGCTGTCTTCTTCTTTGTTCCTCCTTGATCCTGAAGGATCCCTTGCCGCYGCATCGTGGTGCAGCTGGAGCTCTGTGAGCACTGTGGCCCTTTAGCAGGTCCCCTATCCACCACCTCCCTCRTGGATCCTTCCCATGGGGACCGTCCCCATGGTCTCTGCAGCCCCAGCGTGTGGCCTTGGCCCAGCGACATCCGGGCTTCGCTCCTTGGGGCGAGGAGCAAATGGGGGCACCCGGCATGCGGTGTCACCACTCCCGAGCGCCCGGATGCTCCTGCTGCTTTCACAGTTGTTCTCCTGGGCCCTTTCTAGAAGCCCATTTGGACTTTTCGTCTTTCCAGAAGGCTGCACTTTACTCTTTTCCCTGCAAGCAGAGCCTCAGCCTTGTTCTACCACTTTTTCCAACTGGAGCTCCTGATCYGCAATGGCCAAGTTTCTCCTTGCGCTCTTAAGGAATGGTACTGGTTGGGCAAGAGAGCAGAGTTGGTTAAGGGAAATCCAGAGCCCAGCAGGGAGGGCTGTTGAGAAAAGGCCCAGCCAAAGCAGGAAGGAGCAGGGGGATTTGCAAGGGGAAGCGGGAGGAGGAGCAGCAGGAGGCTGCGGACCCTGAGCGGGAAGGTGATGGGGCCGCTTGGAGGAGGGGAGTTTCCTACCTCAGCCAGAGCGGGTGGCAAGTTGCACAACCGGCCCTGCTTCCGAGAACCCCRGCCCCTGCTCCCCTCTTGCTGGGAGCACCTGCGGGGTGAGGGAAGTGCTCCCGGTGCCGCGGGCGGACGGAGGAGCCGGGAGCGCTGCAGGCACCGGGCATGGGCAGCGTGAGGAGCTGCCAGTGCTGCTGCCATGAACCCCCAGGTTTTCTTCTAGTAAAAAGGTGGCCGTGACTCACGCGTGAGGAAACAAAAGCAGAGCTGGGATCTGCTGCCAGGCAGCGGCTCGGAGCGCGGACAGGAGGAGCGCGCGGGAGGAAGGCCGGCTGCAGCCGCCCTCCCCGCACACACGCCCGGGACAAGCAGCACCTTCTTTTTCTGGGCTTGTAAAAGCATCCCCCTCCTTCAAACTTTTCCATTGGGAGAGCGTGGGGAAACGCTCTCTTTTGCCTTGCTTGGGTTTCCTGGGCGGAAGCGATGCTCCCATGTGCCCGGCTTGGCCCCGGCTTCCTCCAGCCCCTCAGCATCTGCCGCTGGTTTCCCATGGGCGAGCGGGGCCGCTCCGGAGCCRTCGGAGCGGCCGCGTGGCGCCCGAGCTTCCCGCGGGAGGCAGGGCAGGAAGCGCAGCCCGGCTCRTGCCGGGCCCGGCCTTCCGGTGCACTGCGAGCAGCAGCAAATGCCCCAAGGCGGCACAGGCCTCCCCCTCCTTGGGAGGGAAAGGGGAAGGGGAGGATGCGCATCCCGTGGGATAGCGGGAAGCAAAGAGTTTGACACCATCCTGGCGACGCTCGCGGTGGGAGCCGGTTGCGGTGGGAGCCGCGGMTGCGGCTGCCCCGGGCACGCGGCGGGACGGGCAGGGGAGGCAGCGCCCGCGCGGAGCCACCGCCGGGCACGTCTGCTGCTTCCGCTGCCTCCCGTCCCCAGCGGGCGCCGAGCGGGGGCACGGGGACCTGGGGCGTGCGGGGGGTTGAAAGAGGAAGAGGGGGCTGTGAAAGCAGCTTTCGGCCTTCTTTCATTTTCCTCTGGGAGCAGCGCTGAGGGTGCCCCCGTTTYGGTGTGGGCAGGAGGTGCTTCCGCCCCTTGCCGAGTGAACATGGTTTTCAGGCACCATGAGTTAAGTGCAAAATTCCCTCTAATCCACTGATGTAGCTATTCCTGGCCCGGGATGCTGTGGTGCACAGCAGTGCCAGGCTCCTCACAGGTCCCTGGCTCCCTGTTTCACAGCACAGGAGTTTGCTACAGCSGAAGGGCTGTAGGATCCCGTGCCAGGAGATGTCCCAGTGCGGGAGACTTTCTCCCTCCTGCCCTATCCCGTGTCCTGCGGTGTCACCAGTGTCCCCCGTTGCCGTGCACCAAGCAAGGCCACGGTGCCACCGTGCTGCCGGGTCAGGCAGGGCCGGGGGGTCACTGCGGCAGTGCAGGGAGCTGAATCCCGCGGGAAGAGCTGCCCGGCACTGCCTTCCTTCCCGCTCTCCTCCTCCTCCTGCTCCTGCGGCGGCACTTCCCGGCCGCGGCGCCGCGCGGGCCGGGCAGAGGCGATGACGGGGGTGCGGGTGAGTCGCGGCCCGATGACTGGAGGATTTTTGCGGCGTTTTTCAGCTTCCTCTGCCTCCGAGCCTGAGTAACGCGGCCCCCTGGGCGCCGCTCAGCCCCGCGCCGCGCGGGAAGGAGGGGGGATCCCCCCCGGGGGGCGGGGCTTGCGATACCCTTACATGGAGCGCGGGCGCGTCACTCGCCTTATATGGGCAGTGTCGTCAGGGCCCGGCCTCCCATTCATATAAATGGCGCGCGGCGGCGGCGCCCGGGATTCCCTGCCTCGGGAGCCTCGGTCGTCCCGCACTCCCGGCCCCGCTGCAGCCCCGGCCGCCGCCGGGCAGCCCCGCAGGCAGCATGAAAGTCACGTCCCTCGACTGCCGCCAGCTGAGGAAGCTCCTGCGAAAGGAGCCCTCGCGCTGCCTGGTGCTGGACTGCCGGCCCTACCTGTCCTACTCGGCCTCCTGCCTCCGCGGCTCGCTCAACGTGAACCTCAACTCGGTGGTGATGCGGCGGGCGCGCGGCGGGGCCGTGCCGCTCCACTTCGTGGTGCCCGACGCGGCGGCGCGGGCCCGGCTGCTGCCGGGCGCCGAGGGCGCGGCGGGGGCGGGCGGCCTGGCSGCCGTCGTGGTGCTGGACCAGGGCACGGGGCACTGGCAGAAGCTCAAGAAGGACAGCACGGCGCAGATCGTGCTCAACGCCCTGCTCTCCAGCCTGCCCGAGGCCGGCGCCAGGGTCTGCTTCCTCAAAGGTGAGAGCCGCGGCGCGGTCGCCTCCTCCAGCGGCGCCGGGGTGGCCGAGGGCAGGGAGGTAACGCCGGGACTTCATTTCCCTGCCGCCCACTGCCGCTAAATCCCGGATAGGCTCCGCGGGCTGAGCCCGAGCCTTTCCGCTCACCCCCGCCGCGCGGGTAAGAGGCTGAGGGACGGCGAAGGATATCGCGGGCAGAAGGACAAAAGTGGCGGGTTATGAAGGGAGGAGAAAGGGGGTGAATTCAGGGCTGCGCCGAGAGGAAAACCCGCCGGGGCCGAGGGGGGCGCCGGGGCTCCCGCCCGCGGCCGCTCCGTCGGGGCGGCCCGTGGAGGGCGCCGGGACCCGGGAGCTGCGGGGCTGGGGCCTGCGCTGGGGCCGGGGGGTTGTCTCCCTCCGGCGCACTGAGGCTGGAGGAAGGAGGAGAAAACCCCCAGCCGCTACTCGGGGCTTGCARGGAGTAGAAATTCCCTCCCGCCCCTGAAACGTGCGTGTATCGCCCTCTGATTGCRGCGGGTTTTTTTCCTTTCGTGCAGTAAGTCGATAAACGGGAGCAGCCGCCCTGTCCCCTGCGCTCCCGGCGGCTCCTTTGTCCTTTCGCCCTGCCGGGTTTCAGCGCGGGGCTGGAGCAGCAGCTCGGGGCCGCGCCGGGGGGCGGGCAGGGCTCAGCGAGCCCCGCTCCCTCGCTGGCCCCACATCCTCCTCCCGGGGCGCTGGCCCCACATCCTCCTCCCGGGGCGCTGGCCCCGCGCTTTGAAGTGGTGCCTGCGGCCGGGGGCAGTGTACGGGGTGGAGCTGCAGCGTAGGCCGCGTTTTATCCTGCTGCTCCTTGCAAAGCGCCTGGCTTGAGAGCCCGGTGTCTGAGCAGGGAGGGCAGGAAAGTCTCCCCTTGCTCAGAGGCCGGGGGTCCCTTTGTCTGCAGCGGGAAGCACCACAGCTCTGGGCAGGAGGCCGCTGGAGCAGTGGGGTGGAAGCCACAACCAAGGCTTCAGGCAAGGTGGTCGCCCATGAGCCAGGACCGATGGTGCCCGGATCTAGTTCTTGTTCTCCAGAGGGAGAAAAGCTTCCCGAGGCTCCTTGGTGCATCCATGGGGGTCCAGGGATTGAGGAGCTGGTGGCCGTAGTTGTCCCCGGGAAGCGTGGGGTGGCAGCGCGTGAGCAAGGCCAGGATTTGTTATTTATTGATTAAAAGCGAAGCCGCGATGAGCAATCCGGTATTTGCAGAAATGACCTCCGGGAAGCTGGGCTGAGCGGGGAGGGGGAAGAGAGGCACTTGCTGGAGGCAGGGATGAGAGGATGAGTCACTGCCAGGATGGACTGCGAATATCCTGATCCCCAAGGCTGCTGATTAACCGTTCAGCAGCCATGGACATGGGAGGCACCCGGTCCGTGAGACCACACACACTGCTGGGCCCAGCAGACCCGTGTGCCCGTTCAGGAGYGAGGCAGCCAGGGCACGAAGGCAGATCACGGTCATTACATAAACTATWCATTTCTTCCCATGCGATGGTGGAGGAGTCGGGGAGCGGGCAGAGATGCTCAGCTATTCAAAACAGATCAATGCAGGAGCCAGCCCAGGAGTTTGGRATCAAGAGTTTGGTTCCTCGCTGGCTCTGTGCCCCGCTTTGGTTATGAAGCCCCTGCAATTTGTCCTTGTCCATGTCCCGTCGCCGCCTGACCCACCGGCGTCAGGGTGGCTGGTGGAGATGGGCAGGGTGCAGGTGCTGTGTGCAGGGTGCTGCCGAACGCTCTTCCCAGCCTTTCCGCAGTGGGAAAACCCTCCTGCCGCAGTCAGTGGGGTCCAGACCGGGCGGCCGGGACCCACAGCTGGGCTCAGAGMGGGGCCGGGTGGGTTGATGGGGAGCTCCCGCTGTGCGAGGTGCCCACGCTGCCCCAAGGGGCCTTCCCGGCCCGTGGGGCTCCCGGCCGCCCTCCCGCGTGCGGCATCTTCCTCGGAGCAGCAATTTGGCTGATGACAAACTTTGAGTAACAAGGCAGTAATAGGATTAATTCCTTTTCATTAGCGGCGCGACTGCAGCACTTAGCCAGGCAGAAGAGCCCGTGTGGGGCTATTCAGCTGCCAGGAGCTGTCGCAGGATTTCATTAAGTTTTATAGCTGTTATTTAATAGACTGGTTTCGGTGGCACTGTCTTCATTAGTTTGCTGTCTTGAGCACAGTGGTGATTAATGGCACCTTTGCAAGCACCCCCTCTTGTGCTCACGCTTCATTCAAAAATGCAAATAAACGCTTCTTTTAAAAAATGTTGTTTTCAATGTATATAGTAAAGAGGATGAACACTGCACATAAAAATCCCTGTCTTGAATGCTGGAACTAATGCTCACATACAGAATGCGGGGGAGGGAGGTGGGTCCCATTAACCAGCCTGGAGTTAATGTTTGCTAGACTCAGCAGATTTACACTCACTAACGGTTTTAATCAGTATCCATTGGYTTTTATTAAGTTAATAATTGCCAGCTGTATTGGAGGTTTCTCGGGAGGTTTGGAGRCTGTTAAACAAAGCTGCATTTCTGGGGCTCCGTGATCTTCCTTAGTCCCAGGGGCTGGTCATGMGGAGCTTTGTTTCTGCTCTGTTTTAATGAAGGCAGTTTTTGGAAATGCAAACCTTTGTATTTCTTTCCCTCCTCTTCCCTAGGGGGATATGAAACCTTTAATTCGCAATATCCCGAGTGCTGCGTGGATGGGAAGCTCATTTCCCCGGAGAGAAGCGATGTGGAGAGGAGCGTGGCCAGCCCCGGCGAGCAGCCCAGTGCGCCCCACAAGCCGGTGTATGACCAGGTGTGTGCCGGGCTCTGCATCCCGCTCTGGAAAAGTGCCGGAGGCTTTTCCCAACCCAGGGGCTTCCATGGGCAAGTCCTGGCGTTGGCGCTTCCGGCGCTGGAGAGCCCCGGGATGCCCCGTCTCGCTGCTGCAGGCACCTTCCTGACACGTGGGGCCGAGCGGTCGGGGTGGCGGGAGCATCATGGAAAGTCACCTGCTGCACTGAAACGCCGCTCTCAGCCCGCGGCGCCTCTTCCCTTTGTGCCTTTTTTCTTTCTTTTTSTTTTCATGGTTTCGTCATTGGCCTTTTCTTGCTTTGTGAACACAGGAACTGAGATGAGTGCGGCAGGAGGGCGGGCGGCCCCGCGCGGGTGACGTGTCCGGGGGCACCCCAGCTGCCCCAGCCCGGGGGAAGGCGCCCACGCAGGCTCCCAGGCAGGGCTATTCGCCTCACAGCCTCCTGCTCCTTCTCTTCCAGGGCGGCCCGGTGGAAATCCTGCCTTTCCTCTACCTCGGCAGTGCCTACCACGCTTCCAAGTGCGAGTTCCTGGCCAACCTGCACATCACAGCCCTGCTCAACGTGTCCCGGCGGAGCTCGGAGCCCTTCACAGACCAGTACTGCTACAAGTGGATCCCGGTGGAGGACAGCCACGCGGCCGACATCAGCTCCCACTTCCAGGAGGCCATCGACTTCATCGGTAGGTGCTCCACATCCGCCCACCAGCTCCCCGAGGGCTTTCCTAGCAGAAAGGGAAGCAGGTTTTCTGCTGATGCTCCTCAAAATAAAGAAATAAACAAAAAGGTTTCCTAACAATTTTATGAGCCTTCATATATATTAATTTTAAGCTTGAGATTAAGCTTTGGGACTTTGCAGCTTTGAGAACTGCTTTGGTAGGAGACTCGCTCCCCTTATCGCAGACCTGTGTTTGCATTTCCCACGACAGCAGYTCAGCCCTTAACTAAACGCCCTGCTGCAAAACTGGGGCAAAACCCCTAGAGACCCTGGGGCCCCGCTCACAGTCGGGCTTGTGCTCCCCCACCATGGGCACCCATTGCCTCCAGGATGGTCTCTTAGCCTGTTCTCTTCCCGGTAAGAGAGTTTTTTCAGTTTTCAGGGAAACACTAATTCACGGGAGTTTTTTCTGTCATGTCCCCATCCTCTCCTTATAGTCATTGAGTTGCTTGGAAAACCCCCAAAAATGTTGAGGGTGGTTTAGTTTTCACTTTTTCTTTTGAAGTGGGTTGTGGCGTGGGTGCTGGCGATGACTCAAATCCAGGTCTTCCTTATTTTGAGCAGCAGTTCAGCAAAGTGGCCGTGGTGGCACCGGCCCCTGCCCGCGGTCACAGCCGGGCACGTGGCTCCGCACTGGGCGCCACYGCGCTCCGTCCCGGTGCTCCGTGAATCGGAGCCCAGACACATCGCTCAAGGCGCGGGGCCAGAGATCTATTTCTGCCCTGCATTTTTGTGAGGAAAGGACTTATTTTAAGCTTGCTCCCTTTAATCTAATAACAATCGCTGTGTTGTGCGAGTTACCGCAGCGGCCGTTGTGTAAAATGGGTGCTTTGCGTAAGCCTTTTACATCCTGCCTTAATCCTGACTTTGCCTGGCTGGAATTAGCAGTGYCAGGGCGCTCGGCCTCCCTGCTGGACCGAGTAGCCAGCCGGGATCGCGCCGGGTGGAAAAGGGGCGGTTTGGGGCAAGGCTGACGAGGGCGCCGAGCGGGATGACGAGGGATGACGAGGGCGCCAAGGGGCAGAGCTGTAGGTGACAGGCCCGGAGGGGCGCGTGGAGGCCGCTGCCGTGCTCATGGCCACAACATGTGGGTTTTCTCTCCTAGACTGCGTCAGGCGAGCAGGGGGCAAGATCCTGGTGCACTGCGAGGCGGGCATCTCGCGCTCGCCCACCATCTGCATGGCCTACCTCATGAAAACCAAGCGGCTCCGCCTGGAGGAGGCCTTCGACTATGTCAAGCAGCGCCGCAGCCTCATCTCGCCCAACTTCGGCTTCATGGGCCAGCTGCTGCAGTACGAGTCGGAGATCCTGTCGTCCACCCCCAGCCCGCCCGTCGCCTCGTGCAAAAGAGAAGCRGTGTCTTTCTTTGCGGAAGAACTGGCTTTGGGCAAGGGCTTCGAGGGCTCGTGCTTCGCCTTTCCTACCTCAGTGCTCACGTCTGTGCCCCTCCACTCGCCCGTCCACCAGCTCAAACTCAGCCCCATGACAGCGTCCTCGTCCTGCTGAGCCCCAGCAGGCAGGGCCGGGCCGCTGCTCTGAGCCTGACTGTGACCCCCACGGGGACATTTCATGAACGTGCAATAGAGAAACCTCATGGACTTGGTCTGAGACGGAGCAGCTGGTGTGGGTGATGTTTGCTGTATGTGTATGTGGACTGTAAGACCCGAGTGCTTGACATGTGGCAAATTTTAATGTCCCTTTTTTTATCTAAGAAAAAGGAAAGCTGACGAAAGAAGTGTTTTTCTAGGTTTTTACCCACGGAGTGTGTACCCACTACTGTATTTCCAGGTCCTTCTGGAGCAATGAGATATCTGCTTGGGATGTTCTCAGGCCCATCTCCTCCCTGCTGTAGTTTTTCAGCAAACCCTTAAAGTCTCAAGCAATAAACGGCAGCAGCGGGAAAGAAATAACACGAGAGGCCTGGGTGGTGCCCGGAGCCGCTCTGCGCTTTCCTCTTTCTCCCTCTTTCCCCCTGCCGTGGAGTCTCGTGTTTCAGGGTGCAGAGGGGCCAGAGGAAGCCCCTTGTCCGGCTCCTCCAGGGCCAGGGATCACCCACAAGGACACTGGATGCCCAAGGAGACCTGGCCTGTGTCTGTTTTTACCAGGGCCCTGCTTTGCACGCAGGCAGGGCGGCTGGAGCGAAGCTGCTCTGCTCCCATCTCCCATTTACGAGCAGCCCTGCAATACTTGAACGTCTCTGCGAGCCTCTYCCAAGCCGCTTCCCTACAGGTGACACCGTATCTGCTGTTTTTTACACCAAAACCCCTGAGCCCGTCTCCTCCCTGGCATTTTGGGTGTGCGTGGCAACGTGGTGCTGTGTTTTGTGGCTTGCTCAGTGCGCGTGGTCGCTCCCCAGCAGCCAAAACCCGCTCTCAAGCTCGGGCCGCGCTGCTCTCTTGTCTCCTGACCTTTTTATTTTATTTTTTTATATATATTAATATGTATGTGTGTGTATGTAATAATGTATGGGAAATGGCAATAATTTCCAGAAGATCTCGTGAATGTGAAGGAAAACCTGTGACRGTTTTCACGGAGTGTAAAAAAAATAATAAAAGAGGGGAACCAAAATGAAAGGCTCCATGTGGTGCTTGGGGAGCGAGGCGGGCGCAGGGCACAGGAGCAGCGCCCAGGAGTCCAAGATACCCATCTGCGGCGGGGGAAGAAGGTGAGGGGGAGGTTTGGTTGTTTTTTTTCCCCTTTCTTCTTTTTTCGTTAACCAGAATGACATGAGTCACGGTGGCGTCACTTCCCGGCGGCCGCGTCTGCTGTGCTTCACACACTCTGGATGTACGTGGGTCTATAGGACGTGCCCTCCTGCTGAGGATGAGCAGGGGAGGAAGGCTCGGCCCCCACTTCCTGCCTGCAGCCTGAGCGGGGCTGCGGGCACCGCACAGCTCCCGCCTGGGCCGCAGCTCCCCTCGGGAACTGCCTCTGGATTCCTCCATACAAAAATTCCCACCGAGTGCCGGCCTTGAGATCCGCTCTTCCAAGCACTTAGGAAGAGCTGGTAGCACCAGCAGTGGTTGAACTGGCTCGTCCATGGGCAGGTGTCCATCTAAGCTTGGCAGGAGCTGGACATTTCAATCAAAAATCCAATAGATTTGAGGGGATAGAGGCCAGCTGGCTGTAACACCAAGGGGAAGGCTTAAAGCAGGATGTTACTGGACAGCAGAAAATCCGAGTGTAGGAAAGGTGCTATGAATGCTGCAATGTGAGTTTATCCCTCAGGAAACCTGGATCCAAAGAGAAGAGGAATTGCCACAGCAAAGGGGCTTTTGCAGGTGCTGTTGCCCCTGCTCCAGGGCCGCGCTGGGACCTGGGACACTTCTGGTCACRCAGCCCTCGTGTCCCGGGTTCCTTGGTGCCAGCAGGAACCTCGCTGGTCCAGGCGGGAGCCCGCACTGCCCTTTGCTCCGTGGTGTGTGTCTGATGAAGGCATATTCCAGAGGGCACAAAGTACCTCGTGTCAGGATCTCCTCTTTGAAAGACACGGAGCTTGTCGATCTTCACTTCAAGCAACACACACTGGGGATGTAGACTTATATCCAACAAAATCCGTGTAAAATTCACCATGCCCAAGCCGCGCTGGCGGTTTACACCACACAACCCATCCCTGACACAGTCCCAGGGTGACCAAGTTAGTTATTCTTAACTCATTGCTTTGCAGTGGATAACTTTTCCAGGAAACAACATCCGACTGAAGACGGCAACCTGCAGGCGTTGTTGTTTTCATGTTAAAAATAACACTTGCCTTCTCAGGAAGCAAAAGGACCAAATGTGCCCCGTAACGGGGGCAGCAACTGGAGCATCAGGCAGGATGCGACTGACCCAACGGCTCCACTTTTCACAGGTTCAGGCTAATTGGGCAGGAGACACAAGGCCAGCTCCCTTTCTCCAGGGAGAAGAAAAGGCAGGAACCAGCATGAGGAGCTGCACAGATATGGAAGTAGGATTTTTTTGGCGTGGGAGGTGTTACCACCACCACACGTTACAGTTGCCTGGCTTTATCACATCGTAGGCTTTCACTGAGACGTGAGTCCTCTAAATACGGAATATGAAAATAGCCTGTGAAATAGGTTGAGTCATCACAGAAAATCGAATGATGTTCTGACACCAGGGCTTCACTCACAAAGTCCTGCTTTGCTTTACGGCTGCGTTGTCAAATGTGGCRTTATCCAATCTGTTAGCTTTGGCCTCTGACTTTGAAGGACTCTGACCTGCAAGTGACACTAGGGCTCAGCGAGGAGGTTTCCTTTCCTCCCACCGGCCTCCTGCACCCCACGGAGGTGGCTGGCAGGACCCCTCTGCGCTAGGAGCTGTGCAAACCCCCAAACCACAGGAAATGCCCTCAAAGGTCTGTGGCACGACCATCGTCTGGATTTACTGAGCTGCTGCTGCCGGCAAAGCTCCTCACATGTTGGTCAGGCTCTGGTCTCTCAAGGTGGGTCATCACGTAGTGCTTCATGGGCACTCTTTCTCTCCATCTTTTCTTTCTTTCTTTCTTTCTTTCTTTCTTTCTTTCTTTCTTTCTTTCTTTCTTTCTTGAATAGCGGTTTATTTCTGTCACACAGAGATACTCCGTTTCTGAGCTCTCTTTGTAAAGCAGACCACGTTTGGCAGTGAGTCACTGGTTATTAAACTGCCCCTGCACTGCGAGCTGCCCCCAGGCCCGGATCCAAAACCCCTTCCCGCCGGGGGAAGGAGGCAGGACCACTGAACCCTCCAGCTTCACACCGGAGCCGGCTGAATCCTGACTTTAGATCTTTATTTAAAGAAGCAGTTTGCTCAAATTTGAACTAAAATTGGGCCCAAACTGGAACGCTGGATTTTTGCACGTCGTTGGGCCCAGCAGTGACRGAGGGGCCTGGATGGAGTAAAGACGCCTCTCCCCGGCCAGGCCTCCCTGAACCAGCCGTGARCCGCTTCCTCGGAGAGCTGCAGGGCAGGAAGAGCCGCCCCAGCAAGGCCTCGCAGCAAGGATGTCCTGGCGCCGCCGGCTCCGGCTGGGAAAGGCCTGGGAGCCGCAGAGCGCTCACGAGGCAGCGCCCGCGGTGGGCAGCCCTCCATCAGCTGCGGGCAGTGGTTTTCCTCTCCGTGATAAAGCTGCCTTATCTTGACTCTCATTTGATCTTCAAAGGCCGGGAGGGAATTTCACACTGGCTGGGGGCCGCCCAGCTGCCTCCTCGGGGGAGTCGCGCCGAGGGGACGCCCGGCTGAACGCTCGGCCTTTCCTTAGGCCTGGTTTTGGTGGATGAGTTGGGAAAGGGCATCGCGTGGGGCTATGCAGGCTGCAAGGGGGCAGGGGGGCTGAGGGATGTGTCGGACGGTTTCCAAACACCCCTTTGGCCAAGGCTGCTGCTGATGAAGGGATACCCCCTCAACAGCTCCTCTGGGATGAGCCCTCCGCTCCCTGGGCTGCTCTTCCCTCGGAAAACACATCCTGTCTGTGGACAGGTCTGCAGCTCTGCGRGTGGGACACAAGCTTCTAGATCCATGCGCTCTTTGATGGCCAAAGCTGCCCACTTCGCTCAGGCAGCGTCTTCAGGAGGAAAACAAACCGCTATTAAATCACCTGCTGATCCCCCCAAGCCCGCGCTGCCGTCTGAGCCAGTGATCTTTCATCCGGAGTTTGGGATTAGCCAGGTCCTTGGAGGTCAGGCTCGCTTAGAGTGTGTTTGGAGGAGCCCGGCTGCTCCGGTCCCGCTCCAGGCCGCTCCAAGCGGACACATCGCCACAGAGGCCGCRCAGCCCGTTCAGGTGCCGGCCCCGCTCCCTGCATCCCATCCCGGCACCTCACGCATTCCCAGCACCGTCACGGAWGGGCAGCACAAGTCCGTTCACCAGCATGCACCCATATCCCAAGGGATATTACAAGCCCATTCCCCGCTCCCAACGCCGGGGAAGAGCGCCCCGAACCCAGGTGCAGGCCAGAGCTGTCCTGGAGCGCAGGAGCATCCTGGGCTCCGCAGATATCCCAGCGAGTGGCCGAGCCCTGCCTGGTGTCTAGAACAAGTGCAGAGCCACCGTTTCATTCACAGAATTCCCCAGTATAAGCAGGCGCTTTGTTAACCAGGAGTGGATAGCGACAAGGATGCTCTCTATTCTCTTGCAGMTGAATCGAGGTCTCTTCCCACATTGCGTGAATCGGAATTTAGCCGCTTTTGGATGCCGCATCCCGCGCCATCTGCTGGTGGAAACCCATCCGCACGTGTTTCAAATTATCTCCCTGATATTTAATTAATTCCATGTTTGTATGGTGGTTTGCTTTATAAAATTAGCAGACCAAATTAAATCAATTCATCCACAACCACATTTTATTCATAAAGAGGCCCTGCTGAAAGATGGTGAGCAGAACAGCTACTTTCCCTCGCAAAACCTGCAACATATTCATTYGTAATCGAATGCATCTTTGCAAAAGCAACCTTTTCCTATTACTTATTTACTGCTGTTGTTTTACCCTGTGGGTCTCTTCTCGCCAAGCATGACAGCCTTATTGAAAGCATTAACACGAAGCGTTCCCAAGAGTGCTCCGTGGTCTTCCCTCCTGTGCCCTGCTCGAGGACTTGAACGAGGAAGCACAAGTGACTAACAGTGTCAACCAGACAGGACTTTGCTGCAATCGCTTAAAAAACAGCTTTCAGTACCTAGTAATTGCAACCACTGATGAAGAAAAGCAGTCTATACATTGGTTGATAACTGAAAAGAATAACAGAAGAGAGAATAATACAATTTGCATTTTTAAAATATTTGAAAACCTTTTTTTCTAAAAGAAAAGCAACTATTTGAAATGAGTAAAAAAAAAATATTTTAAAATCCCATCTAYGTGTTCACATCAAGCTTGATCGAAGAGATAAGCAACATACATTTTTTGCTGATGAAGCCACAGCGAATCAAAGCAGTGCTCCCACTTTCTCCTTTCTGATGCTAAAGTTGAGTTATAGCAGACTTACAGGAAAGCCCTGCATATAAAGCAGGGCCATGGAAAGCAGGCAAAGCAGGTGAGCTCTGCAGCACCCACTGAAGAGACGCAACGGGGCAGTCGCCGCGCGTGGGGAGCCCTGGTTGCCCCTTTGCGGGCACTGAGCCCAGGGCCCCGTTTCTCTGGGTGCAGGTCGCAGAGCTGTCGCGCTGCCCTGCAGCTCGGTGGGTATTTCCAGCATGGTCTACAAGAGCCACCAGGGCCCCCTTGGACACAAACCTTCGCTAACATTAGTAAAAGGCCTCTGATAAAACCCRTATGCTGGGAGGTGCAAGAATGTCTGCAAGACCTCCCCACTCCCTGAACAGGAGTATTGGTGGCCACACTATTCCTTAATGAATAATATCAATTTTCTTCTTCTTCTTTTTTAAGCACAYGGCACTGGGGGGTGGTTTGTGATGAAATATCCATGTGATCTGATCTTACCCCGGTGAATAAACGCAGCCCAGTGCCTGTGCACAGCTGTGCATGTATGGAAGGCGCTTCTCTACAGCAGAAGTTTGTCACAGAATCACAGAACGGTTGAGGTTAGAAGGGACCTCTAGAGACCACCTAGTCCAACCCCCCTGCTCCAGCAGGGACACCCAGAGCACAGGATGACATCCAGTGGGTTTGGAAGACCTCCAGAGAAGGAGACTCCYCAACCTCACCGGGCAGCCTGTGCCAGGGCTCTGTCACCCTCACAGTAACGAAGTTCTTCCTCACATGGGGATGGAACTGCCCGTGTTTCAATTTATATCCATTACCCTCTGTCCTGTCACTGGCCACCACTGAGAAATATTTGGCTTCATCCTCTTCACACTCTCCCCTCAGGTATTTATACACGCTGATCAGATCCCCCCTCAACCTTCYCTTCTCCAGGCTAAACAGGCTCAGCTCAGTCTCTCCTCATGCAATAGCTGCTCCAGTCCCTTCATCATCTTTGTTGCTCTGCGCTGGAGCCTCTCTGGAAGCTCCACGTCCCTCTTGTACCGCAGACAGCRATGAGCGTGTGTGGATGAAGAAGGTGCCAGGCTGGTGTTTGTGCCTGCGCCTAACGCCGAGGCCAATGCGCTCCTGGCGAGCCTTGGTGAAATCCCCCTTCCCAAGGCACCCACTGCAGCCCCGCAGCTCACGGGGTCCTGGCTCCTTGGGCTTCGACAGGGGCTTTGGGAGGGTGCAGAGCATCCAGGTGCAGCAGTGTCAGTGCTGCACCCAGAGAAAAGCAAAACTCTCCTTGGCCAACSACCCCTCTTCTGTGCCTCCACTGCCCCTTCGGGGAGGAGGCTGAAATCTTAGCTCTGGGGGTTTATAATTAAGGGAAAACAAGTTTCTAGACCTTGTAGCTACAGGGGAAAGCTTGAAAATGTGACCCAAGGCACCTTTCAGCCCCAAAATCTGACAGTGAAGGGGACTGCARCTTTAAAAATGTCAATTTTCATGTGTTTCTGTGGTTTTACCACCTTTGGAAACTAGTTTTGAATGCCTCCCCTCCACCATCCACAGCGGGTCTGAGCACTAAAGTCCTTGGCTGAGCTTAAACGTCACTGTGTCGTGTGACAGTCTCCAATGCATCAAACATCCTGCTGATTCCTCACTCACTTCCAAGTGCTTTTCTGTGGACATTTTAGCAGTTAAAAGTTAATCCAGACGCTGTAGATCACTTCCACTTATTTACCATGACATATTAGCACACCATGGATTTTAATAATTCTTTTCATTCACATGTAAGATTGGCCAAGTGCCTTGGGAGGAAAAACAGGAATTCTACTTCCCTCATTCTTCTCTAATTTCTTCTTTTCTTTTCCCTAGTGAAAYCTGGGAGCTGGGACCTGAAATGGCAGCATCCTAGATAAAGTGACAACTAAAATTTGCTTTACATACCCAGGAAGACATTGTTAAAACTCCTTGAAATCCCGTGGGGACAGGAATTCTGAAAGTGCAAATGGCAAAAAAAAAATATTTTCCCCAAATTTGAGCATTTTAAGTAGTAGGTAACAAAGGAAAAGGACSTTTCATTTCCACAGTTGTTCCCTGGAACAATCCATTAAATACTTGAGCTTTTCAAGCACTGCATTTTCTGAAGAAACAGTGGGCCATTTCTTTAAAGCTGTGGACAAAGTCTATCACAATAGCCTCCTGATGGGCCGTTAGTGAAACCATTTCATTAAATGGTGAAGAACAGCTATGCCCAGGGGAGATTTTCATGTTAAGGAAAGTAATTTATCCAGCTATTGCTGTAGGAGAGGAAGGAACTGGAAGGTCCTGTTAAAATCTGATTTTTATTGGTGTTAACAGGTCAGTGCAGGCACTTACAGAAGTGTTGACTACAGCTGCATTTCGAAGGAGCTCTGTCAAACTGAAAATTGCATTTTCTCTAAAATGTTGTGCCCCTACTGTTGTTACAGTGACACCTGAAATTACTGTTAAGGGAAGAGATTGAAAGAGAATTAATGTTTCTTCACTTTGATTATTCTGTGTGTTTGACAGATGTTTGCAAAGCTGAATATTGGCTCTCTGGGAGACGAACAAGTAGATGCAGACTCAAATGTGTTTTTCTTGCTTTTGCAGAGAATATTAGCATTTTTCTTGCCACTTAACTCATCCGGGACAAAGATGGACACAYTTGGCCTCCCAAAGCTTAAAAAATAAGCTAAAAATTGGAGAAGGAGCCAAAATTCACAATTTATAGCCTTGAGCTGCCAGCTCCTTGCAGCCGCTGTGGTTCAGGACGTGCAGCTGGCGGTGGCAGGGAGTGGGGCAGCCAGGGCCACCAGCCCTGTGGGTCAGGGCCTGCCACGGGTGGGGTGGCAAGGGCCATTAGCTGCTGTGGGTTTGGGGTGACCATGTGTGGGGTGACAGGGGCCACCAGCTGCTGTGGATTTGGGGTGACCACATGTAGGGTGACAAGGGTCACTAGCTGCTGTGGGTTTGGGGTGACAGGGGCCACTAGCTGCTGTGGGCCTGAGGTGACCATGTGTGGGGTGACAGGGGCCAC
>NW_020455976.1:4653867-4656609 GCF_003342845.1 Nothoprocta perdicaria
CCGCCCCGCCCGCCCAGCTCCTTCCCCGCTCCGCTCGCACTTGCCTTTGGCGCCCAACCCGCCCCCCGGCGGCAGGAACCATTTTCCCCCATTCCGCGGGAGGATCCGCACGGACACCGGGTGGCCCCGTATCCCTTCTTCTCCCCCTCCCACCCTCTGAAAAGGCCGCAGAGCTCCTTTAGAGACCAGTAAGTAAAACGCCCGTTATTTTCTCGGGCGATTTCCCTCCTCGGGCCAGCGGGGGCTCCTGCCCCGTCCCGCCGCTCCCCCTGCGGCCGCGCAGAGTGGTTGGCGCCGGGACGGCTCGGGGGAGGCTCCGCCGCCATTTTGTTTGTGTGAGGGGCAAGCGGGCGGCGCGCGCGGGGCCGGGGCGGGAGCCGGAGCGGGGCCGGGGCGGCGGGGCCGAGCGGCGGCTGCGCCATCGCCGCAGACATGTACATCAAGCAGGTGAGGCGCCGCCACCGCGGCCGGGTCCGCGCCCGAGGGGCGGCCCGCGGGCCTGGCGGCCTTGGCTCGTCCCGGGGGAGGCCGCCGTCCTCCCGGCTCGGCCCGCCCGGGCTCCCGCGTTGGGCCGCAGAGAGCGGCCGTGCGCGGCCCTGTGCGGGGAGYTGCCGAGGCTGGGGCATCGCTAACGTGTCTGCCGCGGTTTGTGCCGCGGTCCCGCCTGCTCCCAGGCGCGCGTGCATCCCTCTGGCTGCTTTCCTGCCGCTGCGAGCTCAAACGTCTCTGTTAGTTCAGAGTTAACCGGACATCTGCTCCATATGCAGCTMTCTTCACTTAGAATAATATTTATGACACTTGAGGGTGTTCAGTATGTATAGTCAGTATTTTTAAAACTACTTTTAGTGTTGAGAAAGTGTTGTCGGTGTCTTTTGATAGTCGTCTACTGTGTCACTGTAAGAGTTAAAGTGGTTGAACAAGAATTCACGTTGTGCAAAATGAAGAGTAGTGGAGGTTTGTATGCGGTCGTGTTAAGCAGCCCAAATGGGAGAAAAGAGGGGAAATGAATTTMATGTGAAAAGGTAATGTGKGTGGCCCATTAGTTTTACTCTTGCRGGGGTGATAAAGAGCATAACGGGTGAGTCCGAGGATAAAGAGGATGCAGGTGATGCTAGGAATAAATAAAACAAAAGTTACTCGGTGGGGCCAGAATCGTTCCTGAACTTTRGAGGTTAGAATGATGTAAGCCTTGATTTGAGGCTATGCAAGGCCATGAAGAAGTTGGAAAAGTCCAGAACGTGTAGGATGGATTATAAGAAAAGCCATCTAGAAAAAAAAAAAAAACCTTTTTTTGGAAAACAGAAGCATGCAAGGCTGTTTGWATATTGCCTTTATAAAGCTATAAAAGCTGTATAGCTTTGCTGCATAGATATGCAGGTGGCAAAAGTTTGTGCCTGTATAGTAATGCTCGTTAAATATGTGKTTTTTTTCCTTTTTTTACCCACCCTGCTTTTTGTAGAGACTTTAGATTTCTTTTGAGGATAAAGTAGAAAAATTACTCAAATCTAGACAGCTTCAGGGATATTAGAGGTGTACTGGAAAAATACCAGCAACCAGATGTTTTGCTTTGTTTGGTCAGTGTTTTTATTTCTCTCCCAAACCAGCAGGGGTGAGTGTAGTAACAGTGGCCCRGGACTGGTTGCAGCAGCAGCAGAGGGAGAATCCTGCTCTGTGTTGCAGCTCCCCGAGAGCCCCTGATGCTGAGGCAAGACCTGACTGTCACCCTAAGGAAGAGGAGGAAAGATTCCTTTGGGAGCATGAGGCAGGATGGCTCCTGGGGGAAGAGTTTTTGTTCACACCCAAAATGACCGATCCGGTTCAGTTAAATGTGTTGTCTTAATGCTTGCCCATTAAGTCCTGAAATTCTAAATTATTTCCAAATAGAGTGCTTTGGGTTTAGATATGAATGCAGTGCAGGTATCTCTGTGTGATGGATGATGATGACTGAGAATTGTATTTCACCTGTGGAAAAGGAATCACCAACACCTGCAGTTCAGAAACCACTAAGACCCCCCCAAAAAAAAAAAAAAAGAGAAGAAAAAAAGCCTGAAAAGACCATGAAGTGGCTATGCCTGCCCATATCTTTAGCTTTGTATTCTGATAATGAAATAATTTTGCAAAGAGGCGTTAATCAAGCAAACACAGCGTCTGGAAGGAGGGAGAATAGTTCTTTCCCTATAGGCTAGTCAATAACTTGTGTTGTTTTAATAAATCCAGAGTGTTGAGTTGGCCGTTTGTTTGGGTTTGGCATTTTGGTGAAACAGTCTTAATAGACTAAAGCAAGCAAGAAGTGTTTTCTGGGCATTCCTTGATTAGGGGAAGAGTGACCAAGGTCAGACTTTTCGTGAATGAATATACATCTTGTCGTTCTGCCTGTATCCAGTCTCAAGATTTTATAGTAGAGGGAAAAAAAAAAGCTTACTTTAATATGTTGGTACTACTTCCTAGTGTTTGAGGGTTTTTTCTCTCTCTTTTTTTTTTTTTTTTCTTTCTGGTAGGTACTATTGTGCTCATGTGCTATAGGAAAAAAAGTGTCAGGTCRCAGAAAATGGAACTATAGTTAGTGTCTTGGCCTTATAAATGAATTATATTCTAAATCATTTTAATTTCTAAATAATAATGTTAAGAAGACAGCAAAATGTGTTGGGGTGTATTTCTGCCATACACTTGTCCTTCAGTCTTCAAAGTAGGTATCAATTAAATATTGATGGCGTTATTTTAACAGCATTTTTCTTCTGGTGG
>NW_020455976.1:4656642-4699596 GCF_003342845.1 Nothoprocta perdicaria
TTTTTTTTTTTTTTTTTTTTTTTTTTTTTTTTTAAATATCCTTTGGTTTCTGGAAAGGGTTGTTTTAATGCTTAAGTATGAGTGCTGGGAGCCAGATCATTACTTGACATATTATTAAGTTTAAAAAGAGTTGAAATTTGTCATCCTTCTAGATGAGTTTGTTGCATGGCTCTTAAAATGCATGCATTTGTATATGACCATTTAAGCAATGGATTAACTATAGTGAAGATCACATCCTGCTCCTCACCTTTAGGTTGCCAGTTTAGTGAAAATAATAAGCTCTAGGAAATATGCTCCTGAGGGAAGGAAGGTGAAGACTTATGTAGTATTGTAGTATTTCTTAACTTTATATTGACACTGATAAGCCTATTAATATTTAGACTTTTTTTTTGTAGTTGTGTGGTAGAAACAATAATTTACTGAGACTTTCTTGAATATGAAATAATTAAACACTGTGACATGAGTTTTGGAGTCTGCAACTGCTGTTAGAACTGGTGAATTGAACAGTTATGATGTGTGTGTGGATTGTTATGAAACTAATTATATTCTGACCCCAGTAGGGCATATGCTGAATATTCTGAACTTCTTTCTTGTTTGTAATATTAATAGAAGTGTATCTTTTTATATATTTTTATGCTGTTGCAGAAGGACCTACCTTATTGGAGAATTCTCAGTTTGATTATGCATTGGCCTAGATAGATAACTCATACAATGTGGGGAGAAAAATCTGTTCTCCTAAAGTGCTAATTAGGCCAAGAGCAGAGTATTKCTGTGTAAGTTGCTGCTCTTGAGATGAAAGTTGGAGCAGAAACATAATCAAGTGTATTCTATTTGCTCTAAATATTTYGTGAAAACTTGAATTTTAAACACTGTGCAAGAGCAGAGGTAACTTTCAGTATCTCACTTCCCCGTTAGGTAATCATTCAAGGCTTTCGCAGCTACAGAGACCAAACCATAGTGGACCCGTTCAGCTCAAAACACAATGTCATTGGTAAGTTCTGATATGGCTAACACCAATTAGTGTTACATGGTTGCATTCAGCCTACAGTCCTTCATGCTTTTTAAATATTCTTGCTGCCTTTCAGTAATGCATTATTGTCTCCACATGAGGCTTCTTTTAAAGTTATCTGCGGCTTGTTGCAAGATAGATTCCAGTTGCAGCAAGGAAATGCTAGGATGCACTTTTACTATGGGAACACTGTGTCCTACTGAGTGAGTGTGGTCAGCACCTTCATGTGCATAGACACCTGTGTAAGAGTTTTTGCTTGGGTTGGGGTAGGGCATTTTGGTTTTGTTTTGCTTGTTTTTGCATGCATGTGGTTGTTTTTGATAAGAAGCACCTTGACTATCCTAAGCTATTACAGAGAAAATTAATGATGATCCTTCTGTCTCACGGTTTGAAGGAATTCATTTCTACATTGTGGGGCCTTAAGTATACAAGAAGTTTAAAAGTGTAGTTTTATATCTACCTAATCTGAATGAATGTTTKTCTTCATCATTCTCATGCCTCTTCTTCTTTTTACTCATGGACATCTACTCCCACCTTTCCTTTTTCATTTAATTGAGTAAGGATACAGCAAACTGCTGACCTAACAGAAAATAGTTTTAACCAAAAAAGATTGGTAGTTGTGAGTTTGCTCTGAGAGTGAAAATACTGTGTATACTACTGGAACAGAATATTCCAATGTTATGTTACTGTAATGGAAGCTAATACTTCTTCCAGAAATAAACTTATGTAAATAGTGAGGGAGTGGAGTTTTGTTTTTACARTTGTGTCCCTTAAAAATAAATAAAAACATGGCATTTCCCAAAGAGAAGTGTAGCATTATTTTAACTATGATACCTTTGTTATTTCTGTATTATTTTAGGAAAAAGTAGAATGTGGAGCAGGGTAAATAACATGACAACATGCTCTCCATGTATGTCGGTTGTAGAAGAGTTATTGACAGAACAGCTTCTGTCGCATTCATGGTCAGCAGTTCAGCAGTTGTTACAGGCAAAGAGCCTGATGTGCTGGRAGATTTTAAGAACAGTAGCTGAGATTGCTTTCACCATTATTGTGACTGGAATATTGCTGTAGTTCGTGAGATACTGTAGTATGTTTGACTGGGGAAAGGATCTTTCTGTCTTGTTTGCAGGCAGTTACTGAGGGATCCATTTGCTGAGCTTGTTCCCTTGAGGTTTATTTGTTTAGCTGTGTTAGTTTGAGTTCTGCTTTTGCATATATTTCTATGCAAACTGTAATGTACATTGCAATGTTAYTTTATTTCAGCTTGCAGTTTTATGCTTTGTATTACTTTTAACTTTCAGTGGGAAGAAATGGATCTGGAAAAAGTAACTTCTTCTATGGTAAGGATGGGATTGATTTACTAGTATTGAGATGCTGCTAATACAGTTGTTTGTTTACCAAAGTTTCTTCCTTTAGTAAAAACACCTTTAGTAGAAAGCCTTGGAAGATTTTTTTTTCTTCAAAGGGCAAAGACTACTAAGAAAAGGAAGCTGATTCTAGGAATCACCAAACTTTCAAGCAGATCGTAGCATTTGCAGTTAAATTGAACATTCTCTTAAGTAAATTCTAAGCCAATGTTTGGGGTGGGGAGGGGTGAGGGCTTCAGTAAAGGAGCAAAGAGGCCAGCCAAGTATGTTAGTGGTCCCTGTGTGATGCTAGTATGTATGAACTTCCAGTTGCTAGTAATAGTATTTTAGTGTCTTTTTTGATGTAGCTCTGTGCAGAGRTGTATTTTATAGAAGGTGTTTTGCCAGCTCGTGATCGTTTGCATGTGCAGAATCACTATAATGCTTAGAGGTGAACTGATAAGACAGCTACAGTGGAAGTTCTTTAAAGAAATTCTAATGTAAAGCAAAATAAATGATCAAGGTAAAGGTGTGCTTTTTTGAAAGTARAAAGTATTAGTATTGTTATAAAGTATTAACAGTAGTGTGAATATGTATGTATTAAAAATGTGCATGTTGAGCTACAGAAACAGCTGACTAGCCTCAAAAATGGAAAGAACAAATCTTGTTTTTGTTGCTATTTTATTACAGCAATTCAGTTTGTCCTCAGTGATGAATTCAGTCATCTTCGTCCAGAGCAGCGCCTGGCTTTGTTGCACGTAAGTGAAGATGTGTAATAACAAGACAAAAGAATAATGAGTTAGACCTTTTGATCTTTTCTACAGCATGGTGAGATTACTGGAATGTGGATATTCTAAGCTGGATATTTTGGAAACATCCTTATCTTTTTCCTGTTTGCCTTTGACAAAAGTTGTTGTAAAATAATATATTATACTGTTGTGGGTATGTGTGCATGTGGATGACTCCACAATTTTCAGAAACACAAATGTACTTACTGAATGTTACAGAGAAGTTATTGAAGTAGATGGAGAGTGTGTTTGTTGGGGAAAGGGAAGATTACTGAAGAGAGAGAAGTCTCTAACCAAAATCCTTTCTTTCCTTAGGAAGGTACAGGTCCTCGTGTTATTTCAGCTTTTGTGGAAATTATTTTTGACAATTCAGACAACAGGTTACCGGTAAGTTGAATACACTCTTCAGAAACAGTAACTTGGGGCTCTGATGTCTTAGTCTTATCATAGAATGCTCAAGGTTGGAAGGGACCTCRGAGGTCATTGAGTCCAACCCCCCTGCACACGCAGGGTCACCTAGAGCRYGTGGCACAGGGCCGCATCCAAGCGGGTTTTAAAGATCTCCGAAGAAGGATTATAAATATGCTCAACACAGTMACTTTGTTTTTGAGTCAGATCTGGTAGAAAGTGCTGTGACATTTCAAATTTGTTATATGTATCTATTGCAAGCAGCTCAATTTATTGGTGTTTGTTTTTGTTTTCTTAAGATTGATAAAGAGGAAGTTTCACTTCGCAGAGTCATTGGAGCAAAAAAAGACCAATATTTCCTAGACAAGAAAATGGTGACGTAGGTACTTCTTTTCCTTACCTGAATGGACTGAGAAATATAACTGTAAAATACTCCAGCCATGCAAAATAATTTTCTCTAATCTGAAACAAAAGTAATTCTCATGAGTGATTGTTAGCAATAATTCAGTTGTATAATGCACAGTACGAGTAGTTTTGACAGTAGACACCAACTTTTGTGTAATAGGCAGCAAACTTTGAATTTATGGATTAATCCATTCATGAACATGCTGTTTAATAGCTTATATGATTTTTTCAGGACTCATTTAAATACAAAGTTTATCAAAATATCAAAATGTAATTGTTTTCTATTGTATTTCTGCCTGTATTTGCCTTTTGTGCTGCAGAGTGCTGCTTAATTTCTTTACCAAGTTACAATTCTGTATGTTTGTTATCTTATGTATATTTAGAATTAGCTGTTAAAAAAAAATCTTCTTTACATTGTGTATGGCAATCATAGTATTAGATATATAATTGTAACTACTGTATTTTTGAAACTGTCACTTGCTGTAAGGTCTTTTCTTAATATATTCAAAATACTACTTTCAGGAAAAATGACGTGATGAATCTGCTTGAAAGTGCTGGATTTTCTCGCAGTAATCCTTAYTATATTGTCAAGCAAGGAAAGGTAAGATTATTTTTCCACAAAGCAAAACAAATCACTATCAAAAGTATTGTTTTTCTTGAATGACAGGTTTTATTTCTGTTGCAGAAGTAAAATAATCTATTAGTTTGAAACAGTTCTTGTAGGTGTTCCTTTGGTACATGGATACATGATCATGTAAATGATCCTGTACTGTAAATTAGTACAGTACTACTGTACTGATACAGTAGTATATGCAGTTGATGTCTGTAATGTTGATATTTGTAAAAGGCTTTTTCTGGCTAATTATGCAATGACATGTTTTGGTATTCATTTAAATATAAAAAGCATTGTTCTACTTTCAGTGCACATACCTAGTTAAGACATAAAAGTAGTYGAAAAGAATTATAGCAGAAGGCTACAAATAGTGTGGAGAAAGAGTGAAAACAACTGGTGTGAAGGCACTGAAAGGAAAGCACAGCAGGGAAAGGGCTCTCAGCATGGCCTGCATCAGTGCTGGATTAGCATGTCTTCATGACTCAGCCTTTTCAAAAGACACTCATATCTGGAAACATAGAGCAGTGATGGCTTTTAATGACCTGCAGGGGTGGGACAGAATGAAGACACTGATAGCAACTGGCCCCCAAAGGTTCTAGAAAGGCCCATTCAAAAAGAGGAATGCAGGTTGCCTGGAGGACTTGGAGACAGCACTGCTGACCCAGAAATACAGTCTCCTAAATGTTTATCAACATAAATATTCCTTTACAGCTGTAAGCTTGTACCTATTTTTTTGTTAATTTTTTTTTAAACTCTCATTTGCAGAATCACTGTTTTGTAGTGGCAGTTAGTGCATGTGACTCCTGTAGCAAGTACAAAATCAAAATACATATACTGCTATGCATACTATACAAATTGCAAAGTTACGTAATTCTAGAAGGATGCAGCAGCTGACCTCATCTTTAATTATATGACTCTTTCAATGCATTAATGGATTCATAGTGCTATGGTGTTAAAGATTTTTCAGCTAGGTGAGCTTAGCATCAGAACTTAAAAGCATGAATTTCTCTGAACATAAATTTGAACTGATAGTTTCTTCAGTCTGCAAAATAGGGTCGTCTTGATTTTCAGCAATAACTGGTAGCATTTGAAGACCAACAAAGTGAATTATAAGTAGAACACTATCTATATGAAAGTTCTTGTCTCATAAAGAGAGCAATATAGTATAAAATAGAAATTGAATCTTCCTGCCAAAACCTCAGTCAAGTAAGCAGGAAGAGTCCCRTCTTTCCTGTTTGTTGTGGTAGCCTGGATATCCAGAGCAGGGTTTTGACATTGTAGCTCTTGAATTTTCAGATCAATCAGATGGCCACAGCTCCTGACTCTCAGAGACTGAAGTTGTTAAGAGAAGTAGCTGGTACCAGAGTGTATGATGAGCGTAAAGAGGAGAGTATTTCACTAATGAAAGAAACAGGTAAGAGCAGTTTAAAGAGTGAACATTTTATGCCACTTTAAATAATGGTTTATGCCTTTTTCAGTAAAACTAATGGCTTGATTTTTATTTATGAGGTATTAAAAATACAGAGTCTGTTATTTCCTCTTTAAATTTAAATATCTTGAAAGGTTTATTAGGTAACTTAATACATCATTTTTGAAATAAAGCATCCCTTTTAGATGAGTAAATAAGATAGCTGGCATGCTATTCTAGACATTCAGTGGAATTATCAGCTGGCATGTTTCTAAAAAAGTGTGTGTGTGTATATTTATACATATATATTTTATGTATATTATATATAAATGTCTAGTAATGTCTACTCGGTAAGTTTTTGTAGTGTCTGTAATTGTGTTTGTGAACCAAAAAAATACGTTTGTTCTGTGTAAGACAACCTAGCCATTATGCTTTTCATACTATGGGGGCTATTTAAAGAAATTCGAGACAGTTCTTTCTGTTAAAAGTCATGGAKCAGTAGTTAATGACTTAGATTTACAGGCTTGAAAACTGTGGGAATATGTTGCAGTGTTTAACGGAAGTTCCATCTCRTCTTTTCTAAAGAGGGCAAGCGGGAGAAGATCAATGAGCTGTTGAAATACATTGAAGAGCGACTGCATACTCTAGAAGAGGAGAAAGAGGAGCTAGCTCAGTACCAGAAATGGGATAAAATGAGGAGAGCATTAGAATACACAATTTATAATCAGGAGCTTAATGAAACTCGTGCTAAGCTTGATGAGGTGAAGTATCTTGTTTACCTACAAAATATAACATGAACTCTTGATCTGCTTTATGTAGAAATTTCCTTGCCTTGCTTGGTAGAATCTTGTCACTATCCTTAGCTAATGTAACACGTCATTTTAGTCCTTTTGAAAATAGAAGTTTGCTAAAGTATGTTCTTGCTGATATAATTAATACTTCCCTACAGCTTTCTGCCAAACGAGAGACAAGTGGAGAGAAATCGAGACAGCTGAGAGATGCACAGCAAGATGCCAGAGATAAAATGGAGGTAAAAATACATAAYAAGGAGTCTTCCAAAAGTGTTCAAAAAATAAAAGGGATATGCACAGTTTAATCGACTGTAATAGTCTTTTCTTGTAGTCAGTTCTGTTTTATATTTCTTTTCTTTCTGTGAATACTTGGTCTAAATCTGAATTTGGACACAGATCTTAGAGTTTAACAAACTTGAATTGAGAAGAGTTCCCATAGTGCGAGCTGAAGCAGTTAACTTCAAAAATATGTTAATTTCTAAATCTCTGCCTTCATCCTCTTTGAAAATATGAAGAAATTATCAGATTTCTTAGTATTACTATGTAATCAAGTTATTTTCAGAAGGCACTGAGCTGTGCATTGGACTGACTAGGGTATACATACAGTGTTTAAAACTTGTTAACATTTGTGTAGGAAATAGAACGGCAAGTTCGAGAACTGAAGACAAAGATTTCGGCAATGAAAGAAGAGAAAGAACAACTCAGTGCTGAAAGACAGGAGCAGATTAAACAGAGAACTAAGTTGGAGCTAAAGGCTAAGGACCTTCAGGATGAATTAGCAGGCAACAGTGAACAAAGGGTAGGTAACAGAGATGAAGTATAAAATGTGATGGATACAAGGTAGCTTGTATTACAGCTTTTCTTTTTAGTAAAGAATAATTCTTTTACAAGAAACTCTTACAACATACTGCAGAATCAAGTAGCTCCTGTTTGTCTTGGTCTTGATTGTTTGACCAATGCTGACCTTCCTTTTCGAGAATATTGTCATCCCATTTTGCTGTCCAGGTGATCRAATACACTGCTGTTATATGTTCAAGCAGGACAGAGTGAGATAAGCAAGTGCCTTGCATTCTTATAATTAAAATACTCTTTAGAAATACATTTTGTTTAATAATATTACAATTCCTGATATTGTCTAACTTTAAATATTTCTTTGCTTTCAGAAAAGACTGTTAAAAGAGAGGCAAAAGCTGCTTGAGAAAATTGAAGAGAAGCAGAAGGAATTAGCAGAAACAGAGCCCAAATTCAACAGTGTAAAAGAAAAAGAAGAGAGAGGAATTGCTAGGTCTGTGCCATTTTACAATGAAAAATCTTTACTTTCTAGAATTATTTGATTCTACCAGCAGAGGGATGTACAGTCAGAATTATACTGCCTGAGAACTCCATAGTTGTATAAACACACAGGTGGCCTACTGAGATCTCCCTTCTCAGTATTAAGGGATTCAAGGGAAAAAATAATGAAWATTCATGGTACTGTTTAAACATGACCAGGTAGTGTCTTTGCTTGTTACGGTAGAGATAAGTGAGGAAGCTTCCTCCAGAATCTTGTTTTTTAAAAAACCTGRAAGACTGTGATGTGGCTAAGGCTAACAAACCACTAGAAGAGATAAAGACTAGGAAAATAAGCCTGTTTGAATTGAGGAGAGAGGAGGAATTCATAAAGGTAACCAAAAAAGGGCCAAGGGATTAGTCTTCCAGGTAGTTTACAACTTACTATTTTGTTACTGCTTGATGCTTAAATTTTAGAGCTTAGCTTAACATTTCCACATTTTCTGGTAATTTCTACAGTGATTATTTATTTATTTATTTATATGAATACCTGCTCTAAGTAAACTCAGAATTCCTGTATGATGTATTTTATGTATTCCCCTTGCTCAAACTAGACTTGCCCAGGCTACACAGGAAAGAACTGACCTYTATGCAAAGCAGGGTCGAGGAAGCCAGTTTACTTCCAAAGAGGAAAGGGATAAGTGGATAAAGAAAGAACTGAAGTCTCTAGATCAAGCCATCAATGACAAGAAGCGACAGATTGCAGCTATACACAAGGATTTGGAGGATACAGAGGCCAATAAGGAGAAGAATTTGGAACAATACAGCGTAAGTTTTCAGATTACTTTTAAGGATGTTTTGGAAGATAAGCTTTTGAAGATAGTTTGTCTAAAATGAGTTTTGTTTGAGGAAGACCATATCACCTATTTAAATGAATAGAAAAGTCTCTTGGGTAGATTCTTTTAAAAATGTATTATTAAAAACATAGGTGCATAAAAACTCCCGTAGAACTGCCTCAGTTTTCTTTTTCTTTTCCCAAAGTTTCCGGGCTGTGTTTCCAGGAAGAGAGACAGACCTGCCTGGCTCCTGTGTCATCCTATTTCTCAATGTTCCACATAGATAACATTTATTTTACAACAGTGATTGCTTTTTCCTTGTTCTTAGTGCAGTTTAGATTGCAAATTGGTGGAAAACTAGGCATTGGTTCTGAATCTTAAAAAGTAATTACAATATTGAATRAAAAGATTTTGAGCTTGGCTGTAGTTCATAGTGTTGTTTTCTTTGTGCTAGAAACTGGACCAGGATCTTAATGAAGTGAAGGCTCGTGTTGAAGAACTGGACAGAAAGTACTATGAAGTGAAAAATAAAAAGGATGAACTACAGAGCGAAAGAAAGTTAGTAATTCATTGAAATATGTCTGAATCTCACTTAAATATGAAGGACCCGAACTGTGTAGTTGTTAACATGGCATGTAGGTATGTCTTTAAATATAGCCATGTATCAACTTCTGCACTTAGTTACCCGTTAGATTAGCAGTCTTGAAGAAAAATCTGTCTTTCAGACTTAATTCGCATATAATATTTTTATTATTATTGTTTTGTAGTTATCTGTGGAGGGAAGAGAATGCAGAACAACAGGCCCTTGCTGCAAAGCGTGAAGACCTAGAAAAGAAACAGCAGCTTCTTAGAGCAGCAACAGGAAAGGTAATGCCTTGGATCGTGTAGAATTCCCTCTAGAAGATTTTCCTCCCATTTTTAAAGGATAGAGTCAGTTTTATTTGAAAGATAGGACGGTTACTTGGTTTGGTTTTAGTTTTAGTGTCACAGTATAAATTGTCTCTTATTGTCATAGTACAAATGGAAAAAAATACCTCTTARCTGTATTCTTCAAATATTTGTAGCTCTTATGTTCCTTGGAGAAAGTGAGGTTTCCCTGCACTTGGGAAAAAAGTGAACTTGGAAAAAATGAAGGCTAACTTACCTAAGTTTTTTTGAATGAATGAAGGCTAACTTACTTAAGTGGTGTGTTTGGTTTTGTTTTGTTTTTTATTGAACTCATCTCATGGTTGCAGTGATTTTTTTTTGTTTGTTTTATTTTAAATAGGCCATTTTAAATGGTATAGACAGCATAAACAAAGTTTTGGAACACTTCCGTCGAAAAGGCATAAACCAGCACGTTCTAAATGGCTACCACGGAATTGTGATGAATAACTTTGAATGTGAACCAGCTTTCTACACTTGTGTTGAAGTTACAGCTGGGAACAGGTAATGGTGTTGCTTATTAAAGCATCAGCGGTAGCCTGCAGTATGTTAGAATTTAATTGCTAGTACAGGTTCCTGTTGAAAATTTTATTGTCTGAATTTTGGGCTCTTACATGCTTGTAAAATTCATGTATGTTATTATTGAATTTTCATAATTCTAGGAATACGGATTATTTAAATACTAATTCTTATTTTTTTCTCAAAGTGAAACTGACAGGTATGATAAGTTAATTCCTGCTGAATAAAGTGGGCAGTGCCTACTGTAGGATCCTTTATCTTAGAATGCCACTATGATATGAATCAACAGGGGTTTTTACTTGCCGCACTGTAAGATACTATGTGTGAAAGAACCTAGACTGCCACTTAAAAGCTGTCTGAGAAATGTTAAGTAGGTAATGAGTGTCTGGGTGTGCAATACRTGTTCCAGAAGGTGGAACTGTTAGGTGGTCTGCTGCTTCCTGCACCAACTTGACTTTTCAAACAAACGTAAATGGCCTTAGACTTGTTGCAGTCATGGAGATAATAKCAGAAAATCGTTTTCCAGGAAGGAAATTTGATGTCTTTGCTGTTCCCGTTTTTTTTCACTTCTTTCAGTATTTMTTCTGTCAGCTCGTATGTGGTTGGTGATAGTTTTGTTGCCTTTGTGTTAAAAATGAGGATCCTGTCAGGCTCCTTTGGCTCATCTCTCCCTGTACTGTCAAGTCTGTGGTTTCATGTTTGCTGTCATGTTTCATGTTTTCTTATTCCTGTCCCCTGTACTACCCCTGTGTAGTATAGATTTTGTCTTGTTTTTTTTGTTTGTTGTTCCTAATGCCTGTAATGCAGCCGATAGGGAGACTGCCCTGATACAGCACAGGAGCTGTGTGTTGCCATTAGCACAGAGTGAGGACAGACATGATGCGTTCTATGCAAACTCGCACAGAAATAGTGATAAAAGCACAGTTTGAAGTGCTCTTCCTCTTCTGTGTGAACAAGGCCTTTTTAAGCACTACGCTTTTTTTTTCCTCTCCATGAAATCCTGTTATGGTTTGGAAACTGCAGTAGTAAACTGCAGTGAAGAACATAGCACAGTTCTTTCTTAGACTCCAAGACTTGATATCGGTCATGAAAAGGATGATTTCTGTGGTCTCTTCCTTTTACATGGAGATTTTTCTTTGTCATGGGTCATTTCATGTTTAGAAACAAGCTATGTGAATAGAGGAGGCTGAGTAGCATATATGGAGAACAGAGGTTTTATGCTGGACTTACAAAGTATGCAAGTATGGGGGAACGGGAGGGAACACTGGCCCTTACAAGCTTATTCTGGGACTGGATGGTACAATGCAAGATTATAGGTTGATTTCATTTGAATGAAAGTGATTTTTTTTTTTAATAGATAATATATATGCAGTAGATAATTGAAATCTTTCATATAAATATAAACAAAGAAATGCTAATTTATAAAAGCATGTTTCCATTGTTTTTCAAAGGTTCAGCAGCACTTAAAACTGAACAGCAATTGCAACACAGCTTTCTACTGATGTTACTTTTATTGTGCCTGCCTGCCTAATGTTTGTTTCTTGGGCTTGTTAATTAGACTGTTTTATCACATTGTGGACTCTGATGAGGTCAGTACAAAGATCCTAATGGAATTCAACAAAATGAACCTTCCAGGGGAAGTTACCTTTCTGCCTCTAAACAAGCTGGATGTTAGAGATACTGCTTACCCCGAGACTAATGTGAGTTAGTGTTCACTTTGAACTGTGCTTTATTCTCTCCCTACATGCAAAACCTCATGTTTTGCATTGTGTCCAGCTTATTGCCTGTCACTTCTTTTTGTGAGTGTGTTGAATGTGGGCTGATGGGCTGACCAAATACTATTTCCAATGTATTGCTTCATAATACTGAGAGTTCTTACTTGACAACATATGCATTCCTATTAGATTTTGCTCCTTCAGCGTTAAGTTTTGTGGTACRTAGGTGATATAGAAAGTAAGAAGATTTTCCTTGTAACTTGACTATTAATCTTTATATGAATTCCCCAAATGCAACTCCTTGAAGTTGCAAGGCATGTACAAGAGCTGAAGCTGAGGCTAGTGTCATATCACAGTTATGGACACCTTCTCAAAAGTTATTTGAAGTCAGTCATATTTTTGAAATCAAAATAAACAGCAATTTTAAAAGTATTTCATGAAAATACCTCCTCTTATTTGAAATGGAGGTCCATATTGACTTTTTACAATAATAACACTAGAATAAATTCTTTAAAAGTTAATAATTAGATAAAATATTTTTGAGGTGAACTTAGGAYAGCTTTTAAACCTGCTTCAGTAGCAATTTAATATTCAGATGGGGTTCTTTTCAACTCCTAGTTGACTTCAATGAGCTTAGTTCAATCTTGCTCTTTTAGGCTTAAATTGCAGAAGTGGTCACCTGACTTCTAAATGGTTTTGTCTCTTATTTAGAGAACGTTTAAGCAGTGTTTCCTTTTGCCTAATTGACAAGCAGCTGTTATTTCCAAAATAYGCAGGAACTGAAGAGTTTGTCATGCTGTTTGTTTATTGATATGCACAGTTCTGGAAGAGGTCTTAGCTCTAAAAGCTTATTGTTTGTGCAGCCAAGTGTTAGTCTTCAGTGAATGAAATCTAAGTGAATTCACAGAGATGTGAATCTGTAACTAAGACTTAGAGAGTAGAAGTTCTTGTTTAAGTTTGAAGGTATATTGTATTTCTACTTTTGCTGGATTTGCGGGGGGAGCCTCTCTTGCATTCTGTGCATTAAATATTAGTTACAAAGCACTTGCCACGTTTGTGTCGATGTGTTGTTCTTACTGAAATCACTGCCTTTTCAGGATGCTATTCCTATGATCAGCAAACTGAGATACAATCCAAGATTTGACAAAGCCTTTAAACACGTTTTTGGAAAAACACTAATTTGTCGTAGCATGGAAGTGTCTACGCAGCTGGCCAGAGCCTTCACGATGGATTGTATTACTCTAGAAGGTAAATACTGCAATTTCATAAACTTAGCRGGGAAAATGAGATTACTGGAGCAAGAAGCTCATCAAGCATAAGCTGTGTTAAAAKAAAAATGTTTAAAATATTGCAATTGACTGAGGTTTTCCTAAAGGATATCCAAGGAGGAGATRATTTGCTTCTGTAAAATTGCTCAGCTTCTCCCCTTTTTCCTGTAATTTTTGTTTGCTTTTTTTACTGGTTAGTGCTAARCACTCTTGTGTTTCCTTCTCCATCTAAATAAATTTCTTCTTGCATACGGTGGCATTTCAGAACAGAACAAGATGAGCTACCCAGTGCTGAAAGATGATGATAGCAGTCTTAAAATGAAATAGGCCTTTATATGGAATATCCCAATAAACATTTCATTTGTTACAAAACAGTGTATATAGTAGTTACTACAAACATAAATGCGGTTCTGGAAACTGATAAAGCATTTTTGTAGAGCAGTTGAAATGCTAGGGTTATTCTGCAAGCTGTGTCATAGAAATTACTCAGGAGAGTGCAGTGCGCAATTTATCTTGTCATTTTCTTATGTTATTAGGTGATCAAGTGAGTCACCGTGGTGCTTTGACGGGTGGTTATTATGACACACGGAAGTCTCGTCTTGAATTGCAAAAAGATGTTAGAAAAGCAGAAGAAGAACTTGGTGAACTCGAAGCAAAACTCAATGAAAACTTACGCAGAAACATTGAAAATATCCTTTTGTTACGCTCTGGAAGGATTGTGATGACAGCTTTTGTTTTGCAATGAGAAACAATAGACTAAGATTTTTTTCTTAATGCTACAAATTAGCTCTGGCACTTGTTTTGACTGTTGCCTGTGCAACTCTGTTATGCATAGTATTGTATCAATTATAATAGCAAACGAGCTGATAAAATAGAAACRGATAAAAAAATTAGCCATATGAAAATTCTCCATATGCAGATTGGGCAGTTCTTCTGACTGCCATGCTGTAAAAACAGCAAAATGAAACTTCCAGGGCTTGTTGGTGTTGGTATGGCGCTCGAGTTGTTTCCATTGACACTCTTTCTCCTGTACAACAGCTTGTTTAGTACTACAACAGCAACTGAATGTGACTGTCTATGAAACTCTGGTATGGGGCTTTGTGAGGAGGGAGTAAAAATTGGAATTGCCAGTTACTGTCTTCAAAAATGTAGAGAGAATTTTCCTTAGCCCAGAGCATGGATTAATAATGAGATTGACCAGCTGATGAACCAAATGCAGCAAATCGAGACACAGCAGAGGAAGTTCAAAGCCTCTCGAGACAGTATTTTGTCAGAGATGAAAATGCTGAAAGAGAAGAGGCAGCAGTCTGAAAAGACATTTATGCCTAAGGTATGATTATGATATTGGAAACTGTTACACTGCTTTTATGTTACTGTTATCCTTGTCATTCATGACCACCTTGCATTCTTCTCTTCATAACATTCTGTGAAAAGATTGTCATAAATATGTACTGTCGTGGAAGCATGTGGGAGGAATGACCAAGAGGGAAGTCTCCCATTTGAAAAACAAGTATTTTATTTCTCCTGGACTTTCGATCAGAATTTTTGTATGGTTACCTTGCCCATTTAGAAGGTTACATGCAAGCTACTAGCTGTTTCTTAAGATTGCATTAGTTAATTATTTGATGACGATTCAGATAGTTGTCCAAGTGGTCATCTCTGTGGGTTGGGATTTTTATTGAAGTTGCTACACTAAATGCATGTGTTTAAGTAGAAAAGTGAAATCTGTATAAAAATGGAGAGAGGTTTGAGGAATGATCCTGTTTAACCTGTTCCGTAGCAACGCAGCTTGCAGAGTTTGGAGGCGAGTTTACATGCCATGGAATCAACCAGAGAATCGTTAAAAGCAGAGCTGGGAACAGACTTGTTGTCCCAGCTCAGTCTTGAAGATCAGAAACGTGTGGATGCTCTTAACGATGAAATCCGGCAGCTACAGCAAGTAAGAACCCTATGCTGTGTGTTAAACATAGTAGCCACCTTTTTGGTGTCTTAAAACTTTGTGTTATGTGAAAAGATGTATTTTGTGATTCAACAAGTGTTTGGGTAGTAGTCAGGCGTGTATGGAACTTTCTCATCTACAAAATGTATTTTTGTATGTTTTTCTCAAATGCTGGTACGTTACTAGCTGTATTGCTTGAAAATTAGAGCTATTCTATCTAGGACTCATGGTTTGACCTTTATGCTTGGATTTTTTTCAACAATAAATACAAATAGCTGTGATGTGGAATGAGCGATGCATTAGAAGGAGAAATAAAATATTCTGAGTGTGCTGTTCATGAAAAACTTGTGCGCCCCTGACACCCCTGTTATTGGAGAAATACTACCTAAATACTTAATATTCTCTTAAAGACTCTTAATAATAATTAAAATATTTAAAATTCTGTATCGCTGATTTTGTGACACTAGGTGGCTGCAGAGTTATTTACTATTTCTATGCTAAAATTAAGAATAGCAGTGTTAGCAGTCAGATGATATTTCTGTACACAGAATTCTGTGAAGAGATGGCCCCCGCTTTACGCTTTTTAGCAATTTTTATGTTTTTTAATCTTTTCAGGAAAACAGGCAGCTTTTGAATGAGAGAATTAAACTGGAGGGCATCATCACAAGAGTTGAAACATATCTCAATGAGAATTTGAGAAAACGCTTAGACCAAGTGGAACAAGTAAGAGTTTTTATCTTAGACTTTTTTTTTCCTTGTGTTTACTCTTGATAAATATGCATTTACTACTGTGTATATTACAACTTAAAATGCTTAGATAATAATCTGCTTTTGTTTTTCTTGAAGCTGGCTTAAATGTTTCACTTGTATATCAGTGTAGTATCTTAAAATGTGAGAGTGAGTAAAACCATACAATATCTATATGGAAGACTGTTAAATTTGACAGATTTCTGTAAAGACTTAACTATAAAATTTCAGTAAAACATTTTGATAGTCACGTGTCGGCATCAGGAATAGCAGAAGACAACTTGGTAGCCTGCTTTATACTTCTTTTCCTTTCCAAGCTGACACTTGATGCTCATTTTGTCCCTCAGGAACTGAATGAGCTGCGAGAGACAGAAGGCGGAACAGTCCTTACTGCCACGACGTCAGAACTCGAGGCCATCAACAAGCGAGTGAAAGACACCCTGGCACGATCCGATGGTTGGTAATGCCTCTTCTGACAAAACTGCCCCTTGTTTGAGAGTTCACATATACCGTGTTTTGCTCTAGAAAATGGAGCATAATATGACAAGCAATCAGTAATATGCAGTCATCTAATACAAGTAATATACAGTAGTTCTACACTACGTAAGAGGTTCTTGGAACTTATTCCAGAAAATAAATAATGCAGAATCTTGTACAAGTCAAACAAATGAAGGATGTCCATGACTGCACATGCATGATTATCCCAGCAAATACGTATGTGTAATAAGAGAATTCCTTCTTCAGGGAAGAAACAACTTTTGGAAGCAACTTTGGTACTGGCATGGTCATGTATAGTAGTTCTTGAATTTTGCCSATCTTCGCTATCTAATACTAAGTTGCTGTGAAACAGGAAATGGCATCTGTATGAATAACCTTATTTTTTTCCTCTCTCCCTGTTTTTCTCTACAATTTAACATCACCTTACCCTTTTTTTTTGATCTTTCTTTAGTTATATACTTAGAGCAAAATTGAAAAATGGATATTTCAGCCTTTCTATCTTAGATGAATCTGAAAGTTAAGATTATGTATTCATCTATATATATCCAGAGAGAATGTTTTAAGATAGTTGACTAGATAACTCCTGGTTTTATGGAAGCTTGCAAACTAACTGCTTTGTGGTTTGCTCTTTTCTTCCTGTCAATATCTCAGATCTGGATAATTCTATTGACAAAACAGAGGCAGGAATTAAAGAGCTTCAAAAAAGCATGGAACGCTGGAAGAACATGGAAAAAGAACATATGGATGCCATTAACCATGACACAAAAGAACTTGAAAAAATGACCAACAGGCAAGGCATGCTCCTCAAGAAAAAAGAGGAATGCATGAAGAAAATCAGAGAGCTGGGTTCACTTCCACAGGAGGCCTTTGAAAAATACCAGACTTTAAGTTTAAAGCAGGTAATAAAAGTGTGTTTAGTTTCATGCTATAACAATATGAAGTGTTTAATGTGGGTGTATATATGAGATCACWTACACATCTCGATTGTCAAACGTGGCTAGAACTGAAACTCACGTTATATTAATATTTTACCCTATGCAGCTATTTCGTAAACTGGAGCAGTGTAATACAGAACTGAAGAAATACAGTCATGTGAATAAAAAAGCTTTAGATCAGTTTGTGAACTTCTCGGAACAGAAGGAAAAACTGATAAAAAGACAAGAGGAGCTGGACAGGGGCTACAAGTCCATCATGGAGCTGATGAATGTACTTGAGCTGAGGAAGTAYGAAGCTATTCAGCTGACTTTCAAACAGGTAACACTGACAACAGTTATGAAGAGCCTGGAGTTGCTGCATATTTTCGTGTTGCAATATGTAGCTGCTGCAGGGGAGAAGAGGAGATGAGTAGAGATGTTGCATAGTAATAGAAAACTATCTGTAACTGAGGCTTTATTTCTTTGAATAGTGTTAAGTAAGGTAGCTTTTTAGTTAATTGATTACTTAGGTTGTGTGGGCATTCTGATTTCTGTGTCAACTTTAGAATACTTTTTTTGTTGAATTTCCTCTGTATTATAGACGGCCCTTCCTGGGGAAAGTTTGATAACAAACTCTGCTCCCAAGTCCGCTCACCAACTTAAGTGAAAGGCATTGCTGCTGATAGCAAAGAAACAGTCGTACGATGATGTAGAAAGTACTTTCCTAGAGGTTGTTTGCAACTTTTAACCTCATCATAAATTTACTGAAATCATACTTTATTTGCTACTATTCTACATTTTCGTTGTTTTCTTTGTGAAACATCTTGTGCTGTCAAAGAAGTTGGTTCARATGTTTAGAGCAGTACCTGTGTGTGAGATCTTTCCAGTTTGTACTTGAGCACGAATGCAGGTTTCTGAATAAAATCACACCGCACAAATACGTAAAAGCAGTACTTGTTTCTGTTTTATTTAATAATTTAGAAATAACTGGAGCTGCTACTTGCTTGTCTTTTTATCTAAAGGTGTCGAAAAAYTTCAGTGAAGTTTTCCAGAAATTAGTTCCTGGTGGCAAAGCCACCCTAGTGATGAAGAAAGGAGATGTGGAAGGCAGCCAGTCGCAGGATGAAGGTGAAGGCAGCACTGAGAGTGAAAGGGGATCTGGCTCACAGAGCAGTGTGCCGTCTGTAGACCAGTTCACTGGAGTTGGCATAAGGGTAAAAAGAAGTATTTTTATTTCAATACACTCTCAGTAGTCTTTCAGATTAAATATATTGCTAAAACAGTAAAAAATCAAGTTTGAATTTTGGTTTGCTGTTTGCTTATTGTGCTGATTGTGCTGTCAGTACAATAGCAAATAATGGGTGGTCATCTAACTRCTGCTATCTTCTTAGGTGTCGTTCACAGGAAAACAGGGTGAAATGAGAGAAATGCAGCAACTTTCGGGGGGGCAGAAGTCGTTAGTGGCCTTAGCACTGATATTTGCTATCCAGAAATGTGATCCGGCTCCGTTCTACCTGTTCGATGAAATCGACCAAGCCCTTGATGCCCAGCACAGAAAGGCTGTTTCAGGTAGCTGCCTGCTCTAATTTTACAAGCAAAAAATTATGTGATTGAAGGTGATGGTCTGTCTTGTAATGCCTGCTGATGTTTCAGTAGCCTTTCGTTGTAGAGACCCCTGTTTAAATAAAGGCCCCATGCGTATGCCAGAAGAAARCTCTTTTATTTTCTGAAGATTTCTGTGAGCTCAGTTTTCAGTAGAAGCTTTATCTTAACATACAGTGTTTAAAAGATCTTCTCAGTACTTTTCAATGTAATAGAAATATTGCTGTGGTTGAAATGTGGCTTAGTTAAGAGCCAACTCTTACTGCATTTGGTTGGAGATGTGCATAGCTTATTTTCCATCATTAAAACATAAGACTGATTTGTCAAGTGTTTGGATTTGTTAGGGTTAATACTGGAACTAAGATGTAAAACCTGATTTAAAAAAAAAAAAGCTAGACCCATTCTTGATTTGTTTTGTACTTACTAGTGAGCAAAACCTTTTTTAAACAAGGAATAGCAGAATATTTTGGCTGTCCTAGATTTGTCCTCTTGTGTAGAAAAGTCGACATCAATAGGAAATTCTTATGTTCTTCTCTTCCAGATATGATCATGGAACTAGCTGAACATGCTCAATTTATTACAACAACTTTTAGGCCTGAACTGCTTGAGTCAGCTGACAAGTTCTATGGTGTAAAATTCAGAAACAAGGTAAATAAGTTTTACTTYTGGCTTTTACTGAAAACTATACCAAGCTGTGAATTTGAGACTGGATTTTCCATTTCCTTAGAGTTGCAAGGGAGCCCTGACTTATTTTAGTGGTGGTTCTGTGGTTATTTCAGAATCTGGTATAGAATTTCTCCCTTTTCTGAAGGAGAATTAAAGGATCTAAATCTGTCCCTTGTCATTTGCTTTAAGTGGAAAACAGACGTTCGTTATAGACCCCTTGAATCTTAATGGGAACTTTTGGGAATAAGGTTTATTTTGTGAAGATGGTTCTAACCATTCCATCCTCTTTGTTCCACCAGGTCAGTCATATCGATGTGATCACAGCAGAAATGGCCAAAGACTTTGTAGAAGATGACACCACACATGGTTAAGCAGAACTGTACTGACAGCTTGTTTGAGGATGTGTATAGTGTGCTGTTTTTGCCAGGGAACTGTAAATTTAAAATCACAAATCCTTAGTCCTTGTTTAAAATAGTTTTTGAACATACATTTTAACCAAAACCTCAGAAGGTTTAGTTTCAGAGGAGCCCGAGTGCTTGTTTTGTCTCTGTTGCAGTATTTTATAAGATGATTGTTAATGTTACCTTTATACAGTACCTGTAGTTTGAGAGTTTTATCTCCCTCCCTCAAATCTTTTGTAAAGTGTCCTGTTGCTGTTTTAAAGCTTTTCAAAAAGTGCTAGCTATTCCTTCCTAATTATAATTTTATCACTTATAAACTCACATTTTTTTTAATAGCTTCAATAAAAATGATTGGTTTTATCGCTGTAATTTCTTTTTGATTTCGCTGCCTTTCTTTAGAGGATTTCTCTTGAGATGGAGTAAATGTATTGGTCGTTTTGGAGCTAACTTCAGTATGAGATGATTATTGGTTCAAGCCCTACTTCTTTCTTTTTACATATTGTCAATGGCTGTCAAAATTGGATGGGGTTTAGGCACACCAGTCACATGCCAGCTATGGCTCAGCAGAAAATAATTCCAAACTTGTACTTAGACAAATTTACAGTATTCTGGTTATTGAATTGAAAAGAAAAATGTGCAAATGTGAAGATTCGTATTGAGACAACTTCCCCTTCCCTGTTGGCCTGGACTTTTCAAGGACAGTGTAATAATTTCTTATGTTTTTTCAGCCTGGAGAACCAGCAGAGTTTAGGGCAGCTMTCAGTCACCAAAGTAGGAATCATTTCCTGATGCCAAGCTGGACCTAGGACAAAGTGATGGTGTTTCCTGTGTTGTTTTATGAGGCTTTAAAGCTTTTTCCAGCCTTTTATTTCATGACTCAGATATCAAAGCAATTGTAAAAGCCAAAACAAAATCATCTGGTGTTGCAAACAGTAGCCCTAGATCAGACTTCTGTCATTCCATACTCCACTGAAAAGATTATCTRCTGGCATAAACTTACTTCCAAAAGCCATTTCTTAATTTATTTTAAGAGATACATTCCTCTTTCTCTATCTTTCTATCCTTCCATGTAATATAGCCTTAGTTTTCTTGACCTAAAACAGTACGGTGAGATACTTGTGTACTGCATTTACTCTCTAGGCCATTTCCCTGGAAAAAAAAAGGAGAATAAAGCTGTCCAGGTTTTCATCTGCTGCTTAAGCACCTTCGCTCCCCGCTGAGAGCAGTAGTTGGTGCAAAGGAGGACGTGAACGTGTGAGTCTCCTGAGCCAGGAACTGAGTACAGGTAATTGCAGGGAAAGGTAGGATAAGGGGAGAAGACTGAAGTTGGTAACAGGGGCAGCTTGCCCAGGGAGATACAATCATATAGGAAACGAATCTTACTGCTATGAATCTTACAGGCCACGAGGAGAAGAGGGCGTCATAGTTGATGTCATGCAGAATTGGCTGTAATCAAAACTTCCAGTTCTGTCCACCCACCCATCCTTTCCCAAATAAATAAATAAATGCATTTTAGCATTTACGCTTTGAATTTGAGAACCCTGAAGCCTTTGAAACATGTCCTCTGCGCACAGAGAGCTTTAACTGGGTTATGCCTTCAGGCTGGCTAGGAAAACCAAGCATCCTGGAGTTACTCACAGGTGGAATTAGTGAATTTCAGGTCCCAAGAATCTAGTTAAACTTGGCAGCTGATGAAATAAGTTGATACCTAAGGCTATTGATTTCATGCTGTTTGATCTGTTGTATCTAACTAAATGTGTAAATGTCCATAGGATGTGACCATCCCAATCAGACCTTCACTGTGGTAATAGCAGGTTGCCCTTGATTATGTGGTTAAGCAGTGATTATGTGGTTAAGCAGTGGTTAGTGTGAACTTCAGAAGAGATGCACAGTCCACAGGCTATGACACTTTTAACTTGATTTGTTAAAAGTGTCTTGATGTACTTCATTTGATCAAACTGTAGCTCTAATGAGGAAGCTGTAGATATCTTTTGAGCAAAATCATTTTTTCCTGTGGTGGTAATCATACTGAGGCCTTAGATGTAACTAATAAAATGGTATCTTCATCTATGCCAGAGAATTTGCTGTGAGATAGCRCTGGCAATTCTGAGTCTGTTATAAAGTACAGTAGAAAAAATGGGCAATGATTCTAGTTGGTGAAATCAGCTGAATCCTGGGTTACTAAACAGAATAAGAATAGTAAAACTCTTACCTATTATTTTCAAGCTACCTGCTAAAGCCTGAGTCTTGGAAGCAGTTTTTGTACAAAACTGGAGGGCTGCATGAAGGCCTCCAGAGGTCTGAGCATCGCAGTGGTGCTGCAGGTGAGATGGGCTCATGCCCTGTGTGTCGCCGRGCTTGTTGGCGTGTGTAACTCCCAGGTTTAGGAGTTGAAGGTCGTCTCAATTGGGAATTTAAGGTGAGTTGTTAAAATGCACAGCAGTTCACCGGAAAGGAAATGACAGAACAGCTGCATGGAAGTAGTAAAGCCAAATGTGGAGTTGTGGTATGTGCTGCTTTAAGAGAAGATCTGGACTAAAAGAGGAGGAGCTGCCTGTCCCACTGTCCCAGTGACACAAAGGGCATTTCCCAGGCTGGTTTTCATCATGACAATGTCGGGAGTTGCCCAAGAAAACACAGATTTTATTCTTGTCAGTCACTACTCATCCACTTTACTGTGTGAATACATATAGTTTTATGACACAGTCATTGCAAAATGCAGCTAAGAGGACATGATTCTAAGCTATGTGAATTTGTCATATTAATGATGTTTCATACTTGATCCACTCAAGTTTGCAGTTCAGCAGTTTCCTGTCTGCCAATGTAGTTAATTCTTGCTGGGGTTTGAGAGGTTTGAACCTTAACCCTTTGGTTAGGGGTTAATCTGTGTCCTTGACTTTCYTCAAACAGGTCCAGTTCTTCTCACTGTAAAATTTAAGGGTATCCTAGATGGAGCAGAAATCCTGAGTATTCAATGGCACATGAACATGTGGTGCCCGGCAGCTTCTGGTAGGTTCAGAAAACAAGGGAAAGACAGAGCTTGTTGTTTTGGGTGAGTAGCAGAAGGTTCTGATGCATATAATGGGAGAGAGATGGTAACTGCAGTTATGATCAAAAGGAAGGAATTTGGGGAAAATGCCTTTTTTGACTATTATAATTCTCAAGCACAACTGCYATTGCCTGGTTGTGCAGACTGTGGTGGGGGAGGCAGCCACATACAGCCACTGGTAGCGTAATCCAGCAAGGCCAATGTGGCTGAGCAACTGTTTTCATGGCTCTCARTCTGTGGAATTTCATCTTTAACTGAATAGCTCATCATTGATGATTCATTTTTAACAACTGTGCTTCAAATATTTTATAAGAATTTACTGCCTTTGGGTTTCGCTTCACTGTATTTAATTTAGTGTCTTAGGTGTCATAAGGAGTAGTTGGTAGTTTAAGACAGCAGATGGAGCTAGACTGGGCTAAATAGGAATTGGGTTTTTTTCTTTTTTAAATTAAGATTAGTATCTGAATTACAGCTTTTTGCAAGATTTTTTGCAAGGCATTCCAAGCTCCAGGGATTTTCGTTGGTTATGAGGATCCTTAACAAATACAGAAATATGCAATAGATGGTTACACATGGGCAAGAATGCAGAAAAATGAGTGGAAAGATGATGCACCCTCTTATCACTGGAAAAAAAAGACTGAAAAACGGTCTAAAATGGTCTAGTTGGATAGAACTGTGGCATTTTGAAGAAATATATGAATGAAGTTATGTAAGAATAATTTTAAAATTGCCCTTCTCGCCTCCCCCCCCCCMCACACACACACACAATACACAATTCATATAAACTCAAACCTGAAACGCTACCACAGAGTATAAACATCTGCTTCCTTTATGAGAAATAACTAGTAATTCTTTCCCCTAACCTTCTTGACTGGATAATCCTGCCTTTGCAGCTGGATGTGTGGGGCCGGGAGCGGGTGATGCCCGAGGCAGGACAGAGCCCGGGGGGGATGGAGCCGCCCTGTTCCCGTCCTGCTCCTGGCTCCAAGGTGGGGAGCGCATTGTCCTCCATGCTCCCGRCAGCTGCGGGATCCCCTGGCTGCTCCCAACCGAGCCTGTTTATCCCTCGTCCCCCAGGAGCAGCAGCGGGAACCGCTCTGGAGCACCAGGTTGTGCGAGATAGCAGCCCTCACCTGGGGGAAATGTCCCTCTTTTATTGCCTCTGCTAGGTTCCCGCTGGTTTTACAAGCTGAGAGGCCTCAGATATTGTTTCAAAATATTATCCTAGCGAAAGGCAACCTTAGGCCTTGGTGCGGTCTTTATTTGCAGCATCCGTTTTCATTCCTCACTGGTCAAAATGGATGCTTTTACAATAGTCTAAGGTAGAAATATTTCCAATAGTAGTTTTTTTAATATAAATTTATTTGTCTAGGGATGCTGCTTTTTTTCTTTTTAATTTGTAAAAAGCAAACAAGTGCACTATGGGCTTATTTTAGGCAGGGGCACTTCCCACCTCTGCCCTGGCCTGTTGTCTTGTTTCTCCCTACCCCATTGAGCTCACATGCAGAAASAGACAGTTAGGCTGAGATCCTTAGTTCAGTTGCTCTGTCCTTTTATTCCTTTCCTGTTTTCTCTCTGCGATGCCTTTCTGTATGACCACGAGAGGGCCTCTCCCGCAGCGCACATTCACCTTGCTCCGAGTTCAGCCACTTAATTTTATTTTTTCCCCTCCCCACTCATTCTCTMCCAGGCGTTTCTTATTAATGCGACAACACTGACTCGCACTAAAAATCAACATGCAGCAGCCCTTGCATTCCTCTGCTGCTGGTTTATGAGCTAAGTGTTAACTGCATTCAAATGGATTCCTTTCAGCCACGGAGGGTTTATAATCGTGCTGAGCCAGCATCGGTTTTCAGTGCTACTGAATCAGCAGCCGCCTCATGTTGCCTTTTACTTTGGGAGAATCGTGCTCTTTTTCTCAGATGCTCCCAGATTTCTACTTGCAAAGGGAAAGAGCTGTTCAGATTTACTTATCAGTCATGTCTTGCATTTGCGTTTGCTCCTCTGGGTGGAAACATTAGGATGGAAAAGGCCGTGCATGAGAACTGGAGAATTTGCATGTCATTTTCCACTCTTCTAGARATATGATTTAAATAAGAATCTGCGTGTAGAATCCGCTCCTGCAACCGGGCCCTAGAGGAGATGAGCAAGATGCTTGCTGGGTTAGGAGGTTCCCTGTGAATACTGTGCATTGGATAGGGGGCATTTCAGGTAGTATGCACGGTATCTAATCACTTCTGACCTCACCAAATACTAGCAGCTGCTTCTAGAGCTCGGTGTTCAGTGGAAATCATTGTCCCTCCATCAGAACTTAAGCCTTATGCTTAAACTTGAGGTAAAGATATATCCATGACTTTCCGTATTCAGATCACCCGAGAACAAAGATGTCTACGCAGGCAGCTGCACGCAGCCCTTGCTGCAGTAGCGTTGCTTGCCCAACAAAGATGCTTAGACTGAAGCTCGTGAAGCTGCTGGGTCACTGGAGCAAGGAGTGAAGAAGGGGAGAGCTTTTCTCTCATCCTGTTCTCCCTTCTTCCCCTTCTCCCTCTTCTTCAACAGACTGAGGCAATCTCTGGATGAAAAGCTGTCCTTGGAAAGTGTGTTCCTGTGAGAAGAGCGCTCAGCACGGGGTATTTTTGAARGGTCTGTCTCCTCAGTGTTTTTGAGTTACCTCGTTAAGGGGCTGGGGTTGGTGTTTGGAATGTGCCGCAGGGCGAGGGGAAGGGTGGATGGATGGAGCTGCCGAGGAGGTTCCCAGCACAGCAGGGCCCTGGGCTCTCCTTGGCCGCCTGCGAGTCTAGGGAGCCTCTCTGGGGCAGCCCGTGGGGCTCTGGGGTGACACTAGGTGTTGTGCTGGTTCCCCAAAATACCGGCCGCTCCGCAGAGCAGCCCAGAATCAGGAACTCGGAGAGTCACAGGTAAGAGTTTGATTCTCAGGAGCATTTGCCTTTTAAGTTTGCTCGTAAGAAAGCCTCCCTATCCTTGACGGATCAGACAAGGTCACCTGGCAACAGGCACCATGGCTGCTCAGTGAGTTGCCTTTTCAGATCGACGGCACAGGAATCTGCAGCATTATCCATGCCATGTGGGCCTGAAGAATCCAGGAATGGGGCCCTGGGATGCAGGTGTGAGTTGATGCACTGGCTCATTGTGGAGGCTGATAGTTAATCGCTGTTGTGCCCTTGCTGACCTCTGTGGAAAGACAGCTAAGGACTCCAACCAATTCCCCTGGTGCTTGTGCTGTGACCTTCAGCAATTCAAGGGCTGCTGTTGTCTTTTTCCGTGGGGAACTTCATCCACGCTTGCGATGCCCCTTGGAGCACTCAGCCTGTGCAACAAGCAGCGTTAGTGATGCTGCTGCTCTTGCTCTCTGTGAGTATCCAGGTACCAAAACGTGTAAGGCAGGATCTAGGATGCTTCTTTATGCCTTTTGTGGAGTCACGGAGAGAGAAGGAGGAGCTCTGTCCATGGAAGGGCTGTCTGTTCCGTGTCCGTGCCTCCTAAGCAGCGTCGCAGGGCTTTGCCAGCTCCAGTGAGATCCTCTGCCTGGTGCCTGGGGAGCTTTATTTAGCAGGATGTGCAGCCTAACAGTTTCAATTGGGAGACTACTCTGAATAAAAAGAGAGGGTGAAAGAAACTAATTGGGTACCTAATATCCAAGGTCACTTTCTTGCATAGCTTAATAATTAGTATCATCCCGTGTGGCATTGCATTGCTCYAACAGTTCCTGCAAATAAGGTCTAGTCCGCTGTCAGTACCAAGCCCCTGCATGGATCTCATTCCACCGGGACTTGGATAATCATTTTATGAGCCCGTCTGGGGAGAGCTGAACACCCGTTACGCTCTGTGGTTTTCCTGACGTCCTGTTCTGGGGCTGTGCGCGGCGGCAGCAGCACCGCTGGGTTCGGGTGCCCTCTCTCACGGCCTGGCACAGCTTCGCCCTCGTGGAATTTACAGTCACCCCTCTGGGTAGTGCTTGGAACAGCTTCTTTTTTATTATTTGTTTGTGGTGGATGATGGGTTAGGCCAYGTGTCTCATGTTTGCTGACCCTGCCCCTGCTCTGCCTGTTCCCGAGGTGCTGGTGCTCCCGCAGGAGGTCCAGGTCGAGGTCTGCAGCCCCAGCCTGTGCTGCTCCGGGCCGAGCCCAGGATGGCCCTGTCCTGCATCTCCTAAGGTAACTCCTCCAGGATGCTGTGCACCCACAGGTCTGAGATGCCGGGCAAGGAGGAGGGATCTGCTTACAACAATAGTAAGAATGCAATAATATGAACTTCCTTCGCACCCATTACTAGTGTTTGGAGAGGCTTTTATTTAGGCTGGAAGTTAAGGAGTGGGGTGGTTTTCCAAGACATGAATGAAACACTTCTTGCTTGGCACCAAAAATGGCAGAAGGCCTTTGAATCAAATTAACTGTACACAGATGTGAAATGTTAAATGCAGATACACATAGGCATTACTGACACAGATGCAGTTTTGATAAAACAGAACCGAAATGTCAGGAAACTCGACATGGTTTATTTCATTTTGCCACTTGCCTGAAACAAATACATAAGATACCAGCACAGTATCAGCAGCCAACCATACATGAGGATTTATCCTTGTAAAGCAGTTTGATCCACACCCTCAAGATCAATGGGAATTTTTCCACCAAGTTTACTGGCTCTTGGGTTCCACGCACAGATACAAAAGATTTTTCTGAATGGCTCACCAAGGTGAAGATCTGCCCAACACTTGAGGATTCTTTGGGAAGCAGTTTTGTAAACAGTTAGAGCTTTAGTGTGAATGTAGGGCTGGAAGACATTCATTGCTGTTGGCAGTCATCACAGGAACATGAATGTCTCTGCAACCCTACAGGGAAAGGACTTCAGTAGCTTTACAGTGATGTTACAAAGTCAAAAAAAAGAAAGTGAGACTATATGGAAATCATGTTTATTATTTTGTTTGTTTGTTTTTGTTTAAGTAGAATGTAGTAAGTGCTTCTTACTCTGCTCCCCTTGGCTTACATGCGTCTTCAAAGGCCATATCTCAAARCTGTTGTCCCTGCCCAGGAAGGCTGGGAGCTGCTTTTCAATTGCAAGCTGAAATTCTGGTGCGGCACGAACGGCTGCGAGGCAGCACAGCAGACCATTAGGTTTGCTTTAACGGCATGGGAGGAGATAATACCGGGCAGGAGGAGGGAATGGTGGAACAAGATTTAATGGAAGTGACCAGCAACAAGGAGGAAGAAGAAATTCTTMCGTGTAAGAAGTACTCAAAGAGCAAGAGCTGATGGCAGGCTAGTTGTAGTGTCCTAAGAGAAGTACCCTCCTCCAGATATGCTTCATCTGGACCAGCTCTGACCAGGGATACTTATGAGCAGTGCTACCTAAGCTCTRTGCACAACGTTATTAAGGCCAACAGTTTCAAAGGGTTATGAATTTCCATCTCTTCTGGCCGCTTTCCAATGTGTTTCTGCATGTGCTCTGGCTGCAGCACTCACAGGTTTGCCTTGCAGGCCCAGGCAGTCCTGTGTGAAGGCGAGGTTGATGTTGTGGGATGCTAATTCCAAATCAAAATACCTGCTCTCACCCCTTATAGAGGTCGGATCTGAGTTGTCTGCCAACAGATGAGATTGCTGCTGTGTGCTGAGGCCTTGTCTGGGCTGCACGGAAAGGTTGGCAGGGGATTCCATGTATGAACATTGGCTTTGATGCTCTTGATGAGTGATCCAGAGCACACGTTCACAGGCATTTGCAGGACCAGCACGTAGCGGATGAGCAGATCTGCTGTGGGGGCAACCTCAACCTTCTGTCAGAGATGGCCATGGCGTAGCTGAGTTAACAGAGCTAAATCTCAGTTTCTCTGCTGAGATTTAGCTTTAAAAGCTCTTGAGTGTCTGTGAGACTTTGTGTTGCAAAGCAATGCAGAGGAAGAACAAAATGAACGGCCTGTGTGTAGACGTGGTGGGAGGTAGCGGGGAGCAGACTAACACAGCTTCATTAAAATGTTTTCCTGGCTTTCCTTCTTAGTTGAAGTATCTGAGACTTTGAAGTTGGGTGATTTTTTTGATCAGTTCTCAATATATACCGCAGCACAGGGGATCTCAGTTTTCAACAACAGAGACAGCTTATGAGTTGATAGGAAAATGAGACATTCCCTACATCACTGTTATAATAGTTCCTCTGTCTTAATAATCCCTGAAAAGCTGAGGCAGAAAATGGGTTGCTCCTTGTAGAGAAGAGAAGTTGGGAACCATARAATTTAGATTACTTTGAGACTTCTGTTCCTTTGACTTCACCAACTGTCGGAAAACTAGATGGCATCAAAGAATCACTGGAAAGGGGCTTATTTAATTTGGAAATTTATTGGAAATTGTCACAAGTGGTGGTAATGCTTAACAGCTGCTTTAATGTCCCTTTACTGCAAAAGAGAGCTGCATTATGCCTGGATAAGTATTCAAAAGCTGAAACTGTGAACGATGATAATGGAGATGCAAGTTGAATTTATTCTGGGACGTACAGACACCTAATTCCACTGTCTCTGCTACATGTATTAAAGACTCAGGAGTGCAGAGTTTGATTTTTTTATTTTATATATATATATATATATATACACACACACACACATATATAGTATTGTTACAAGGAAATTAGATACATTTTTTGTTTTAAAATAAATTAGCTTAAAACCATTCAAGTGAGATGGTTATGCAGATAACAATTCTGCCTTAACATAGAGTTAGAAAACACTTATTTTCCAACTGTGGCTGGTTTTAGTTTTCATGTGGCTTTGAAAATATTTGTTGTCTTTGAGTTTTCTTTTTGTCAAGTTTGAATTCAGGAAAAATCAATCCCCAGCTTTTGAGGTGGAACAGAGGTTTTGCTCATTCAGAAATGGGAGGCACATCTGTGAGCTGGGTGAGAGATCACTAAAACGTACCTTTGCAACGAGAGGTTCATCCTGCTGTGTGAGCTCGTCCTACCTATTTCATCTTTCAGTGAAAATGCAGCGTAAGAAGCAGTGAAATGAGATTTTCTTAAGTGCTTGAAATACATCTTAGAAACAGACAATTTTGAGTTAGGTTCTTCTGGTTAATTAGCTGTAGTTTTSCAGTCTGAGTTCAGTGGCACAATGGCTTGAAGAATAGTTTTTATTGTATTCACCATATTAATTATACATCTTTTTCAGCTTTCTTATACAGCTGTTACTGACCACTGGAAAAATTGTGTGGTGATATTTCAATAAGTACTTCTAAAGTATGAAAAAGTCAAAATCTTTCCACAGAAGCAGGCCCGAGGTGAAGGAGCACAGGCTTCACATCTTGGAACGCCAAGTTCCTCAGCACCACTGTGATTTCTACCCATTGATCTGGGTCATGGACTTTGGGAGAGGGACCTCAARGAGAAAAATAATTACAATCATAAACCAGGAAGATGCAGGCAAGCACAGAGGAGTTTTGTTGCTGAAGTCTACTTCAGCTTGGCTTACTGGCCCTCCAACCCTGTGAGGTGAGTCCTTATCCGGCAACTACTGGATGCCTTGAGAGATTTTTGGAAAGCAGACAGAGGAAAGCCTGTCTCTAATGAAGCAGCACCGTTCAATGCACAGGGTATTTCTGAAGGATTAACAGAGCCTTGGACATGCAGTGAGATACAAGGCCAAGTGCTTTCAACCCATTCCACTGCAATAATCCATCCAAGTTTTATCCATTTAATTGTAGAATCTGCATAGAAAGAGACTAAGAAATTGTAAATAAAGCTCTTCAGAACAATTATTGATACATACTCTTCATGACTAAAAAGATCAGCTCTTTTAAAATTACTTTTAAAGCCAGGTAAGACCTGTGGGGGTTAACAGTTCTGTACAGTAGAATTTTAACAGTATCCATGATCCATAAATCGTGTTAATTGATGGGAACCTTGATGATGTATATGAGAAGGTTTATGGCTTTGGGAGTGAAATGTTTTGTTTGTTTTAATGATCTCTCCCTTCTAAAATCCACCGTAACTGGTGTCTTCATGATAGCATGAGAATGTTTATCAGCAGGGCCTAGTTTTCTGTAAATGACTCTGAGTAGCTRCAAGGCTAGCTGCTTACTTTTTCTTTGAGAGCAACACGTTAAATGGAGCAGGAATCTGATCTTGTAGCCCCTGGGCTGGGTTTTGACAGAGGAAACGATCACTCGCTCCATGGCTCGTGTGTCAGGAAGGGTATCTGGGAGAGCTGGGAGGGAAAAGGGGGCTGAGGGAAGCCTGGGAAGAGGACTGCCAGCTGGACAGCGTGTTTATAAAGAATTTATGGACCAGCCTATCCCTCGTACTTGCACATAGGAATGGCTCTCTTTTTAGTATGACCTTTTTTTTACTGAATTTTTGGGGGATATTCAGTGAAGATGCTGAAAAAGTCTCTTCCCCAGAATACACAATATTTTATGTGGAATGAGACAGAGCTGAAATGCCCTGTCCAGAGGGAAAGTTTTTGTTTTGTGTTATCCTTCCAGCAGGGGTTTACCCATGTGTGCTGGAAATTACAATAGTGAATTCTCCAGCATGGAAATTTGGTGTGAGGATTATCGGCCTTAGGTTTTCTCAGTGTCTTGCAATCCATACCCCCTGTTGGCACAGAGGGTCTCTGGAGCTTTCACTGCAAAAGTTTTGAAATGCTGATGCCTGAAATTAGTTAATCTGAACTCTCTGCTGAGGAATAACAGAAAAGAATATTTTCTCTATTTTACCCATTCTGCGTGCCAATATCTATTAAAAACCATTTCTCTCACCTCCCTTAAGAAATTTGTTTTAAGTTGTCTGGCTTAAACAAGCTGGTAGCATCACTCTCAGTGATTAGAACTGATCAGTTTTCTGAGTTTACTAGACATAAACCTTGAAAACAAAACTCAGGTTTCCCTTGCTTATTCCTTTTTCTTTTTATAGATTTACATATGAAATATGAGTATAGAATACCGAGGTATTTCAGTGCATTGGCTGTCGCTCCTGAGCTGGATCACGGATGGTTATCTGCAAATGAAGCAGAGCCAACCTCAAGGCTGCTGTCACCTAGAAGCAGAGCTTGGGTCGTTGCCTGCTGTTGTCCCTGCCTCGTGCTGGATGCAGCTCCGTGTGCTCAAGGTGAGTCCTGCCCATCCTTGCGGTGTGCAGGTGCAGCTGGGAGTGCTTGCAACCGGTTCCTTGGGACTGAAATCCCAGTCTAGTGCTGAGACTTGTGCAAGGGATGGCAAGTGTCTGTTTCCAAAATAGGTCCACCAGATGTTTAGTGTGATTATTTGGTCAAGATTGTATTACTGCGGGTTTTATACAGCATTTGGGATAGTGCTGGTTTTTAATCATCGGTCATTTAAATGAGCACACCAAGTGCTGCAGTGAGGGAAGGCAGTTGTTTATGAACCCAGGGGATGCATCACTACCACGTGCTCCAGGGCCTTTCTACAGCCTGATCCTGTGAGATGTTCATCACAGTCCAAAAATAAAACTTGTTCACAATGTGATGTATGGAATAGTCTTACAGGGGAAGGGGAGAGCTTCATTGCTTGTATCGCTKGACATTGGGACTGCATGAAAACTGGAAAATATTACACCATAGTTGTAGCCTTTCAAATCTCCTCCGGGGCTGCTGGCAGTGATTGCAAAGCTTTATAATTCATTATAAAACTCCATTTCAAAACTCTTCTATTAGCTTTTGCTGGGAGAAGTGCTTCCTTTTAGTGAATGTCAGGTAGGCTTTGAAAGGTAAAGGGACTGTTTCTGCAAAACAGTTGCTCATGTTTCTGCTTGATTCTCATGGCCTGTATATAGGAGATATTAATATATAAATCCTTGTTAAAAACAAATGAAATTCTATAATGTGGCTACACAGACATAGCAGTTCTCTGAATTCAGTTTGGGCTCCAGCTCCTTCTCTTCAGCCCTTCTCTGCTGAGGCAACAATGTTCATGCAATAAAACAATTGGTCACACCTAATTATTGAGGCTATTTGCAATAGCATACAAAGAACCCAAGCAACAAATGTTTTGAAATGGCTAATCAATTGTTACAAATTTAATTAAGCCAATACCAGAGCATCTTACCAGTGTGTTTTTTACCTAGGCTGAGGAAAGGATGTTAATTACAAATTCATTCAATTCTCTATGAGGCTTAAGCTTCAACTTTATACCATAAATATTACTTACATCCAATTACAYTATCCTGTCTTTGTTGTTTACACTGGAGTTTTTTATCTCTGGACTGCACTCTTGGAAAGTAATATTTGGACTTGGATGTACAACACTTGTTTGGAGTGACATACACAAATCCCCATGCACCAGAATGAAAATTCAGCCCTAATCATCAAAGGGAAGTGAGGGCTAAATGAATGTATGTCATGTGTATCCAATTTCTCCACTGATCATCCGGAGAAAATAAATCACAATGGGTGTCCTTCCACCACTTTTTCTTTGTTTAAATAGCTAGAAGGAGCTGTAAGTTAAAATCACACTTGGACTCTCCAGGGAATACTGAAATGAGCTAAATATTTGTTGATTAAAATGCTTTGACCTCTATTAGAGCCACTAGATAGGCCTGATTTGTTAGGGCTGCACTCCTTTTTGTGCATGTGTGTGTATTGCTACAGGGTAAAACTGGAGAAGCACATCTCAAACTAATACACRTTTTCATCCATTTCTGATAAATCTTTTTTTTCTAAGATTTCAGTCTCAGATGTGTTTCTTGTGTATCAGTCTCTTCACTACTCTCCTGCTGTGCCAGGATCTTCTATCATCTTTCTACTATAGAACAGAAAAGACAAAAATGATTCACAGAAAAGAAATAAAAATAGTGAAAGGTATTATGGAAAAGACTGTATTGATTAATGGAAAGACTTCAAATGCCACAAATCAGACGTAGGTAGCCAAGTTGTRTTTATTTTCAATGAGAATGAAACAGCTTACAGCCCCTCATCTCTCTGAAATGTTCCCCTTTAGCCTAAGGCAATTTAATTTGGAAAGGATCGTTGGAAGAAATTTGATAGGTGTTTAAAATGAGTAGTATAAAAAGCATGCTGTCCCAGCAAAGSCAATTTTACCGAGACTCAGAACCTGCTCTAAAATTAATTGAAATCAATTGGAAGGACTTCTGTTGACTTGAGTTTTGGATGACGCCCTGGGAGGGCTAGGTTCAGTACTCAGGCTTGCCACAAATTTCTGGAAAGGCTTCAGGGCAAGGAATTTAGGGCCTTATATACATACTGTGGCCCATCTATTGTAACAGGATTCACAAAAGGGSAGACGTCTTGAAAGCATCTTGGAACTGTTAGAGCTGAGCAACTTGGAGCGGGTACTGTGTCAGCCCATACGACCTCATATTTTAGGGCTCTCTTCAAAAACGGGGTTACCRGGTACTAATATAAAGCAAATAACTTGTGACACTTGTAGTCACAGGATGCTTTCAAGACAATTTAATAACATTTAGAAAGTGAGGATTAGGCACTTACGAGAGCAGCATCTGCAGTCAGACTAGCTTGGATAAAATGTCAGGGGCCACCAATCCTCATGTTTCAGAGCGTAAACTTACCAGCAGCTGGAATAATGAAGCAGATACCTCAGTGGAACAATATGTCACTGTTAGGCAATTTACAGTATCGTTTACGACGCGCTGTCATTAGCCATACCTTTCTGTGGACGTTCCCCCAGCAAGGGAGTCCTGGACCTTYCTACAGCCTCTCTTCAGACCTCCAGCAGTGAGGCTGCTGGGCACGAGCTGGAGATATGCTGGTGGTGCCTGTGCCTTTCATCAGCAGCAACAACCTCAGTTTGAGAAGCTTGGAGATAAGGTTTGGTAGCCTTGGGCTCAACACTCTGGAATGAGGCGTTTCTACCTTGGCACACTCTGGCACAACGTGTTGGTCATCACCAGCTCCATCACTGATGGCTTAGTCAAGTTGAAAGTGCAGAAGGTGAGAGGCTGTTCAGGTGATTCAAGTCAGCTTTATTAGATGACACCAGTAAGGCAGAAAAATCATCAGGAAAAAGAAGTTAAGGACAAGCAACACAGTGTTCAGTCACCCAGGGCACAGAGAAGCAGACATCAGTTCCTGAAGGTTTTTGGATCTCCTTGATAGAGAGAATTTTGTTGTTAGGTAAAAGTTTGCTGATGCTTTCCTAGACTGCCTGAGGCTCCCTGGGCTGGCTGGTGCCAGCACTTCAACAAAGCTGGAACAGCTTCCCAGTCCTGATAGCTCTTGCAGCCCCATATACTGATGTTCAATCCCATAGTTGTCTATCTCTCAAGYTTGCTTTATGATTTTTATGTATGAAACCTATGCTTGTAGTCCACAGGAGATTGTTCAGACTCCCAGCAGAAACAGGATTTTTCCAAGCAAGGGTTATGCTCTTTTAGTTTTGCTAAGGGGAAAGGCAAAGGTCAGCAGCTGTGGCAGTTCAGTGGAAAAAATAAATACATTTTAAAAAACAGGTTTATCCACATCTTGATGAAAGATTAATTTTAGAAGATGACCTCAACAGCTGAACAGCCCATTTCAGGTAACTCCAGAGTCCTTCACTTCTCTGAATTAAATGTCAGTGTAAATTTCTCTGTCTCTTACTCTGAATATATAGTTGCAGGAGCTGATTTAGATTCCAGGTCAGCAAGATCATGTTTTCCACTGGAAACCTTCCAGATGATGATAAACCTCATCAAATAACTTTGGGCTCACCACAAATGTTGTTGAATTAATACCTTAGATGTGCAGGAACAATCTCATTCACCTTATCTAAAGGTCATGCAAAATACTTGAAATCAGTGTAGCATCCATGCATCATGTGCTTCATGGATTTGGCACAGTTTTGCAGTATGTCCTCTTCTCAACCGTAGAGCTGGCCTCTCTGCAGGAGGCTGCCTCTTTTCACACCGCTATGGGCCACAACATCCGTGGATTCCCCACCCACCTCGGCCCGGGGTCCCTTCAAGAAGGTTGTCTCAGTGTAATGGCTCGGAGCCACCGCCTGGCATGCAGAACATTCCTGGTTTGTCTCTGGAGATCCACAATGCGGGTGCTGACATGTCGCACCCCAGCTGTGCAATTTGTCAGCAGAGGAAGGGGCACGAGCTCTCCCTGCTCCGTCGGGAGGCACTGCAGCTCTGGGGCTGGCACTGCAGCTCTGGGGCTGGCCCCGCACCTTCCCCATCCGCAGCACCTAGGCCGGTCTCACCAGCAGCCACCCTCAGCCTCCAACCGGGGCCTGTCAGGAGCTCGGTCCTGCAGAATCTCTCCTGCAAGTGGGGAGTCCCTGAAACAGATCTGTTTACCGTAGACAGAAGAGTGAGCGTCGGTCATTTTAGGAGGGAATATCTGTCCTGGCRGGGCTACTTGTCTAATCCCTGTGTACTTTGTGATGTATGCCTTTGTTTAAGACACACCAAAGCAGAAACTAGGTATGATAACTCTGGCCTAGCCACACATTTCTGGTGTGTGGAGCTGAGAAAATTTTCACCATGAAAAACAATCAATTTGTCCTACGGTGCTGAGAAGGCTTCTTTAGGACTCATTCAGGTGTCTGTGATGCTTGAGGACTCGATCTGAGATCCCTGAGGGGAGTGTCGGCTTTGAGCCGTGCAGAGGGAGTCGCTGGCTGCGTATGAACGTGTTCCTCAGGCAGCCAAGCACTGCTGTAGCAAGCTGTAAAACCAGCTGCTTTGGCGAGTTACAAATGAATTCTCCTGTTCTAAAATTCCTGGGGCAGGAATGGGATGAGGCAGCCACGTCTATGCAAGGCACTGCAAGGCTTTGTATAATAGAGGTTTCTGTGTATGAAACTCCTTCTGTATAGAGATTTTGGACATGCTTGTCCTGCAGTCGCTATTGAGCTAGGGTTCYTCTGGTCACCATGAGGGGAATCCGTGGCCACAGCAGATTGAAACAGAAAGAGGAGGAAGGACCTCTCGCTTAGGTGACAGTGTCAAAAATGGTGCTGTACTGGGGAAGATTTTGGGGAAGGGCAACAAAATCTGAATTTTCTCCTAATATTTAAATGTTTGCACTGGCTTTTGGTGCCGTGATGTGATGCCCATATGGATGGCAGTCTGCTGCAYGCTCTTGCCTCTTTCCAGTTTTCGTAATTATGGGGGAGTGATTTGAGGGATGAGATGTTGGGAGCTGCTCTGCTGTTGAGAGGAAGTAATGCAAATATTTSTAAGATGAAAGCAACTTCTCAGTGGGTTGAAGAAAGACTGATTTTGATTCTGTTGATGATAGCACACCAAGCACGGTACCCACGTGGAYGATACTTCTCAAGGAAATACAAGGTTTTCTTGGTAGTTAGCYGTTCTTTCCAGATTTGGAACCCAGGTATTGTAAAGACTCAGCTTATTCCTGCTGGTGTTCAGCTTTAGCACAGGAGCTATCAAAAATTATATGAAGGAGAGTTTGGYTTGCATACTAAAACAGCTTGCAGCAGAGTTCACGTGGGACTTTTACATGAAATGATTATTTTCTTTGCATAATAAGGGCTCAACTCTATACATTGATAAAATCACCATGCCTAAACAATTAAGGCTGCATAAGCTATTCGATATTCTGGTACTGATCTGTTTAGAAGCACTTTTAAAAACTGGCTGTCTTCACGTGACACTTGGATCCTAAATTACTCTCTGATTATCCTTCAGCGTCAGTAGTATTCATCTTCATTGAATGGTACTCAGTGGTTTTGCAAAAAGCAGTCTTTTTCTGACAGGAAATAACCAGTCTTTCCCTCCAGCTAATACATATGGTAATGTAATTTCCATGCATGAAAAGAAGAACCGGTATTTAAGGGCTTTAAAATTTAAGCTTTTTAGGGACTGGATGATATTCCTAGCTTAATATATTTAAAAATAAATAAATAAGTAAAAGCCTGAATAAAASCTGCTCTAAACGTTTTATTTAAGACCATATGTATTTAATACTAAACGAATGCTAGCAATTACTTATTGTGCACRGGTTTGGGAATGAAAGGAAAAAGTTCTTAAACCAAATGTATTATTTATTACATGCGTTAAAAACACAAAATGAATAAGCAGTATTGTAGTGGCTTATGGAGGAGTGGCTGATGAGAAACAGAAGGATGACTGCAAACAGATTAGCCTGGCCACGATCTGAAATGAAATATGTAACAGTGAAAGCTCAGAAAGATAAATTAGCCTCTTAACAGGCATGTTATCTCAGGAGTCAAAAGTAACATCAAGGAATTTTTTTAAAAGCACACTTAGTCCTCAAAATAATTTAAAAAATAGTTTTCCCAATGCCTGCTGTGCTTTCTTTTCACATTTCTTTAAGCAGTCGGCCAATGTAGTTAAAATGGCAAACATTTGTCATTTCTGAAGTCAGAAAGGAGCATGACACAAGCTCTTAATGACATAAGCCAGTATTTTGGGATCAAAGTGCRTGCATAAGCATCCTAGGTATGATCAGTTGCACATTCCAATCTTTTCTAAACGCACAATGTGTGGATTGAGGATTACGTTATCAGCAGCTCGAGGTGCTGAGGGGGTGCACAGCTTCTCACAGTAAACGCGACGGACAACATTAATTTATTGAACGTTGCTCTGCATCAGCCCTGAACTTCTGCAGGATTTGCCTTTCATCGGCAGAGCACCCTGGGGAACTGAGCGTCTCCGCGAGCCCTGCTGATCCCATCTTGATCTGCTTAACTCTTGAAGGCACCTCAGCACGCCACAGTGATTGGTCCCACTTTGAATTTTGTCTTTCTCCTTTACAGACCTGGCAAAATATCTTCTCTCGTGGCTTGTCCTTCCTAAATTCCTTTTTCTCATTATTTGTGGACAAATGATTATTCAGCTTTCAAGATCACACGTTAAGTCAAATTCTATAGATGATTCTGTTCAACCTATACAAACATCAGCACTGTAGCCTAATATTTTTAAGCAGCAGCTCTCCCTTGTATTTTCCTTTTTAAACGTTAGGACTTCCTGAATCTTTCCTAACATTGCCATTCTGCTGAAATGCAGTTGGGAGCAGTGGAAGCAGCGCAGGTGCAGGGAAAGGCAAYGCGAGAGTAAGTGCAAAAACACCCTGCCACTTGTGGCCACCTGTTTCTATTCACATGCCCTGAAATGAAAATTGCTGAAAAGGGGCAATTCAGAAGTAATGCCTGCTGAAATCTCCTCAGGAAGCTGAAAAAGGAGAACCTGATAACAACAGCTCATAAAAGTGAATAGTGACTTACCCGGAAGGCAGATTCCGTGCGCCCCGGCACTGGCAATGTCTGCTTCAGCCTTCACCTTCTCCATCCAGCTGGTGCTTGGAAAGAACAACAGGCTCCAGGGGCACGGAGCAAACTCCAGGAATAGGGTCCAGCGTAACTTAGGAGAAGCTAATGTGCCAGTAATCTTAAGCTGCTGGGTCTGAGGTGGTTTTCATCCCTTTTCTTGTCCTGAAATTGGTGACATTTCTATTTATTAGCCGAAGTCAAGTAAGAGAGTGCTTTCCTCCCTCCACAGTTTGTTAAGGAGCACAGTGTTGCTGTCATTCTTCCTAGATGAAGTCTTTCATTCCTGCAACTGGATACTTCTGTTACCTCAATCCTATTTAAGACCTGACATCTTATTCTTCATGAAATCATTTTTGTATTTTAACACTGATTTTATGGCTACTTGTAATACTTTCATAACACTACTACCATCGTTCAAAACACTCCAGAAATACAAAGTAAAATCGCCTATATGCTGCAAAAATAGCAGGGAAAAAAAAAAAAAAAAAAAAAAGCACAGTTTATTCCTCACCATTCCTGGGTGTATCACCCAGTTTGGGAACAAGCTGTTACGCATGCGGAGCTGCCTGTGTTGGCCATGCACGCTCCAGCTTCACCAAGCTGGACTTTTCTGCTAAGACACGACCATTACCCACAAGACTGTKTTTCTTCCAGAGCCAGTTCAGGTCCAGAAATACCGGTAATATCCAGGTTTTTCATCTTTCAGTTTTCCAACCCCCCCCGCCCCCCCATGTCCCCAGAAAATGCAGGGTTGATTGTATATTAATTTCACAGAGGATTACACTCCGGGTATTACATTCACAGGGGATTAAATTTCAGGTCACAGAGGAAGGACCAGGTTCAGGCACGAACCAAAGAAAGGTCTCGCTTGGGCTAATATGTGCATTGACTTGGTGTTGTTCCTAGGTGCATTTCTTTGCCACTGTAAAACTTTATGGCTAGTTGAGCTCTTTGGGCAATGCAAGTATAGCTATTTTTGTTATTGGATGTGGAGCTATCTGGGGACACAATATCCTGTGTGCCTGGCTCCATCACTTTTCTGCTTTATGGCCCCTTTCTCTTTCCTGGTTCTGCTTGTGCCTTTGCTAATTTACCCTCCTAAAGAAATAAATAGCCTGACTGTGAGGTTATGAAGGCCAAAGGGCTGCTTCTGATTTACACGAATGCAAACTAGAACTGCAGTTAGATCAGGATTTCACCTTTAGTACTTGGATTTCTACATGTGGGAAACCCAAAAAGGCATTGCAAAAGGTGGGATTTATTTTTAATTGCATTTGGGGACACAGTAAGCATGTCTATCCCAACTCGGAGTTAGTGGGGTTTGCATGGGTACCTCTATWGACACTTACGACTAAGATCTATTGATAAAGGCAACAGTTTTTGCTAAAATCAAAGATACCAATTTTCATAAATTGGACCTGGATAAAGTAACACATGGTGCTTTGCCCAGTTGATTGCTTGTGATGAGTTACACTAGTACAGCTTGCTAGGCTAGCTGAGGGGGGAAACGGCTTCCCTGTGCACGTAAATAACTGGGTTAGGGACTCATAGAGCAGGAAGGACTTTCACAGCAATTTGCAGCTGTGCAGTTCTAGCTCGAGAGTCCGGCCCAAGAACGAAGCTGTTTGGCCCAGTTACTCCGTCCTTCCCCTCTCTTACAGCAGAGATACCGCAAGGCCTGGCCCCAAACCCCCTGATGGTGGCTTGAATGAAGGACCCCGTGGACCCAGCGACCYTGAGCAGCTGGTGAGGGGAAGGTGGCAGCGGCGCCCCGGCCACCCCGGCACGGCAGGAAAGGAGGAAAAGGCCAGGCCGAGTGATGAGACCGGCTGCTTTACAGACCACGGAGCAGCTTGAACCAGCTCTGAGCCCTGGCCAAGCCTGGAYGCCGAGCGCATCGACCGCAGCGATGGAGCCTAACGAACCACACACGATCCATTTTTACAAGTGATGTAACATAGCCGTCTGCATGAAGTAACACGTTCTTGTGACCACCAGCTTCTAAYCCACGAGCAGACAGTGGTGTCATAGCTGCTTTCGCTGCCTCTGAGCCGTGAGTCACCGTCTTTCACTTCTGCGCTAAGTTGCAGGCAGTGCGAAGTGTCTATCGTTGAGTCCCTCTCAATGGCTTCCTCTGCTCTGCTGATGAGAGGAGCCACTTTTCTCCAGTGCAAGATGCTGCTTCCTGCACTTTGTTTCCCTCTGCTGCCTCACCTGCCTCTGAGATCACTGCTAAGACCAGCAGAGCACAAGTCAATTTTYAGTTATTCAGTGCTGGCTACCTTGAGGTCCTGGCTGGAACAGAAAACAAACATGGCAAAATTTGGAGAAAAGGATGTGAAGCCCTGCTTTTTGCATTTCTCAGACTATTGTGTGCGTAAGCGGTGCATATAAACAAGTCCTGGTTGCCAATTCATCTCGAGAAGGTTCCTCTGGTGTTGGATTACTACCAACAAACTGGGAAGTTGAAATACGGCYGCTTCTCCACTGCCTTGCACCTGGTTTAGTGCTTTGCATCTGCAAAGTAAGTGCAAAGTACGTGTTAAATGCGACTGCCTCAGAATTTTCCAGTCACTCACTGGTGGCAGTATTTTGTGCCCATTTACAAGGTTACATGCTTGTAAATGACTCTGCCAGGTGCAGAGGGGAGGAGAACCTGACCTCCTCAAAAGCTAAACTTTCAACGGAATTAGGATTAATTTTTCAAAGAATCCAGGATATTCCTGCTTTCCTCTGTGCGTGCGCACACGTGTGAGCTGCAAGGGTGGTGAGGRCATCTGCAAAAGCAAATACTGGAATGGCCTTTGGCTCAGCAAGTCTTCTAGATCCAAAGCCTGCTCCATGGGAGGCAAGAGGACCTGCAAGGAAGCGTTTTAAGCRTTATTATTTGGTATAAGCAGCACAATTTCTGCACCACCAGCCAGCTGAAAYATTTCCCCCAAACATACACAGGCAAAACCTTTTTTATTATAGTGTAACATCACAAACACCAGTTTGAATGGCTAACTGCACCTTGTTACAGCAGCATCACAGGGTTGCTGAGCAGGCCCCAGTGCTGCTCYTGGAAGGGGGGAGCCTGTGTTTGACCAGTCCTTTATTAAAAGCCCTGAAGGGCATTTGCTGTGGGGACAATTCTGCCACCTGTATTGCACCTGGGGGCATCCTCTCCTCTCCACACCCTTTGGCACCAGCTGCCGGAGCCTGTGGTTGATAAACGAGTAAGCAGCACCTGATCAATGAGTTAGCAGCAGCTGCCGGGGTGCTGCTGGATGGGGATCGAAAGGATGTGTGCGGTTTTGCTCCTCTCCATCATTTTCCCCCTTCCCCTTGGGGCCGGGAGCGCTGGCCGCAGCCGCGGGKACTCCCTGCACGGGGCAGAGCGGCTCCTTTGCGTTAAAACGCCGCTTTCCCCTGCGGCGCGGCCGGAGCTCTCCGGGCAGATGCCGCGGGGCGACGCGGGCAGCCAGGTACCGCCGCGGGGCCGGGCCGGGCCGGGGTCCCTCCGCGCAGCCCCGCACGTGGCCCCAGGTGGCCCGGCCGGGCTCGCCTCCCTCCCGCCGCTGTCGCCAACGCGGCGCCGGCTGCGCGGGGGGGTGGGGAGCGC
>NW_020455976.1:4699930-4796840 GCF_003342845.1 Nothoprocta perdicaria
CCAGCTGCTGCACAAGTAAGAGCCGCCCGCGCGCCGGGACCGGGCCGGGAGCCGGAGCCGCCGCCGGCCCAGACCGCACACTTGCATTTCTCGCCGCTTTTTATTTTTTAATTTTTTAATTTTTAATTTTTTTTTTTTGGCTTCTCGTTGTGCTGCCGGACGGGCTGCTCCCGGCTCGCGCAGCTAGAGGAACCTGGGGCGGCATCGGGAGGAAAATGGATGCTGGGGATGTTTCCCTGTTTCCCTCTCGCTGGCCATCCCGAAAGCGGAGCAGAAGTGTCTGCGCCGCGGGTGCGGGGCAGCGAGCGCTGCTTTTCCAGCGTGAAAGACACAAACCGGACTCCGTGTGCTTACTGTACGAAGCGTGAGAAACCATAACTCGGTCCATGCCAGTACAAGGCGATCGCGTGCACTAGGTCTAATTTTTGACTCATCATAACACGCTGAAACGGGTAGCGACTCGTAATAAGGCAGAAATTCTCCTATAAAAACCCCAGATTGGGAGCMGTAAGAATTGCCTTCTATTACTTTAAGATCACCCGCTTGAACTGGGCAGTACAAATGAGGCCGGGCCCCGAGCAGCGGCGTTAGGCTGAGAGTCGCGCTTTGCGAGGGCCCGCGGGCCGGGCCGGCGGGAAAGGGGCAGGACGCGCCCGAGGGGCAGCGCCTCCAGTCGCTCCCCTTGTCGTGTCAGGACACACGCGCAAATACACGTGTATTTATCCACTTATTTAGGTTAACTTTACGGCAAACTGAATACAGACGTTACCAGTTGTAAACATGTGCCACGCTGGGCTCCTGTAGTTTAGAGGGCACTTCCTACATTTCTTTAAGTTTTGGAGGGTTTGTGTGTTTGCTTTCAATTTAGGTGGCATAATTCAACCTCTGATTATGTCAACTGTTCCTATTACTCCTCTTTTTATTCCTCATCGGGAATTTCAGCTTTGAAGTTTGCGCTGAGTCGTTAATGGTGGCTTCATAATTCAGCAGGGCTGGAGGAGCCGYGCGGGATTAGCAAGTACCTGGAAGGGAGGTTGCGCTTATTGAAAATCGGTCTGAACTTTTAAAACTGGCCTGAACTTTTAAACCCCAACGATGACCCGTGTTTAATTTTTATCAAGACTTTATGCRGACGCGTGCTGTAAGCCAGATAGGTGAAGCTGTCAAGACCGCTTCGTGATTACATTTCTAGCATGGCACGCGTTGTGCACGGACACGTCGCGCTCCCGCGGTGATGCCCGCCTGCAAATCCGAGGTAGGAAAATGGGAAATGAGTCCCCGTTCGGCTCGGGCTTTGAGGGAAGGGTTTAAAAGCCGGTGCTGTGCTCCGCTCTCCTGTGCCGTGGTAACGTTACGCAAAATGGTAATTGCTGAACGTCCTGCAACGCGATCGCGCCGTGTTGCGAGAGCGCCGCAGTAATTTAGTGCTAGYCTTTGTTTACCTTATAAATAATGTCTCTCTTCTGCATTTAGCTGAGAAACACAGGCAAATCATATTTCGTTTTACAGATAACAGCTCATAAGTTGATAGTTTTGTTATTCAATATATTTTGTAATTTCTATTATGGAATATCTTAAATGGCTGTTTGGAGTTTGCGTTTCAGCATGCTGGAAATACATTATGACTAGCAAAGTACCGGGCCAAGGAGAGTCGTGATTCTTCTCTGTCAGCACAAAACGAGGCTGTAGTTTCCTTGCTAGCAAAGGAGACATTCACAGCAATACCTCCTTTCCCAAGGATTTTGATATTCTTCGCTGCCTTTTTAACAACTGCCAGCCTTTCGCTTTGCGAGCAGYAGTAAACAAGTGGGCAGTTGTAGAGTCTTGATTTTGGGCGCTGTAATTCAGGATAAGATGTTTTGCCTAATTGGATGTTCCTGTAGGAGAGCTTCCACTTTCATTATAGTATTAAAACTTAAAAATCTCTCTGCATCCCTCTTGCCTTTCCCCAATACTTTGCTAGATTTTTTTTTCCACACACATTAAGAGAAGACCAGTGTAATCTAAAAAATAATTAATTACAGCAGCAGAAAGCTTGCACCTTAAGCAGAGAACATTGCTCCGAGGACTAAAATTTAGCAAAGCTGCAGATCTAAAATGTTTTCGCTGCAGCTGCAGCCCCTGGACTCGTGCGATGCAGATAGCACATACCWTGCTGCAAGGGACTTGAAAAATGGTTTTCCATTTTATATCCAAAATGAAATTTTAATACTGAAATGTAATCGAATCCCTAGTTTGATACGTTGTTGATGCATTGTTGATACTACTTCAATACTGTAAGATATGTATTGATGTATGTCACCTACATAACATTTTTTTCCCCTCTGAGTGAGGAAGTTACTGCAGTTGATAATAAGGGTCTAATCATAAAATTTATAGAGTGGTTTATAGAGTTTTATACATAAGCATGTTGTAGTAGTGTTTGATTGGAAGATACTTCTTACGTTCTGCAAAAAATGCCTTGTTGCCGTCCAAGCTGTTAGGTTATAGGACTGAGAAGGAGAAGCTGGGGGGAAGGACGCTTGAATTTTCTGGGGACGACTTTTAAAAGCGCACGCCTGCATGTGAAATAAAGCTGCAAACTGAGTCGAAAGAAAGGATGATTCTGATAATGGTGCTGGTTGATGTTAATAATGGATTTTCACTATGGGTTGTGCAGAAGGACTAGAAATACAAGGAAGGGCCTGTTAACCAGCAAGGATGAAATTGATACCAAAGATCTCTGAAAAGACCTTAAATATGYTACAAAAAGAAAAGTTTTCTTATATTTTTAAACTGCTGTTTTTTTTCCTTTAGGAAAGTCTGCTCTTAACTGAAAACCTTTGCTTACAATTTGCAAGGGGCATTACAAAATGCAGTTTTTAGATGACAGCTCAGAGTGTGAAGGATTTTATCACCTGCTGTTAGAGTGATTGGAATGCATAAGAACCATAAGAGCAGAGATTCCTGTTAATAATTCCAGGTGTTTGATTCACTTCAGTAAGCGGGAACAAGTAGCTGGGAATAACTGAGAAAAGGTTGAGTGCTGGTGGTTCTCTAGTGACAGAGAGGGTGCGTGAAGAACGATTTCTGGGGAGATTCTSTCTTAAAACATGCCACAAATAAACTTCATAATTGCAAGGGACCTAATAGTATTGAAATATAATTTCTTTGCATATTTGGATAATTAGTTTCATGCTTTCTTTTCTAATGGTTTCTTGTGGTAATGTGCATATGGTGGTAACTGAGCAGCTTTTAACCTCCTGTGGTGATACTATGGGTATATATTTGTTTTAAAAATGGAATAAGACATCTTAAAAAAAAATTAGGGGAAAAGAAAAAGTTTTTTTTTTTTTTTTTTTTTTTTTAAACTTCCCTCTCTCCCTCCCTCTTCCTGAAAGGTTTTGCACTCCCAGCCTGTGATTTTTGGAGCTCCTCTGGAAGGAGGATGGAATTTGCAACATCTGCGCCTCGGGCACGCTCAGCCCGTGCCAGCGCTGGGGGAAGCAGCACTGAGCTGACTGATGCTGAGCGCTTCGTGGAGTCCTTTTCTTCCTATTGCTCTTAGGAGGAGACTTTTTGGGGAAAAATAAGTGCCAAAGGATGTTTTTAAACATAAAACCGTGGCACTTAGGCACATTCTTTTCCATTTTTCAGCTTGTTTCATTATGTTTTTTTATTATCTGTAAAATATGATTTTTCTTTTCAATTCGAGGTCTTTCAGAAGAGATAAATTACAAAATGTTTCCCATTATCTACATTAGTCATGGCATTATAGTTTGACGTTTATGGCAAAGGCAAAATGGACACTTRACAAGGGAACACTTGGAGAAATACTGGTTTTATTGTTGCTGCTCTTACTGATCTAGTCTTTCAGTATTTATTTGTCTTTTAAAGTAAATCTTCAGAATCTGGATTATTTTTCTATCCTGCAGAGCTCTCCAAACTCATCTGTTTCATATTGTAGCAACTATAACAGCTCATTCCTCAATGGAAATAAAAAGAAAGCAGAAACTGCTGTAGTCATCTCAGCTAAGAAGTGCTAAGAAAACAAGGGAAAGGAGCTAAAAAAGCAAACTATGCAGTGCAAGCTGTGTGGAGCTGGCTGGGAAATGTGGCATCTGAACCTGCGTTATRAAGCTTGCCAGTGTTTCAGTGTGCCTTTATGTTCTGAAAAGAACCGTGCAGGAATGCAGTTTTCCTCTGAATTTGGAGCCTCCTTGCTTGCTGAGCTGCTGCTTGGACCTGCCTGACGTTCAGTTTGGGRTTCACGGTTCTTGCACCCAACACGGGGAGGCTCCTTCCAGGGGCTCTGCTATGAAGCTCACACTTTGAAAAAGTTAAAAAAGGAAAAGTTTTTTTAAAAAATGTTCTTTCTTAATTGGATAAGTTTAAAAAACTGCCCCTTCTCCCACTATTTGTGATCATGCGAGAACCAGTCATCATTTCCTTACGAAAGATGTGACCCAAAGCTTTTCATCTCCCCTTGCCCCTTCTTTATCCTTTGGTCTAGTCAAGTGTTGGTGGTAAGACCTCTGAAAATCATCTTGCTTATGCTGGCAATCGTTACATAAATTTCTTTTAAACAAAAATAACTGGATTTTGGAAGTTTATTATGTTTTTTTTAAATATGCTTTAGAACTAAAAGCCTACTAGGAGTAAAATTGTACTTGCTGGAGGGAGCACAGAGGTGCAGGCTGGAGAGGAATCACAAGAGAGACCTCCAGAAGAACATCCCTGCATGCAAACATCTCGCCTAGTCCAGTCTTTATTATTAACTATCAACCAAGTCTGGGGGGTCAGAAACATGGAAGTTATTGTCTGGCTTTTAGGGGAGGTCTAGATATCAGCGGTAGTATAATCTCTGATATGGAGTGARATAATCCATCCTTCATGACAGGCAACGTAATTAGTGTTTTATGGAACACAGCGCGTGGCCACGGAGTCCTMACTACTTTTAAGTTGCCTGTATCGTGCTCTGTTATTGGGAATTTAATACTGCTGTTCCCATGGATGAAATCTGGGAAATCAGGTCTTTGTTTTGCCTCCTGCTTGGTCCCTGTCGCTTTGGCCTGATGGGTGGCGTGTCCTGGTGGGGACCTGCCGAGTTAGCGCGGSGGCTGCGGCGTGGGGTGAAGAAACCTCCAAAGCTCCGAATTCCGCTCCTTTCCGGCCACTGTGAAACGGGGAAGAGCTGGAGCCTTAGAAAGGAACTTTGGCTTTGTGGAGGCCTGCAGAGTTTTACTTAGGAGGGTAAGGAATGTTCATGTGAAATAACGATTTTAGTCCCTTTAAAATGTTCTCTGAAACYGAATCTGCTGTTTGTAAAGACGAGAGAGGCTGAGTTTGTTTTTAACTGACTCTCGTGATCTGATTTGCAGCCACACACTTGATCAAATTGACTTTATTCCTCTGAATATACCCTCCCTCCGCTCGTTTTTTTYCCCCCTCCTCTGTTCTTTGTAACATTTTATAGTTGATTTAAGGATGTAATCACTCTGTTGGCCTCTGCCCCTTTTATACCCAGCTGCTTTCGCTTTGTCACACTAATGGCCCGTCACTGTGAAGCTGTCACTTCACACACAGAGTAAAACCTGGAAACTCTTTGCAGTGTGCAAACTTATAATATGTGCCCTGTTCCGAGGGCTCAAGTCAGGCCCATTTCRCGAATGCCTCCTGCCTACTTAGGGAAAAATGCCACATAAAGGCTCTGTGCGTTGTGCCGTGGGAGCGAGCAGCAAGGTCTTCTGCTGTCCCTGAAATGGGGTTTGCAAGCAGACAGAAAGAGTTGATTAGGTGCAGAGTTATTGTTGATTTTTTTTTCTGTCTTTTGTATGCAAAGTGACATTAATTGATATTCATTAATATCCAATGATATTCATTAATATCCAAATACTGTGTGTTCATCCCATGCATCCGAGGCACTGTGCAGGCGCTGGCTTTGCTGCTAGTGTCCTGCGTGGGTAGGAGCACAAGCTGAGCCAGCATGGAGAGGGACCGGCTGGAGCTGTGTGACCTTTGTGCTCTGCAGTGCCCAATTCTGCCTGAATTTTGCCCTCTAGCTCCCAAATCCCTGCTCTGTCGTGTAAGCTGTTGTGTGAAGAGGTGCAGGTGTTGGCAGCAAGCGACCTCTTGGGAGACGGCTCTGGAGATGCCGTGTCACCTGCCCAAGCCTGGCGGCGACGTCGGTCTGCRGCCGTAACGCTCTAAGGGGAGCTCATGTCATGTAGTGCTAACTTTAAAATCTGTCTGGGTTACGTGAGATGTTAGTGGTGGTGACTGCTCTAAGAGGCTCAGGGTAGTGTTCTGCTGCATCGCTTTTGGGTATGCTCTTTACTAGGAAAGGAAAGGAAAAGGAAGTGCTCGATTCTTGTTCCCGTTTGCAATCCCTGAGCAGAAGTTCCTGGGTTCTCTAGTCATAGCTTGCTTGGACTTGGCACAAAACTCGGCATTTTCTATGCAGCGTGTTGGAATTTGGGCAATGTAAAATGCCACRCATTTGGTACTGTCGAAAGGCTACAGCTTTGTGTGTTGTTTGTGCGTGGRTTTTCCCTCCACCCCCGAGCGGGAGGAGCCCAGAGCTGAGGACTTCTCCGGACCACGGGCGCTCCTCAGGGCAGGCAGATTGGAGACCTGCAGGAGCTGCTCCTGTGCTTTCACTCGCGTTGGAAAGTTTGTTTCAARTAGGAGTTTCTGTGCTAAGAACCAGTACTTCTCTCTGCTAATTAGCATCTTCTCCCTTTAGGGCAAAGGAGCTAAGTAGCGGTTTTAAGTTGCTGACTSCAGGGTGCCCTGTGCCGCCCAAGTCCTGGGGCTCACTTTTGAACTCTTTTTTTTAAGTGTATAATAAAACCTGCAAGCTATGTACTGTGTTGAGAATGCAGTGCCTGTTAATGCTTTAGTTAGCATTAGCTTGCAGGATCCAGAGTGCTCTCGACCCGAGCGCGATGCGTCTGCACCGCTCACCGGCCAGGGCGCCGCTCCAGCGCTTGTCAACGTTTCCTCCCTTCCCCTGCATAAAAACCCTTGTCCGGGACGGGATTTGAAGAAAAGATGTTCCCTAAAACCGTGGAGATATTCACAAATTAGGCTGAGCTATTTTGAGCCTTAGGCACCTCTTATCTTCCGAGTTCTTCCATAAACACATCCGGACCGRCGGGCTCCTGCCCGCCGTGCGCTCCCGCCATCCGCGTGCGCTCCGCTCTTCCCCGCTCGCCGCATTCCTGCCGGGTCACCTACAGCCTTCTGCTGTCCCCACCACCAGCAGCCAAGCGTGGGGCTCATTTCTTTACTTCAGCTTCATTCCAGGTCGTGGGTCTATCCTATAGCGACACTTTTCCACATCGTAAGCACCGCGCTCGCTGTTTTGGTGACCTTTTTTCTTGAAAAATGGTGACATTTTTTCTTGACTGTTCCTGGAATGGCCTTCAGTGTCCCCAGTACATTGGGACACATGTATGGGACACATACAGTGAGGAAAGTGTCGTTGAAGTGTCTGCTATTAAGCACATTTGTAAATAGTAAGGAAGACTGGGATTGACTGGGATGGTATTTAGACGCTGCTGTTGGTGGAATGAGCAAGCAGGGTCATAGATAAAGTGGCATCAAAAAAAAAATGCCGCTCAAATCTGAGGTTATTTCCGCATTTTTGCTTTCTGTGGGACAGTTACATTATTTGAACATACCTTCATTTGCAAGCTCCCGGAGAAGTAAAAAGTGCTAATAACTAAATATTTTATATCTGGTGGTAGAATTTGAGTGAGTCACATATCTGCATATCTTCTGTAGATCAGATTTCTTGCAAAGGACAAAGAGTTCTTTTTTTTTTTTTTTTCCCCCCCCATTGCAAAGTATAAAAGACTAGATTTCAATTTCTCTGAGTGAAAAAGAAAATGGAAATTTGTAAGGATTAGCAGTTATTTACTGCATTTGTTTTAGACATTCAAAGTGTATCTGTGTGAAGGAAAGCAACGCCTGCCGTATACATCACATAAATACGTTAGGTGTCCAATCCAGTTTATTGTCAGTGATAAATAGTACTTAAATTCCTCTTTGGATATAGTGTATGAGCCTGCTCTTGCAAAGCCTTATTCATACACATGAGGATTATTTATGTGTCTAAGGCTTTAGAGGATCAGACCCTATCATCTAAATCTGTAAGGCTTCGTGTATATTTACGGCTTGGCTTTTTTTTCCCTTCCTTTTTCTTTTTCTTTTTTTTCTTTTTCTTTTTCTTTTTCTTTTTTTTCCATTAAGATTCTTTAACAGTTCTGTGCTGTTTGTAATCTCCTGGTTTATGGGAGGAATGGCCCTTTTTGGTAAATTTTGAGCACATGGAGCCCTGCCATTTCTTATTTATCTGCCCGTTTAGCATGGAGGATTTTCCTYTTTGGCATTTATTATTTTCAGTCACTAAAAGCTAACATTGTGCTTTGACACTTCTGTGTTTTAAAGTAGGAGAAAGTAGCAGGGTTCTGAGGCCGAGGTCTTGATTGGCAACTTTCAGCTCTGAGTAAATTTTCACAGCTGATCCATAAATCCCTGACGGACCATTAGGAGCTTCAGAGCAGCATTGGCAAGCTCCCCTGCAATAATTGTAGTTTTAAGTTTGTTATATTTAGCTCKCTCACCTCCTAGCGGGATGCCGGGGCGGCCTCGCCGGGAGTGCACTCGTAGATCCTCCGTGCATCCACTTTTTATTCCAGGCTGGTGGTTTGTGCGAGCAGCTCCCGCTGGCCAAGGCAGAGACTGTCACGGACCGTGACTTGTGACAGCCCAAGGGGCTCCCAGGGAAAACGTTTCCCGCCGCTTAGCTGTGGCAGAGTCGCATATAGCTCTGTGAGGCTGAGAGATGGCTCTTCATTTAAAATCCCTGAGGTAATTTTATTTATTTATCTGCAGCAAAGCCGGCAGTTGTAGGAGTGAGCACCGCTCTAAGAAAAGAACTGCTTGCTCCAGTTTGGGTGAGGGCCGCCCACGATTACCTGGGCTGTCCCCTGCGGTGGCTCTGGTGGCACTGGAGGTCTGGCTGGGACACGACAGGGACATCAGGCTAGCTGCTCTGTCAAGGTGCAATAAAACCAGTGCCAGGCACGTGAATGCAAATGGATGAAAGGTTTTCCCTTGAAAAAGGCCCAGCCAGTGTGAGAAAGGTGAATTTTGAAGCGGCTACGTTGCCTCTATGCTAAGCTGTGGAGAATGGTTCTCTTAAGATAGGACCTCATCTGGAGGCTCAGGAAGTCTCCCTGGATTTGGGATCTTGCTGGAAGCAAACTCAGACTTGGAAGATTGTGAGGCACAGGGAAATACAGCAACTAAAACCATGTAACAGTCTTAATATCAAAACCAAAATATATTTGAAAGAATRTGGGTACAAGCAAACTGCACCTTCCTGGGCTTACCCGTGGTGTTTGTGCTCTGCTTTATTTCCTCCACAAGTGGGAAGCAGCTCACTAAGAGGGTGTTAGGAGCCTCCTACGTTTTAGGGCAGTTYACTGAGGTAAGGGGATAAGAAGGGCAGGGGATACTGGCTTAGTAAATACTGACCYGTGGGACATTGATGTGAAATTGCACCCGCTAGCAGTACGTCTGCATGGTGGGTTAAAATTCRCAAATACTTATTTATAGACACATTAAATCAGTGCTTAATATATGTAAAATGTTTATGGTGGAAGCCTAATATGAACCTATAATTGAAGGCCAAATGTGATGGGGAGTGTGGAGAATGAATTCAGAGTCCCACTGATGGTTGTTGCACTGAAATCCTAAGGAGGGAGGAGGCCACGGAGAGGCCAAGGGAAGAGCTTGGAAGACTTTGWCTGCTTTTGTTTCTCTTAACTCAGGCTGCTCCAGTCTACAAATCCGGACTGTGCTTTTACTTAAAAAGGTGCTTTTAATGTGTTATCGGTGACCATCTGACGTCAGCTCCTGTCAGTAGGGGAAGAGCGTGGTGGGAAAATAAGCTGAGCTTTGGAAAATAAGCCGAGTGGTGATAACCTCCAGTGCCCTGTCGCCCCTTCCTCCGGGACAGACGACCCTCCGTTGAGGCATCCCACTGGCGTCATACTGGTGCTGTGTGAAGCAGCCTTCAGTGTTCTTCCCCTTCTGCAGTTTAGCTTGCGTCCAGCCCTTCTCAGCATTTTCTCTTCCTGCTAGATTAATGTGAGAACAAAAGTTAAAGTTATCCCAAAGTGCAGACTTTGTCACTTTTTGTGGGTTTGTACATGGATTATTTGGTGATTGCAAGAGGTGATGGGTGGGAAAGCTGCAGAAGTTGCAGCTTTTTTAACCCCTAACCAGCCAGGGCGCTGGTGAGTTGGATGACGTCTGCGTTTACCTTTGGGGATAGAAGTGAGCTCAGGAGACAAAGCAGAGCTTTTCCCTGATTGAGAGGCTGTCTAGACTTATCTCGGGATAGAGCAGGCTATTAATAGGACATGCTGCATTTCCTTCACATAAAAATACGAAGGGCACTTGCTGAGAAAAAAAATCGTGCTGTGCTCTCTGTCTTTGGGACCAGCTCATCACCCAGCTAAAATTAAAAGGTGAAGTCAGGCAGTTCTTGCTTTCTATTTTTAAACTGCCTCAGCATATGAATGTGAGTGTTAAATCTTTCTTTAGGTCTCTCTTAATTCAATTACCTAATTATTCAAAATATTCTCTGCTCAAATTACTTTGCTGTATTTGTCTTTTTGTGGACATGTTGGAAAAATATACTTTTCTTTAGCTGCTTAATGTTTGTTTAATTAGTTTTATGTTCAATTTAAAGTTATAAAAATTATTCGTCAGCCCCTAGGTAAGCATTTAAAAGCTGTTTGATACATTAAAAAGTTAGCGAGTGTGRGGTTTTTTGTATATATGTATATATGCTTGTGTATCTGGTTTCTCTTAGAAAATATATATACTCTTTTTTTTACTAAACTCAGCACAATATTTTAAGAATGCAAAATTATATAAAAATGGGGAAAAAAATCTGCTTTTGTTGTGATCTAAATCTTTTGTTCTGTGCAAGCCTATTCCTGTTTCGTTTTCCTTGCAGGACTTTTCTTTAGTATTTGGATAGAAGGGGAGGAGGTCCCAGCACTCGGACTGCATGTGACCCATAGATCTGATGCTTCCTGCATCAGATTGGTTTGAGTTTGAGTAGTGATTTCTGCTCCCTGCCTCTCCCTGCCTCTCCCTGAATCTGGGGGGTGATGGGGAAGCAGCTTTTGGAATGAAGCAGAGTGCTCTTTCCTGGCAGGGAGCAATAATGTTCTCCAGATGCTGGATTTCAGCCTGCAGAGGGTGTACCCTGCTCCTTCTGACCACCTCCTCATGTAGTGCTGGGGACACATTGCCCAATGAACAGTGTGCTGTGAATCCATCATTGCTCCTAGAATTAGGAAGGAAAAAGTGCATGCCTGCCCTTTTCCTGTGACATCTGTCTCTTGGTTTCTTTGCCCAGCAGTGTTTGAAGCACAGGCTGCAACTGTCCCTCCTGCACCCTGGTTGGTGGCACCTCTTGTGAAGGAGTTTYGTTGATCACAGCATGGTTRAGGTTGGAAGGGACCTCTAGAGATTGCCTAGTCCAACCATGCTCTTGAGAGCACATGTTGTGTCTTTGCCTCTTCTTTTAGGCCTGATGGATGATGAAAAACACAATATGRAATGGTGACATGCAATGTTTCCTTCTGAGTGTTTTTCCAGTTTCCTTCTCTTTGCTGGTGAGGGCAGCAGAGGTGTGGGAGAGCTTTGGCGAGTCTTTCCTGATGCTTCCCGTCCCGTCGCAGCCATGGCCGCGCTGCACTCACCCTGTCAATCATGTGGTTTCTCCAGCAGCGGCTCAAAGGCTGGAGGAGACTCGAAGGTGTTTCCTTCAGTGTCCAACTACTTCTGCAGCGTGCACGCGGGAGGGTGGTTTTGGTCCTGCTGGTGGCAGAAAAATGAGTAAGCTGCTCATTGCCAACTGCTTTAGGGTGGCCGGAATGCGGAGAGAGCATCTTTGGTTGCATCTCCCTGGGCAAATCCTGCAGACCGTTGATCTGAAGGGAATATTTTGTTTTGTGTGATAGCACATTTCTACTGGTGCCGAGAATCACGTTGCTCTGCGGGGTGTTAAATAGCAGTATAGTCAGATAGCTAGACGGTGATGTTAAGTAACACAAACCTAGAGCCCCAGCCCTCTGGACGCATCTTTCCATGCCAATCTTTGTGCCTGGGACTGTTTGCCCGTGAATTTGTTCCAAGCCTCCACCCCCTCCATAAAACTCTTGGAAAACCAGCTGTTCTGTAAATCTCTCTGGCTGGGCTGGCCAGTCAGCCCCTGATGGCTCCGTCCTGTCCCGTTGCCCGGTGTTGGCTTCGGATTGAAAACCTCTCCATGCAGAGATTTATGTGGGCATTTTATGCCTCGTGTTCGCCTCTCACCTGCGAGCGAGTGACGCKTTTCTTCCAGAACTGAAAAGTGCATTTTGAGACTTAAATATAGACGTGATGCTCACCTAGGCAATGGAGCTTTACACGCCTGCTGACGTTCGTAGGTGTTCCCATCTCCAACTGCAGACCGGAGGCCAATATTGAAAATGTTAACGCTGATGTTACCTGCTGCCAGCTTGGCCTACATCATCTCTTGCTTTTAGCTTTCAGGGCGGTAACTGTTGATTATTATTTAGTTAGTTAGTAAATAACAGCTTTTTTTGCATCTCTGTGGCTGAAACCTGCAGAACTTGTGCTCTGGCATCTCCTGTTGTGCTTTTGCCCCTGGAAATGATGCCCCTCACAGCATTAAGCTATCAGTGGTGGCAATCAGCTGTTATAGGCACCTTAATCCACAGCAGGCTGCTCAGACAGCTTTTGATTTAGCAGCACTTGTCTATTGAGGGTAAGCAGTGCAGGATGATCAGTGAAGGAGTTGCCCTCAGAATTGAGCAACTGAAGCCGGGGTTGTTTAAATGAACTAAGCTACATATTTCTAGTTAATGCAATGGGGAAAGGAGAGTTTTATGGCTATGGTGTGAGTCTAGTGGAGTTGCTAGCTGTGCTCTGAAACAGTTCTTTAAGTGTGGTACTCAAATAGCCAGATGTGGTTGCTACATCTGTCTTGAAAAGTCTTAGCAGCTTTGCCTTGCTGTAAAGCAGACATTTTAAATTCTCTAATGTCCTTTTCAGTAAAGGATTGGATTAAATTACTAGAAAATGAGAAACCATATCTGGATTTTAGTAGCTTGAGCATTTATACATTTATTTGAATGCTTTAGAGTTTACACGAATAGATTTATTAGTGGAGCTAGGCATTTTGGTTTAAAACTGCGCTATAAAAATTCTTTTTTTTTTCCTTCCTCCTGTGTCATTAAAAGTGCAGAAGTATTATAAATCATCTCTGACATTCAGATTCAGGGTACTGTAACATACTTAATTTACCACTGTTGCAGCTAGGGATTTTTGCATAGTTTGTTCAGAGTTTAATATTGACTATGGTTATAAGACTTCAGACTGTAACAGCAGAATTCATGTTACAGTGTTCATATATATATATATATATATATATATCATTATTAAAAGATGAAGAAAGGTTCTCTCGTAGGGTGGAAGACCGATGCTCTGTCATGCATTTATTTGCATTGTGGCTTTGCAGCCTGGCAATCTTGGGGTGTCTCCCATTCCACTTGCAGTATCTTTTAACTGTAGCAATCAAGGTGCTRCAGGTGGTTTGTCAAGCACCCCAAGAGCCCCAGATGAAACGTATAGGGATGCAGATCATAATCTCCCACCAGGCAAGCAGAGCAGCTCCTGCAGTTCTCTTTAGCCGTGCAGTATCTGTCATTAAGCAAAAGCTGCCTTCCCCTCTGCCTTTGGAATAAATACTGTAACCCGCCGTCGTCATTCATGCGGGATCAAATTGTCAGGAATGTGTCAGTTTTGCAAAGTGGGGGGACCCGGGACACTTTATCCAGAATTATAGGCTTGGATTGTAAGGCAGAAAGCAATTGCTAGCATTAATTTAAACAGAGGAGGTTCTGAAATAGTAAAAGTATTCCATGCTTTCTAAGGTCGTAGGTTTAAATCACCACACATCTTTTCATGCAGGTAAGTCATCGAGGAGGTTGGTATTAATTTAAATGATATGAACTTTTTTGTGCGTTTTCGCTAATGCTCATTAGCCACTTTAGAAAATCAGGTCATTTCTCTACATTTTGAAAATAGGTTGTTTCTTTGAATGTGTTGGCAATAATCAAATCACATGTAGTTTTAATTTTCTTGACTTTCTTTGAGGAGAAAAAGCTCTCTATTTCCAAATACATGGAATTTATTTAAATGGGAAATAAAGGATGTATGTGCACATATATATTTATTTAACAAATAAGTAGCAACTCTTTAGCAAACATTCCCTGTTTTAAACTACTGATATTCCTAACCTTTCCCAGCGTATAAATATGCCAGGGTGATTTCCCACACAGCTTCCACCCTAGATAGAGCTGTGCTGGTTCCACTGGGGACTTGTGTGAGAGAATGACGTTGTGTGCAATAAATTATATTGGCCAAATGATCCTATGGTTCTTCCCCGTGCTCTTAAGGCAGCCTGAGTCAAAATACGCATGTCAGTGCGATAGAAACCGGCTTTGTATTTGCAGGACATGGTTTTWAAAACAAACAGGCTTGAACTCTCCCAAATCCCCCTATGCTTGGGGTTTTTCAGCTGAGATTTCAGCTAATCAAGGGGTCCAATGCATAGTATGGCTTTTACAGCAAYTTCTGTTACGTACCTAGCAGGCACTGGCTATCAATGTAGCATTTTTTTTAAATTTTAAGTTGTGTTTCAAATTTGTTTTAGATCAAGTTGGTTAGGTTCCCTGCATTCACACTAAACACGTGATGGATTTAGCCTGACCGGCTTGTTTGCAGGTTGGGGACTGTGGAAAGTTCAGCTGCCGAGAATGCACAGTCATGCTCAGATGACATTGCTGTGTGTTTTGGGCCATAGATAATTCTGCTGTCAGTGTCCTTAGGGATACTGAGGGCTTAAAAGTAAAATGGGAACGGAGCTGCATGGAAAAGCCAGTACCGAAGTTTGCTTTGCTGAGCAATGGGCAGGTTGCCCTGTTGGGGTCTTGGCTTCGTTTTCCTGAAGAGCAGGAAAGTGGTGAGCAGCGTGCTGGGATCTGCCCYGGCTCTCAGTGTGGAGCACCTCTGTGTGGTGCTTCCCTGTGGTGGGCTGCCACGAGCTGCCACTTTTCCCCGCTGGCACAGACACCAYGTACGGCGCCGGGGTCCTTCCCAGTGCTGCATCGCCTGGGGGAACAACCTTAAATTTTGGTGTTTCTGTCAAGCRCTCGTCTGTTACTGAATCCCACAGAGCCCTGAAGAGCTTCCCCGGCCCGGAGGGTCCTCAGCAAACCTTGCTGCTCCGGGAAAACAGTGTTTCCCTAGGGGGTTTCTGTGCACAGCAGTCCGCCGCAGGCATGGGCTTAGCCAGACAATCTGTCAGCGAGGGCTTGCAGCAGTATCTARTTGGTTAGGGAAATAAGCTGGAATTTAAATGTGTACTTAGATATGGGGTTTATTTAAAACAATAGGCTACTTAGGATTTCAGTAACATATTTTGCAGATCCCTCTTTGGAGGCTCTKGCTGGCACTGAGGCAGCTACGAGGAAAGGCTCAGGAGACTTTGTGGTGTTGGTGGTTTTCCAGTGCCGCTTTTCCGATGGCAAAATATGATGTAACGTGTATGGTCCCGTTCATTTCACCATTGCAAACACCGCTGCACTCAGAAGTGACCAAGGCCCTTTTAGGAGCCCATAGGGCTGCTATGGTGATAGTTAGTTAATCCAAGGGTTCTTGACCTCAGTTGGAAAACTGGAGATTGACAAATTGCTTGTTGGTGAGTGCGAGAAGATTGATTGCTGTTGCAAGCACTCAGATTTAGCTGCGCTGCCTGTACCAGCAAGATCAGAGGGTCCTTTCAGAGAACGAACCCCATGTCCCGAAGGGCTGTAATGCTGCTGGCGCCTGCCTTACCTTTCTCTAGCACTGCCCAGCAGCCTTGCTGCTTGTCCTCTGGAGAAGCGATGCCAATGCTTGTTGTCTGCATGTTGTTTGCACCGGTCTCAGATGAAGCCTCGGCCCGGCATTGCCAGTTGTGTGGGCATGATGGCTAAGGTCAAATTAATTGCAGCTTGCATTTGCTCGTAATTCTGCCAGCGGCCGTGCAATAATGTTGTTTACCGACCGGTGCTTTTATTAGACTGACAGACCCATCATTTGAATGGCAAACCCGTCGACTTTAAGTAGGCACTTAGCTCAGGATTTTCTCAGCATTAATTGAAGGCGCCAGGGGTACTGTGCTGGGACAGGTGCAGTGTTGCTGTGCAGAGGCAGGATTTGAGGAGGACATGGGGAAYGAAAGCTCCCCGTGCATCCTGGCATCCAGCTGTGTTGGCTTTCTCACTTGAACCCACAGGCAAGAAGCCTTCAAGGGAGATTAGGGCTGCGGGTGGGAGGTTTCAAGCTCTTGGCAGTTATCCTRTGGGGAGCTGGGGAGCCCGTTTCATAAGCACTCCTGTATCCTTTGGCTAAACCTAGGGAAAAAAAGGATGGAGAGAAGGAAAACTAGAGAGCCATAAATGCATACTATTAGATGGACCTGCATCCGAAAGCATGCTARAGAAGAGCGGTTTCTAATACAACTGTGGCTTCAGGGGCTGTGCCATGTTTGCTTGTGTTACTGTTTTATGCCCTGACTTCCTCATATGGTTTTTGTCATGCACGGCATTGCCTGGCTGGTAAGTGTGTTCTTATCCTTGCTTTATCATGTCTCCAGAGAGTTCCCACAATTCAGTATTAAAATATCTCCTTGCATGGGAGGCGGGAAAAGGGGAGATTTACGTGATGCACATGTCTGGTTTTACGGTTTCCGGATGATCTTCAGTCCTGTTGCRATGAGTGTTCGTGTCTCGTCGTCGCTCCGTGCGGGCTCGCGTGTTGACTCAAGCTGTCTGTGCTCCCGGCAGCCTTGCTGGTGATTAATGTGCTTTGCCATTTGGATTTGTATGGCTTGTCCCATGCAACAAAATTAATGACGGTGGCTTTTGGGAAACAGCAGAGAGCTAATTGCATTTTTCATTAAATGCTCCTGTGAGGCTGCGAGCCTGGCGGGGATGCCGCGGTGCAGCCTGTTTGCCCCTCTCCTCGCTGCTTTTGCAAAGTGTATGTGGAAAACAGACTTGTCATCAAAATAAAGGCAGGGAGGAGGGGTTGGGAATGGGGAAAAGAGTGGAGAAAGATGCATTTTCATGCATCTCTCCTGCTTTTTCCTCCCCTGCCCCTTAGCAGCTTTCTCCTGTGATTTTTCTCCTCAGCAACCTCTGTCCAGGACTCCTGACCCTGTCTCTTTTCCTGCTCTGCMAAAGTCCAGTTTCCTCTGTCCCAAAATTCCTTCGTCTCCCATCTTTTGGCCTACAGATTGGCTTCATCCTCAAGAGTTCCCCTTTGTGCAGGGAATGCATGGGAGAAACCTCCATTGTGTTTTCCTGTCCCCATAAGGGCCGTGCAGGAGGTCCCCGCTGGGGAGCCCAGCCTGTGGCAAGTGGAAAAACGGGATTTACTGCCCTGAGCAAGGCCAGAAGCAGAGAAGGGGTTTGTGGAAGCCCTGCGAAAGGCCTAGTGATTCCCGGCTCCAGCGCCGCCATCCTGCGGCCTGGTCCCGAGGAGAGGCCGGAGCAGGCGGGATGGTGGCACCAGCCCAGGAGGAGCCCCAAAGGTCCCCAGGGGAMTGAGCCTCTCCCACCACGGCTGTGGCATGTTGTCGCTCACAGAAACTTGGGAAGATGGTGGAGATACTGGTTGAGATACTGGCTTGCACAGAAACTTTTATAGGGAGGCCTCAGCAAAAGCCATAGAGCAATTTCCCTATGTAAAACACTGGTTTTGCTTGGTCGTTAAATGTCGAGTGATACATAGAGGCCTTGGTGTCTCGTTAAAGGTGCAGGCTTTGCCCGAGCAGCCACGTGGCAAAACGTCCCTCTGTATTTGCAGCCAAATGACACAAATCCCCAAAATGACACGAATGAAAAACATTCAGCAAAACTCAAAGTGCAGGTAGGGTTCGTACAAAGAGGATGTAGCATGTAAACATTAAAATAACCTGATGCACCCAGTGCATTCAGGAAAAAAAATTGCCATTTTGGCAGACCCCATAGATTCCTAAAGCATAATACTTAATTATTTTTTCCAGCGATATCGGCTAAGAACAGAGCCATGGTGGGTGGCTGTGTCAGTGTGTGCGGGGRCACTCGCAGGCTGGTTGGGAGCGGAGCGACTGCGGGAGAAGGGAGCTGTGGGATGGGGCAGAAGCAACAGGGATTGCAGTTGTGGTTAGATACTAATGAAATCGTTTCCTGTTTATCCAGATTACTGCTTTCTTACTTACTGATCAGTGTGTTTCTCCTGTGGCAGGGATTAAAAAATGTCCCTTTCGGTGCTGCTTCTCCAGCTACATAAAATGCAGAAATTCAAATCATTTGCATGAGTATTTTATTCCAATGTATCCTGTTTTTCTTCTTTTAATTAGTCTTTTACATTTTTGCTTATATGTACAGTGCAGAGGAAAACAAACAAAGAAAAACCCCACATTTTTGTCCACATCTCATCAGGAGTACTGTGGGTGTCACTGAAAAAAAGTTCCCCCTTCCAAAAGCCAGACTGTTTTCCAGGCAAAGGAAGTTCCTGGGGGGTTGGATGCCTAGGGAGAGACTGACAGGTCAGAATATTTATCACTTAAAAGTTAAACATACATAAGATGAACCCTTTTTTTTTTTTTTTAAACACCTCTGAGTCTCTGCAGGGATATTTTGATTATATTTTGAACTCACAAGCAGGAAAAGCTTTGAACACAGGAAAACAAATTTTCAAGTTCAATGATGAAGTTACTGTTGTTTTTAAATAAGCAGGTTAAATTAAATCATTTTAATTTTTGAAGACAAATCTTTTAAATGAGAGCAAATGCAAATTAAAGAACAAATTTCTTGCAGTTAAATATAACTGGTCCTAGGTTTTTCTTTTTTTTTTTTTGTACTACGTATTGATAATTTACTTCCAATTCGACTTTTAAATTACATCCAAATAATACCTGTTCTTTCTGTAACTCTAAACTTTTTTTTTTCCCCTTGGTTCCATGAACATGTTAGTGTTTTAGTTACTCTATATTATCTTAGAGTTTTATTATGCCTAAAGTTTTTGGAAGTTAAATATTTATTACTTCTTAAATATTTTTTTATTTTCTAGGGTACTGATAAAATTCTTWTTAAAAATATCTAAATAAAATGAAGTTGATTTTTTTGTTCTGCAAAATTAAAAATAAAATCCTTTGACATTATTTTAGTGATGAAAATGTCTTTTTATAGAACTAAACATGAAATTCCTAAAACTATTGAGAGTTTGGTAGTTGTTTTAAAATTTGGTTTCTGAACCCGAATTTCAAAGACATTATAGAAATTAAATATCCTTGAACAAATTTAATCTATGCTGAGTTTATAAAATTTAAAACTAGAACAGAGCACTTTAAAAGCAAAGATTTCTCTTAGGCAAGATAGACTTCGGAGAAAAATATTGTTTTGCAGACAACTCTGTGTCAACTAAAATGTGTAATTCCTTATTACTAATAAAATCAAACGTTTCAGAAGCTGGATTGTTTTTTTGTCAGGAAATTCTAAATTCCCACAGCAGAGGAGGTGCAGTTCTCATACGTAGCTTTTAAAGGAAGATTGAGTGAATTTACTAGTAATGCATAATATCTGTTGGAAGCTCACAGATGATTTTTGATGTCAGTTTATTTAGTAGATAATTGAAAGCATTAATTAAACTATGACATAAAAAATTAATTTACTCTCAGGGTTTTTTTTTTGAGCACCTTTTTCCTTTTCAGAAGTTAAACTTTGGTTAGGCCGGTACTTATCAGCTGCGCTTYCCAGCTGACTGAGATTTAAGCTCTACTGGTTGAACAACTTGTGCAGCTGAACGTTGTGAACTCATGGGAGTGCTCAGCAGGAACACCGGGAATTACTGACTTCTTATCACCAAGATAAAACCACAAAAGGAAAGATAATGAATCACAAAAGGTAGCATATTCATTTAACTTAATGATATTGACTTGTTATAATTAATTAGAATAGCATTTCATAATGAATCAATAATATATCTTACCTATATTAATAAGAAAATGAAGACAATGGTAGAGTAGCTGACTGTTGTTTGTGGCTGTTCAATCTTTTGTAAGAGCCATCATGCTTCCAGTGTGTAGCATGACTGTGTAGAGTAGCAGGAGGYGGATAAAGGAGGGTCTATATGGTTTTAATTTTGATGTTGAATGGGATTGTGGCCTCTCTAAAGAAACCATCTGCTTGTGYTGAAAGGATAATGCGCAGGCACGAGTGAAAGGACCTCTGGCTATGATTTACTGCCTTTTAATTGTTCCTGTTGCCTTTGAACATGGTCTTTCTCCAATGTGACTCAGAGAAGTTGTCAAATGGCTTGGGGTGGGTTCGGATGCCGTTGTATGAAGTGCTTAACAGGGCTTGAGAAACAATTCACTCCGAGATAACTCTAGAAATGTTCTCCCTAGCTCCCACATGCACGGTCTATTTTTGGCTTGGAGAGTGGCTTTTGTCAGGTCAAGAGGTGGCCACTGAAGTCTTTATCTTGTCTTTCTTTCCCTTTGTTGACAGCATGGTCTTATCCTCCCTGGGTCCTTGGGCGACAGGCTGATACTGCTGGTATTCGAAAGGCCTAGATAGCACAGGTCACGGAACGGCGTCTCCTGTTTCTGAGGATGCTCAACAAGGTCACTAGCAAAGTTGTACGTGTTAAATATTGTATACGTGGCCTCATTCATTGATTAGTTTTATTTAGTAGGCATATTTTCAAGGAAAGTATATCTTATGGCACATTTGGGAATTTTTTAATTATTTTTTTCAGAACCACCACATGGTATTTTATTTGAGGAAAAAGCTGTTTATGTTTTTTTAAGATCTGCTGTTGAATAAGCATTTAAAACACAGTTGTGCACCCTCATAGAGGTAAAAAATGGAAGAACACCTTCAAATAATGACTATGAAGAGCACTTTGAGGGCTGTGTGAACGAGTAGCACCCAAGTGCCTGGCCTGGGTTGCAGTCTGGTGCTAGGCAGCTTCCCCTCACACTGTTAAATGAAGTTTTGTTTAGACATTCAGTATCCTGATTTAATTCCCACTCCCAGATGCCTGGAGCTTGCAGTGATGAAAGAGCAAAGCGTGCAAGTGCAGCGTGCTCGCTGYGTCTACATTTGGGAGTCAACCAGAACTATATGATTAACAAATTGTGTGTGTTTTAATGCGAATATTTATATTGGAATTTAAAAACCAATGAACTAATGTAATCAAAATGGAATTCTGTGAAAGAAATTTAAGAAATCTGCGGCCATAAAGAGCGTGTAGTTTTCCAGCAGAAGTAAGTGCGACTTAATCTTATTGAAAACTTGTGCTGAACTTCTTAGCTATATTTAGAACTAATAAGCAGACTTTACAATTAATAAGTTTGGATAAATATGACTGATAGTTTTGGCAGAACAGTTGTTTTCCTCTCTGCTTTTAGGTTTTTTTCATGTAGTAATAACTCTCCTTTACTGTGTGGAAGAGGCAGAGGGAAAGAGGAAATAATTTATTCGGTATAAGTTTTTAACTGGAGGTGGCTCCCTGGCTGAAAAGACTTTTGCAAAATTTAAGCAAAACTTTAAAGGAAGGAGTGAAAATGCACAGTGTACCGATTACCAGAAAAAAAAAAAAAAAAAAGCTTTATTGCAGTCAGATTGTATATAAAATGTAATTATTAAAAGTTTCTCATGACATTCTCTTTTTTTGAACTTTATTATTCTGTGAAGAATTTGTTATAGGAGTACTTCCTTCAAGTGGCAACACAGAACAAAAAATTACTAGTTACCGATTTTAYTTACTTTTTTTAATGCTACCAAGTGATATTTTTAAGCCTACTCCCATAAACAAACACCAGATTGTGAGGAATAATGGTGATAGGTAACTAGAAAACAAAACTAAGGTGACAAATAAYATGCATTTGAACTTACATTAGTGAAACCTGGCAGAAGGGAGTATTTTACACCTATATGTATGTGATCTTATTTGGCAGTGGATGCCATGGCATACATGAGGAAARCTTTCTGCTTGGAACAAAGTGAAACTCGAGTTCTTTCTTATTTCAATATAAATTATTAGTTAAAGGAAACATGGTCATGACGCTCGAGTCTGGCGGCTCATTTATGAGGTCTTCTCTAAACGCCTTTAATATGCCAGCTGCTGAATAAATATACCAATATCTGAATTTTTATTTGCAATGTCTGTCTCTAGGGTTTTGTGAAAATTGGTTTGAAATAGTTGGAAGCAATTTTACAAAACCATTCAAATGTTTCTCTTGGCTACAGAAATATTCCCAGTAATCAAGTGCAACAGGTTTGTACTGAATAAAGTAACAAGTAGTAAGAGTAACCAAATAGATGTTCCTTGAAATAGTACTWACTTATATCAGTATAGATAATTTCTCAGTTATTAACTCAGCAGGGGAAAAAAAACGGGGGAGAGGGAAAGTAATTTAAAGCAGGGCACAACATAATTTTCTTACTGTTTTTCCTGGAATGCCAAAGAACTTTAAATTGTTTAGAAAAACATTGATAATGTATCTTATTAATTACTATTATGATAAATTGTTTCTGATATCGTTACCTTATCCAGTGGCACTCCTGAAGGCAATAAATATGGTCCTCGTTGCTGCAGTAAATAAAAGTTACAAATTGAGCACCTCAGCCCCTGCTTGTCCGGGGAATTTATAATCCAGGCTACATAGATTTACTAGTCACTCATCTAAAAGTGTGAATTTAGCAGCATAAACAATTAGAGAATCTTACAGAAAGACAACTGCTCTGAAATATTCGGTCATTCTATGGATTTCAAGTGTAGTCTAATCCCTCGTACCTTAGGACAAGATAAATAAATATGAAAACATTTACCTGTTGCAAGTGAATAGTCTGCTCATTAGCCTGTCTTGAGCTTCCTGGAGATCTGCCGAGTCGCCGTATTGAAGCATTTATCTCTGCTTAGCGGTATTTACCCCTCTTGAAACTATCATGGAAAAAGGAGCAAAAATAAAAGAACAGCAAAAAAGTCAACTTACTCTATTGGAGAGTGAGCTGCTCTGGTCACAGGCAAATCCTTTTACTTCTCCAGTTTAAAAAAATGGCTTTTTTTTTTTTTTTTTTTTCCTGCAAGTGCCTTATTTCCAAGTATTTAAAAAAGTCTAAATGTTGTAGTTGGGGAGTAGAAATGATTTAATACCTGCAGCACTCTGGTATTTCATGTGTTAACATCTTTTCATGGTAATTTTTAAAATTTTTCCCAACCCTATGTTTTGGGCTGTTAATACAACAAACCAATAGCATGTGTCAGCAGAGTATTATCAGAGCTGGATTTAATAGATTCCTTCAGTGGATAATTTATTGTCCTTTCACTGAGAAACAAGAAGTGTTTCAAGGTTATTTACCTACTTTAATTGTTTATAATTATAATCTTTTTTCAGTTACTTTAACATTCCTATTGTTCTTCGAGTGTTCTGGTTTATTTGCTAAAACAGTGATCCCAATTTCACCATCTCCTTGCAATCAATTCTGGAGTGAAACTTCACAAGAATTGATAGCAGATTTTGCTGCTTATCCTCCATATGATTTGAATGATTCTCAGGAAATGAAGTGTTGAAGAAAAACTAATAATCCCGATATTGATGCAGCTTTGTGTATTGGTAGACTGGATCTGCTAAACCGTGAGTCCAATATCCAAGTCGTGGCAGTGACCTGCTGCGGGCAGCACTAGCAAACCAGTAAGTGAACTTGAGCTGGAAAGCCCTTATTTGCAGAACACACTGCATATCTCCTTGTTGGGACCAGCAAAGTTGATTTAATGTTTTTAAAAATACTCTCAAGTCTTTGGTAAATTATCTTGATGATATTAGCTCTCAAAMAGTTTTTTTTATATGTAGCCTTTTGCTCAATGAATATTCTTTGCAGACATGAGACTAAGCAAATTGTGTGGGTTTAGAAATCCTGATAACCGGAGAATATATTCTGTCTTAACACTGCCAAAGGGCAGCAGTGAATGTGAAACACTTCCTTCGAGGAACGTACTAATATTTYGTGTTCCTTTCTGTCTCTACGTGTATATAATAATAGACTTGTACCAAAAAATTGAATTTCTTGATATGTCTTCAGCTCTTTTATAATTTTCCTAGCAAGCRAAATTACTGTTTGTTTGAGGTTTTGCGCAGTGTTGGGGCTAGAAAACTCCTCTTTGCTGCCCTTCCTCGGTGTCTTTGTGTGACAGAGCAGCTCRGGAATCCTCCACACGCTCTGTCTGTCTAAGCAAAGCATATTGCCTTCAGCTCAACAAAATGAATCAAGAATAGGAATTCTTGGGTTGGTTGAGGGGGGAAAATACTCTCATTGCATTCCAAATCCTCTTKTATAAATAATGTACGTAGGGGGCAATTAGCAGCCCAAGCCTAACTAATTTTCAGAGTTGGGTTTTAAATCCCAGGACTTTGACGTTTGGGCAGGTTTGTAGGGGTGGTTTTTTTGGGGTTGTGAGCGAGGAGAACCCGAACCCACCGCAGAGGAGGCCGGGCGAGAGGCGGCGGGAGGGCCCGCGCGGCATCGCGGCCTGCCGCTCGGCCCAGCAAAGCCGGGCTCTAGACACCCCCTTTRCCGGAGCCCTTGGCCGGCCTCCAGGGCAGCAGGACAAAGGGCTGCTGTGTGTCCCCGAGACCCCCCCAGCACATCCGAGACCCCCCGCCCCCCAGCACATCTGTGCCGGGAAGAGCTGCCCCATCTGGGGTGTCCGCAGCACCTGGGATTGCCAGCCCCAGCCTTTCCAGTTTATTGCTGGAGCTGAGTTATTTATTTATTTATTTATTTATTTATTTATTTATTTATTTATAAACAGCACCCCGTCCTTTTTTTTTTTGTGTGTGTGTGTGTGCGCCTTAAACCGTGTGTTTTTAACTGCACTAAAAAAAAAATCTTTTTCCAATATTCACTCAGAATTTCCTAAGTAAACACATCAAATTTATCCCATTTTTGTTAAATGATTTAAGCGGATTTCATTGGTATAAATAGGCAGTTATACAGAAAACAATAAATAAATAAACACCCACATAAACACAAGCAGGTGGTTTAAGGAGAGCTCTTTTTTTTTTTTTTTTTTTTTTGAAAAAGCATTGCAAAACTATGCATTTCAAATGAAACCTGAAGGTGTTTGCTCTATTCACGTGCAGTGAAAACAGAGCCAGTAAAATAGTAATATTATCAATCAGCTTTTAACAAGTGAATTCAACTTATTCAACTTATTCAAATTAATTCAGATAATTGACTAGSTAAGGAAAAGGAAATATTTTAATGGACACTTTTTGTGTAGGAAGTTCTTTCTGCTTTTTAAATTCTTACCAATCATTCATCTGCTTTTCAACTGAAGTTGCTCTTTTCTGGTGAATTCTGTCAACAACTTCAAGTAAATTTAATTTCATTAGAGTGGTCTCATTTGCTGGTATATTATGCCATAAATTTTATTGGGTTTCTATTATTTGTATTTATTTCGTTTGCAGTTGGGAAACAGTAACAGGCAGTGATATGATCTAAGCTCTAAAGCTTCTAGATTTCAGGTGCAATAATACTTAAAGCCTGTCCAGGCAATTTATAGAGATTCTGCTTTGTATTTCAAAGTTTAGTAGTTTAAATGAGTGGCATAATTAGTGATGTATAAATAAGAAAGGGTACAGTTTCAAGTGTGCAATTCGGATAGCAAATACAGCTTAAAGTAATTTTTTTTAGGTTAATCCCAATGAAAATGGGTGTACTAGTGCAAAACGAAGCTTCTAGTGATCTTTATTTTTGGAGTTCTAATACATAAAATCTCTGAAATAAAGATTGTCAGCTGTACTTGAAATTGTGTGTTTGCGAAATTAGCAGATGGGTGTGATGATTAATAATCAGTGATTAATTATTACTTTTTCTACCTGAACTTCAAATCACACTTTTAAAACTCTTTTGTGATTTTAATATGGTAGTAAACTTCCCAATAAGGAGAATATSCAGTGGCAGAGAAATGGGCAGCTGTGTTGGTTGTTATTTCAGGTTTATGGTAAATGCCAAATATTGAGTGTCTTGTTGTTTGTTTTTATTTTTTAATGGCCAGGTTTCTGCTTGTATTTAATGGAATGCAGCTGTGGATGAAATATTTYGGACAGAACACTTTAAAAGTCAGCAATTGAAGGTCTAATTACTAGAAACAAAGTTTTGTTTCCATTTCTTGTCTAGTTTTGCTTCCTTAAAAAAAAGAAAAAATAAATACTTAAATTGCTGTAAATTAAAATACCCCTAATATGTCATAATACACAATAACCAGCTGCGTTGGTTACATCTTTTTTAATGGAGAGCTCTGTGAGAGGCCCAAGCTGCAACCCTGGTTAAAGCTGCTTCGTGTGGTCACGTAAAGACGGGCTGGAGTATGAGGAGTTACTTAAACACTTAAGAAATAAGAATGTTTTAAATGGGGAAGAAAGTAAAGTGGGGTGGTGGGAAGGAAATCCTGGTGAAAKCATGAAGAAAATCCTGGTAACAGCGTGTTCGTGTTGTTCTGGATCACAGCTTGCCTTTGCTCTTTCTTCTAGTCTTAACATTGTGCAATCCTCCTTAATTTTAAACAGGATATTACTTTTTTTTTTTTGCTTTGCTCCTGTTCTTTTTCTTTTCTGAGAAATAAGTTTCTAATAAAATAAAAATAAATAAAAAAAACAATTGGATGGGAAAAAATCAGTATATCTAAATGTTTTTCAAATTACATGAGTGTCATATTTGCTCCAACTTTTAAAGCAATTTTCTATTGCCATGCTGCTTGGCAGTCTATTGAATTTTAAATAATTTTGAATTTCAGTATTGCTGTTCTGGGCACTATGGGCCACACATGTTTCTAGAAGTTGTTAATTATCTCACTAGGAAAAAAAAAAAAAAAAAGTACCTTAAACCTTGTCTCTTATAGCAGAAATATTTTAAAAATATATGTTTATGCTTTCTGGAAGCAAATTAGTTATATTTAAAAATTCTGTTGAAAAACAGTAATGCTATACTCAAATTGCACTTTATCCTTKTTAACATTTTATAGTATTTTAATATATTATTTGATTTTAATTCAAAAATATTTAAAGTATTTTTTGTTTGTTTTGAATAGCCTCTAACTGCACCTCATAGAGGCACAGTATAAGGAAAGTGTAGAACGGATGAAGGAACTTGTTACGTTATGGGAGGGGAGAAAAGTGACTCTCTTGGGGCATTTCGTGTATATATATATATATATATATATATATAATGTATATAAAATAGCATATTATATAATAGCAAAGATATTACACAAATTCTGTTTCTCTTAACGGAATAAAGTGTATTAAAGGTGATGCTTGCCAGAAAGTAGGTTTCAGTGAAATTAGAAGTACCTCAATATTGTATTATATTCAGTGCGTACAGAAATAAATATAAAAACATTTTGATATTATAAATAAATGTCAAACTAGCAGAGCAGTCGAAAAATGCAAGTCCTTCATGTCAGTCAAACTTTTTTTTTGATGCGTTTGGCATGAGATTTCTTGAATACATACAAATGCATACATTTCTTTATTACAACCATAAGTGTTATAATCCAGAGTTCAGATAATAACTTGAAGTTTTAATTGTAACTTTAATTTAGTTAGAACACTTTACTACAGTGTTCTAACATTTAATATAAAAGTTATTGTAGATTTTTTTTAACTTGTAAATGATTATTTAAGAAGTTGTTTTTCTTTGCATGTAGTTTGGCATCTTGTCAATCTTTCAGTCTTTTTTTTTTTTTTTTTTTTTAAAACCATAAAGTTGTTCCTGTTCGTTAGAGTCACATTTTTGGTTCCTTAGATTAGAGGAATGTCTTATCCATATAAAAAAGAAAAAAAAAAAAAAAAAGATGTGAGTGTGATACCCTTTAAAATGGAACAGGGATGCAAAATCATCACAAGCATCAGGAATTCCCTCTTTAGGTAAATGCATGTACAATCTTGCAATTTTTTTCTTTTTTTTTTTTTTTTTCCAAATCTAAGTGGCATTTTTTGATGATGAGTTTGAGAGACTTGAAACCTACCTATTTTTCTGAAGAATAGTCTTGTATTAGAAACCTTTTTGTTCTTATCCAAACTGATTCTCTTTTTTTTACTTCTTTTTTTTTTTTTTTTTTCTCCCTTCAGGAGAATGTAAAATACAAATACCTGGGAAATATCTGCTCTACCTGTAAGTTCTGTAGGACGAGCAGTAATCTGAACACGGCCAGAGGCTGCACTTGCAGGCAGGGCACCAGCCCGCTGTTCCGGTGCCCGGGAGCCGCACGGAGCAGCGTGTAGCTCTGGGCACTGGCGTTGCCCGCGGTTTGGGCGGCAGCAGGATGGGGATGGGGATGCGYGTGTGGCATCCCGGCTTCCCGAGGCGCTGGGACCGTTCCTGGGGGCGCTGCGCGGATCCGGCGGCAGCGGCCGCCTCCACCTCCGAGACTTTGCTGAGGATTAAAGGGCTTTGACGAGGATTGGGCGCTTCCCTTGCTCTGAGCGTTGGAGAACTCGGTCTTGGCTTAAGTGGGCTGAGTTCACAGGGCGAGCTGAAAGACGAGCCGTAAGGCTCCGGCTTCGACAGTGTGCGTGGAAGTGCAGCAGGCACCGGGGCTGAGCAAGGGTGGCACTGACRAGCAAAGCGAATGCCCCGGAGGGCTCTGAATGTGCTGGCCTCACTTTGAGGCAATATCGAGGAATTTAATAACAATTTGCCAGCGTGGTTTTGGCTGCTGGTGAASTTCTGCAATGTTGCGCATCCTTTTTGGCTTACGTATTGATTAAAAATAGACTGTATCGTGCTTGCTCATGTGAATGAACTGGGATACTCCCTGGGTGCAGTTTAGAAGATCAGTATTATAATTTAAACCGTAGAAAACACAGGTGCAGGGAACATAAATAAGGTTGCATATGCTTTAGTCATTCCATATCATGAACTGTTTAATTATCCTTCTCCCCTGCTTGTAATTGAATATAGCAAAATGAGGCTTGGGGTTATGAACAGAGAGGGGTGATATTTCTTAGGGGATTCCTCGATGAGATCCATGTATCATCTGACACACTTGACCAAAAGTTGATTTCTTACTTCGGGGCCTGTCAAGAGCAGTGGACTTTGTTGCTGCTTGATGACAGATGAGGGTAACGTGCTGCACGCGGGAGCTGTCTTGGTGCAAAGATGGAGAAACGATGGAGAAATGAAGAGGATTAGGAAGACTTGCTGCCTTTAAGCATTGACATGGGTCATCAATGGCAATAGTCAACCTTGAGGAATGGTCCCTTGCCTGGATACCTCGGTGAAAACAGAGACAGGCTTCTCACATTCAGGGTGCAGTTTTGAGTGTAGGCCCTGCTGGTTGTACCTGGGTTGGGTATTTTTGGTGGCTTCTTCATGGCAAACTGATAGGTCTGATTTTGAGCCCTGGTAGCAAAGCATATGTATGACAAAGTGAATGTTGTAATTAGTATACTGGTTACAGGTCTCAGCAAAGACCAAATTAGCCAAACCTCTGGAAATGTTCTGTTCTCAGCTGTGGTGGTTGCTTGRATTAACTGCTCATGTTGCTGCTGTTGGGTGCCTTGGTAGGACCCAGGCATCTGAGCTTGCTGTGTGTCACAGTAGCCCGAGGATCTCCGGATTTCATCCTTTTGGGATGCTGGTATCCTGCTGTTCACGAGCTCTTGAGAAGGCCATATTGCACTCTGAAGTTGCCTCTTGTAGCCCTGTTGGGTGTTTCTCCATAATTTYCATAGAGAGTGTCCTAAAAAAGGAATATGAAAGAAGTACAAGGGATGAAACTCCTATTGCAATAGCTGGAGTTTTGAAGTTCAATGTCAGAAATACATTAATGCACRTATTACTAATTAAGGTGACACTTTAGAAATAATAATAATAATAGTGAGAAGTAAAATTGGCCTGTCCTCTCAGAGAAGAGGACCATCACCTCTGCTGGAAGCTCCTGGGTGAGAGCAGCCCAGAGGTTTTTAATGGGCTCTATTTCAGAGGGGTTGAAGCTGGGTTTGCTCAGGTCAGCGCTAGCCTGGAGGGAGCGAAGCCACCACTAGGCCACCACCTTGGTGAGAGAAGTGTTGGGACATCTGTCTTTAATGACGTCTTTAATGTCTTTAACCGACACTTCTGGGTCCTTGCAGTAGCAGTGAGGCTATTTGATTTCTTCCAGAAATTTCAAGATTACAAGAGTAATTTTAAAGGTGATTATAGCTGGCTGTACCTTTTATGCAAGTCATTTAACAGTAATTCTTCAAATATTGTCACTGTGTGTATTTTAGATATAATATATGTGGGGTTTTGCTCATGAGCATTTTCTGTCAAATCACAAGCTAAGTCTTGTGATTAGGTAGGACATAGCAAGGATTTAGGTCCCTGTGGATCAATACCTGTAAGTAAGGGTGCCTTTCCATGGTGCTTTGTGTCACATCAATTGCAAGTCTGAGAGGAATAGGGCGTCCTGGCTCCTCAGTGCCCTGGACATGTCAGCTCCCTGCCGCGGGCAGATGGAAACCTCGCAGTAAATGCGCCCAGTTATGGTTTAAGTGAAAAAGCTGTGGGAAAGGAAATACATTAATCCGTTGCGGCTGTTTTTTCTTTCAAGTAAGCCTCTGGAATAAATTGCAAGTTTTCCCTGGACTTATCCTTTATATTTCTAGATTCCTTTCCAGGAGGAGGGAAGGGAGGACAAGTTGAACTGAACCTTAAAAATATTAAAATACAGAAGCAACTGAAAATTAAATTAGGTTGTGTGTGTGGAAAGAAAGCCTCTCTCATATGGTCTGTCTTGTAAATCCACTCCAGGAGGAATTGATCTAATAAGATCTGTAAGATCTGCTCTGTGCAGGGAAGTGAGGCCTTGTTTAGGTGGTGCTGTGGGCACCGTGTTTGGGAAGTACTTCAAAGCCAGCAAAATAAATCCCTGGACCTGGGAAGAGCTCAACTGAGTGAGCAGTTGAATAAGGGCTTGTTTAAAAGTAAACTAAATGCTTTGCTTTTAACTCTTCCAGCTTTGGATATTTTCCAGGTATTCACGTCTGATCCAGAAATTTTTGTCTTTCCAGAAATTTCATGTCTGATCCTCTTGGGATTACAGCATTACAAATGTTCAGTATATACTTAATCTGACCGGAAAGGAAAGAATATTGGGTATTTTACAAAACTCTATCCAAAGCTGTTAATATAACTTTGCAATGTAGATCAAAACAAGTAAGTAGGCATATAAATCCCTTTCTGAAATGTTCTTGTCTCAACATGTCTGTCATGTTGAATCTCATATCATTTTGTCAGTTATGATTTTATATTCAGATATTCCCCCACCTCCCAAAAAAACACATTTTCTTATATAATAAAGATATGGAGAGAAATCATGTATAGTTTGGTTTCTGCTGCTTCCCGAGTCTTACATCACCTTTAAGATTCATGACAACGTTGTTCCTCAACTGGTCAAGCGCTGGGGCTCGCCCAGGGGCAGCAGTGTAGGATGTTCTGCTCAGAGCATCTCTGCAGCTGTACGGGCAGGGGTTTAGTCTTCTGCTCTTCCCAAATCCCGCAGCTGCCGCCGTGACACTTGGAGCTCACTTGCCTCTTTGATGCTGGCTTTGTAGATGTCACTGCAGGGGCTAGTGACAAGCGTCTGGGAGCTGAGGACACGGGGTAGCAGGAGCCTAAGCTTTCTCTGGAAATGTTCTGTTAAAATTGAATAAAATCCAGGCTTGGAGATGGAATAAAAGCTGCAGAGTCTACCCGTGAAGCTGAGCTCAGGGGTGGGCTCAGATCCAAGCCTAACATGTTTGCAAGCCGTGCCAATTGGTTTTGGTCCTTGCTGGGATAGATGAAGCCATGGCAGAGCTCTGTGTTGTTGCATCTACACCTCTCATGCTCAAGCCAGTTTATTTTAAGCTAGCCTGAAATATCCCTGTGCTGCACCATAGTGGGTAATGTGTGCAAAGTCATGTATTTCAGTGGTATCAGTTGCAGAATAAATGCTCTGTCCAATGGAAACCTGATAGAAAAAAAAAATCAATGGAAGTATAGAAATAAATAACATAAATCTCTAGTGAAGTTATTGCTAGCTCTTCAATATTGGTCTCTTTCAGAAAGCTTGTTGACACTGAAAATATGCTAGGAAAGTAGGGTTATCTTAGCTGAATTAAACATCGTCGCGTGGGTTCAGCGGTTGCGTTAATAATCTCATATGCTCCAAAGAGCCTGTTGATCTTCTTACAAGGGTTGGATGTGAACAAAGTCAGGGTCGAAGCTGCTGTGAAATATGTATCACACCGCCAAGTCATGCACAGTGAAATCAGTAAACCCACATGTAACTCGGGCGTTTGTCCGGCCGGCGTCTGCTCGTGGGTTCGGTGTTATTTTTATCTAGGGTGTTGAGCTCTGCTTATATGGGCATAATCAGTTTTGCTCACTTTCTGCTGAGTCTCCACCACTGAAAACATATTGAATAACTGCAAATGTTGCCTTAATAAGCTGCCCCTGGGAAAGCTGTGCTGGTTAGTGTCAATGAAGCATCCCATGTGCAGAATAGCTTCAAGGCCAACTCTCTAATATCCTTAGAGACCAACGCCTTTCGGAGGAGAATGGTGTGGATGGGTCACCTAATTCCCTGGTGAAGGAGAAACTGTAGCTCCGTAAACAGGAGGAACTGCAGATGTTTTCCTTGTTCAGATCTGCTCCTGGGATAATGCCGTGGTGCGCACCATGTGTGCGCCGTGTGGATCCCGCCAGCCTCCGAGGGGCTGCCACATTCCCGAGCTCTGGAAAGATGGATGGCCATCGCAGCCTTCCTTCTTCATGCTGCTTTTCATGAGCTTTACTCATGCCAGATACATAAGTACGTTAGGAATGAAGCGTTTACAGACCAATTTTTCTTCCTGCTGATTTTCTAGTGCATACTTTTGGGTTTTTTTTTTTGTGATGAACTGTTGTTAGATTAAAAAGTGCAGTTTCTGGTTAGCAACTGAGGGACTACAGTCTCAAGTCTCATAAACATTTTTGCAGCTTTTTGCTCCTGCACTTTTTGGAGGTCCCCAAGTCCCTTGCCTTTATTACAAAATATTGAAAGATATCTCAAGTTCACTGTTGTGTTGTTTTGTTTTCACATGGTCAAGTGTCTTGTGACGTGTACTCCACAGAAGTACAGGTCAGTTTGTTGTTTTGTTACTTGATTTCTCCACCCTACCAGACAAGGGGAGAAGTCTCCTTGACCTCAAGAAAACAGGCTGTTGTGTCCCTCAACGAATAGCCTCACATCTCAGTGGGGCAGCAGGTTTCAATTCTGGCCTTCGTGAGAGTACTTAACGAGTAGCATACCTGATGGGAATGTCTGTTGGTTACGTTGAACGAGGAGGAAAAATAATACTATGGTCCTAAGGCTAATTCTACATAGAGCACAAGAAGAGAACAAATTCATCAACTGAATGGGGAGAAAACAAGTCCTCAAATTCTGTTGAATTTTGGGGGAAAAAAGAGATTCTGATTAACTACTTCTAAATATTTTTCAAGGACCTTTGGTTGCTTCAGGGGAAAGGAGCAGAGCAATCTTAGAGCAGCTGTCTTTTTGATAAATGTCCCTACATAGAGTAACAGAGGCTGTGACATTCCTGTTACCCCCTCTTGATAATCTGAAAATCTTCTGTGCTGGATTGTCTTGCTCCAGAGCAGTAGCGTAGGAATGTCAGATAAATTCTGCTTCATTCCCTAGTGGATACATTAGCCAGCAAGTTATACAACAAGCCCACGTGGGTTGACAGTGGTATGTCAAGATTTATTCAGGTGTCTTCCTAAGGAATCAGGAAATTAGGAACATATTCTTGATATTGCAAGAAAGATATGAGATCATCAAAAAAAGATAATGAGAAGAAATGGGGTTGACTCATGACAGTATTGTGTTTAAGAATGAAATATTAGACTAACTTTAAGGACTATTCCTTTGATCAGAGAGAGTATTGGTAAATGTGTTGTTTGATCACTGTATATTATATCAGAGCACTAGCTCAGCATATGAGTTGAAAAACTCAGACTTTTTTTTTGGTGTTCAGTTTGCTAAGGACTCTAAAATCCAAAGATTTGAATATGCCTGATTTTGGGACCTCATTATTTGACAGATTAGCCCTAAAACCCTGGAGACCTTATGCTGTAAGGTTTTCCAAGATGCATCTTGTCTCCACCACAGAGGCCTTGCCTACTTTCAGCAGATTTGGTGGGATTTTTTGTGTGCATGTGTGAGAATCACACTCCCATTCTCATCACACCTCAGAGGCAGCAGAAGCTCAGCACATCCACTGCACAGAGCTGGATCCCCTTCATTGGCAGAGCAATCTGGAAGCTTGAAAAAGAGTTTTGGGGAGAGCGTAGGTGAGAATCAGATGTGTGAGAGATTGATGACCCTACGTGTGCACTGATCATACTGCTAAAAGGACATCTAGTCTGTCAGGCATCATGTGAGTTGGACAGTCCAAGAAGACACATACGGTAGCCAACAAACTGCCTTTATAAGTGGCTGATTTCAGGTCCTCAGCGTCGTTGTGGGGACTGGCATGGTTTAGGCTGTTTATAGAGAGCTGAAAGTAGAAAGTAAGTGTGTGCTTGTAAAACTAGCTGCTGACACGCTGTTGGGAGGCACCGAAAAGCGGGAGAACCAGGATAAAATAAATAAACCTTTGGAGGGAAGACAGAGAGAAATTAGAAGGAAGGTAGTAGGTGTTCACTCACAGACAAATATCAACAATTTCTTCATCAACAAAGTAAGGCTCATCTGCTGCAGGCTTTGGGGATGGAAACAGGCCAGGGAGATAATGGCTCGTAGAATAGCTGTGACCCGTCACCGATACCGCTCTTAAACCTAGTGTAACTCCTGGTTGCACTGAATAAGAGGTGTTTGTGCTGTTGTGCACACCACCTAGCATATTTTCTAGTTGTTACCTCTGTTTCACCTAGGTGAACTGCACCTGGAGTACAGGGGCAGGGGGAGTGGAAGCTCTAGGTCAGAGAAAGGTTTTGTGTAAGGTGGGCCCGTTCAACCTAGCAATGACCTCCTCCAAAAATGATTGAAAGAGGGTTTGATCATTGGGGTTTTTTTGTTTGTTTGTTTTGGGTTTTTTTTTTTTTTTTGATGATGTTTGTGTACATTGCACTATATGAATTTCATGCTTTAGCATTTTCATTGACATGGTACAAAAGTATGTGAAAATGATGTGTGATAATTACTGTTGCTCAATCCGAAGTGACTGCCAAAGAGCAGAGAGAGATTATTTTCACGCCAGAGGGAAACTATAAACCATTAATGTATTTGTTGTTCCAACTTCTAATATGTGTAAATATCGCTTCAAGTGGTATGTGCCTATATGAATATATGTAATAATCTAAAGCCTCGCATGTTCCATTCCAAGAAGAGATTGTTATACTCTGGTGGACTTGGCTCAGAACCTGAAATCCTTCAGAAGATAAAGCTAAGGGCTGAATGGGGCAGCTTGCTTTTCTTTAAGCACTGTCCTGCAGTGAAAAAATGCAGCCTGTATTGCACAACCTGAACTAACGGCCTTTGTGCTTGTGGATGTTTAGAATGAGAAACTTATGCCTTTTTATTATTTATTTATTTTATTTTCCTCTCGTGATCCAAGAAGGAGTTCACTGCTTGCAAGAGAGGTTGGACCAGGTGGTCTCCAGAGGTCCCTTCGCTTCACACCTGCACCGTGGCTCTGTGAACACCGTGGGGCCTCTGGGCAGGCGGCTGCACTGGGATCTTTGTGCTTCGCTTGAGCCCTTTGCCTCGGGGAGCCCAGGTGGAGGAGCTTGGTTTGTGACAGCTTCAACAGCCCCAGGCCAGGCTCGCAGGGCTGCCAGCCTCCTGATGCTAAGCTGAGCCTTGCTGCTGTCAGGGCTTCACGTTCCTCATGTTGTGGGCACTAGATTTGGTCTCAGCCTTGGCTCTCTCTCCCAGGGCTTGCCAGATTTGCTGCTTGGTGGCAGAGGACCAGAAGCTTAAGCCTGGAGGCTACAAACTCCGATAGTCTGGCAGGACACCCTGTGAGACCTGCCGCTGTCATGCCCACTACTTTTGCACAGAATATTTGGACTGCAAATGAGTCAAGTGTTCAGGTCTCAGACAACACTTTCTGAGGCATCTGTTGATGATGAAAAGATCAGAATAATTCTCATGGAAAGAAAAAAAATCTTTCTCTTAACTTCAAGCTTGGGATAACATTAGAACAGCTGTTTTTAATTGCCTTGAGTTTGTTCTAAGAAATGATGTTTGAGAGGTCATGGTAATTATTTACATGGCAAATATTTATTTACTGTGTAAAATTTACATTAGTATTTATCTGAGTGTAACAATTGATACATGCCAAGCCTGAGTTCTCCAGACATTAACTGCTGAAAAATTGGTTCTACACAAATAACAAATGAGAATTCATCAAGAATATTATATGTTGGAGAATGAGGTTATGGAAAATTATATGTAGGAGTTTGGTTCCATGTAGATCTGATTTCTGTGGTTAGAGAACAGATTCCAGGTGAGGTTGTTACCTGGTATAGATAGATACAATATGATGTGTGTTTCACTTAATGTGAATTCGTTATGAAGACTGGAGAAATCTAACTAATCTGTTTTTATTAAGTTAATTTCTATTCATTACTTTAAAAAAGATATCAAAATTACTGCTTATTGCAGTAAAATTATTCGTCGTACAGAAATGTTATTTTGTTCCTTACTCCAGGCAATCCACAGTACAGTGTCTTTTTTGTTGGTGGTTGACTATAGAGGAAGACAAGGGTGATGATGAATCTAGACACTTACTGTTTGTAGAGTGGTGGCCAATACAAAATTGGAAGAAGAAAATTGACTTATTTGACATGAACACAAAAAAGTAGAAGAAAGAATGGTGCGTGTTTCTGGACTGAGCCACTGAGCAGCTCTTCTGGGCTGAAATGCAGCTGCTGTTTAATAGAGCATAGAAGATCCATGAGAGTTTGGAATGACTGATCCTGGAAATCACTTCCAAAGTCTTGTGTGTTCCAAAGCCCAGCTGAATTTGGGAATTGCTGCTCTTTATAGCCTCCATCCGGCTCCTCCCCGAAGCAGTCAGCCTGGAAGCATCAAGTCAGGGAGGGCTCTTTAACAGTGTTTTATAAATTCGTGGTAGGTACACGGAGAGAAGATGATGGAGAACAAGTAAACTAACATGAACATAACGAGTAAAAAAACTAGTAGAGATTATGTTTGAAAATGTTGTGCAAAATAAATGGCTTTGCACTTCCTTTCACCGGTAATTCATGGGGTAATTTGACATGAAATAATAATATTGACATGGACAAAATTTTAAAATAGTGAGTAGTCAGTAGTGGATTTAGTTTTCAGGCTTGGGTTCTTGACTTCTATCCATCTGTCTTCTGCAGACTGGCTTGTTTTGTTTTCTGAATAACTTATCCACTGTCTTTGGGAGGTTTCCCTGGGATGTTTTGGCTCGGTGTGTGTAACTGGTACTTCCCGCTGGACGCCCCGAGCAGCGTGAAAAGCTTGTAAATCTGAGGTCAGCAATTCCGCCCTAGGTTGCTGTAGGCATAAGGATTAAAAGTCATACTTGAGAAGCACCAGAAAGGTCAGTGCTGTCCTATGTGCTCAGGAGCTTAATGACTAGCCAAGAAGGGTTAAATCTATTTGTCTGTTGGACAGTTGTCACTGATAATAAATTATCCAAACTGCAGGTGGTCTTCGGTAATGACAAATGCAGGCTTTATGACCTATGTTCAAGCTAGTAAACACTTCAGTGCATATCTGTGCTATTTTGGCTAAAAATAGCCCCTAACCCCAGAGAAATCTACTTTAAGGATTTCTGTACTTAAATAACATTTGTCTTGTACTGTCTGTACTGCAAGCAAAGAATGAATAAGGGGAGGAGATCAAAATAGGTTAAATAATTATGAAGAATAAGAAAAGTCTAGGAGAACAGGCATTGCAGGACTTGTGCAAAAGCTGATGGGTAACAGTATGAAGATTTGTTTATATTCCTACCTTAAAATAATGGTGGTTCAAGAAGCAAAGAAACAATATATTTTACTGTCATTTCTGTAAAACAGCATCTGATAACTCTCAGCTGTTTTAAATCATTTTTTTGCATGTAAAAAAACTTTTATGCTGCGGGTTAGTCCTCTTTTCATTTTTCTGTGATTGTGACATCTCAGGGAATCTGCAGGCATCTCTCCTGCACATTTATTTCAGTCACTGTCTAGATGAGGCCAAATGCATACTGGAGCATCTTCACTTTCGAGCACTGTTTATTTAACTTGCAGAAGGCTTAAGGAAAGTTATGTGGGTAATCTCCTGTCCAGTTAATCATGTCTGCTCAACTGATTTGTCTAAGAAAATATCGATGTCATGGTTCTGCTCATGGCGGATTTGCTCAATTTCTGTCTTCCTTCTCTCTCCTCACCTGTAAAATTTGTTACACTCACTCTACAGGCTGAAACTATATAATTATGTGGTATTATTAAAGGACTTTGGATATCTTGAATAAAGGGAAAAAAAAAACTTGGCAGGCGATGGAAACACCATAAATATGCTTTGGGGGAGGCAAGACCAGCAATCCCAATCTTGAATTTTGGAAATCCAGATCGAGTTGGTTACCTTTAATGATATAGCAGTACAGATAGGAGTTAGTTCTTTATATATTTCCATGGTACTTGCCCAAATCGCCTTTTTTTTTTTTTTATCTTTGCTATAGGCACTGAGGTGGTGTGAACTGTTTTGCCTTCAGACCTGCTCTTGTGGCAGTCTGGTTTAGTGGAGTTCTGGGGAAGACATGCCCATCCATGTGGGCGCCACACACTGGGAATTGCCAAGGGGCAAGTGAATCCCTCCTTGCATCTGTTTCTGTGAAAGGTTTGGTGTTCCAGGTTATTTATATCCTGCACTGATTGCCAAAAATATGATGTAATTTCCTAACTTGCGGCCTTATGACTACTTGCTGATGCTATTCCATTTCACAAATAGCATGAATGAAATACAAACTTCATACACCTAAAAGAAAACTTGTCTGTTTCTCCCACCTGTTGTCTCCCTGTACCCGTGGACCACGATGCTGCCATTGCTTTAGGGATCATGTGGCGAGTTGCTCCTCCAAGGACAGTTCTTGTGTGTATCAGGTTGTAAGAAATACAAGTTGTCTTTTTTTTTTCTCTTTTCTGAAGATATTTCTAATGTTGTAGCTTCTGTGTTCAGATATATCCAAAGCACTGCTGCCTGTCGCTTTACCCATCATACATAACTTATTATACATAGATATATACACACTTATCACATATATTTATACGTTGGCATTTCTTTTTGACTGGTGGCCTTGTGTTTGCTGAATTTAGAGGGGCAAGTTTAAATGTGTGAAAACAACAATTTTATGCTTTATTGCAGCGCGCCATGCGCCCAGTGGGCTGAGCTGATTGGTAACACCAGGGCTTCCCGTGAAGCTGGTGGGATTGACAGCCACAGCTTGGTCCCGGAGACAGATGGGAATCTGCTGCGTCTGCAGCGCTGCCGCCCCGCCGGGCTGCGGCCAAGCGAGCGGCAGCCCGGAGCGCGGCGCAGCACGAGGGCGGCTTTCCCGGCGCGCCTCCTCCTCTTGGGCTCCTTGGCTTGTCCCTCCGGAGAGCTGAAGTGAAGATGTTAATAATAAGCGAAGCTGCTTTAGTATTTTTGGGAGTATTTTCAGGAGTATATTTGCAGCAGCCATGCTCAAAGGTGAGGAGTGCGGTCTTCTGTTTTGCTTCCTGCACTTCTCCTGTGTAACGTGCACCCAGCCTTCTTTCCCCAGTGAAGAATAAGCCCCTCTCAACTTTGCCTCTGCTATGGACTCTGCTGCTAAGTCAGGAAAACTCATCACTTAATCTTGCTGCTCTGGGACACCCATTGTGTCCTCCCATGGGACAGGCTGGCCCCGGGCCAGGCAGCTCTGGGGTGGCGGGGGTGGCTGGTGATGGGTCCTACCAGTCCCCACAACAGCCCAAGTACATTTGGTGTCCTGTCGCCCTGGAGAAGCGCTCCTGTCTGTCCCGGGAATCTGGTTTTGTGACCAAAAGCTGGTTAGCGTGGTCTTCAGGGTGCAGTCCTCATTTAGAGCTTCTCAGGTACTTCCCGATACTTGGATATTCAAGGCACCAACTCTGCACTCACCAGCATGGTCACAAGCACGTTGGGAATAGCTTATGCAGGGAGAAACATGTAAGGGCCACGTGCCCGGTGCCACCTCGAACACGCGTTTTCAGGGACTCTGCCTGGAGATCCCCAGGACAGGCTGCTCGTGTCTTGGATGGTCAAGCCAAATTTCCATTCATCGCAATGAATACGTCTTCCCTTTTGGATTGTCTTAAGGTACTGCAGGGCACGTGCTCTGTGAACGTCAACCACGCAAATAAGTGATGGCAGCATCTCCCAGAAAAAATACTTCCCAGAATGCTTTAATTGTAATTAATATCAAGAAAGTGGCCCTTTTTAAGATACATATCTATAAGTAGTATTTTTCATATCAGAATAAGGATTTTGATTCATGCCTACCTCTCATCTACAAGAGCACATAAAAATGAAATATTTCTCTATTATCTTGTTAGCAGGAGTTGTTCTTTCCCATCTCCCAAGCTGCCTTAAATACACATTTTCATAGAATCATAGAATCATAGAATGCCGAAGGTTGGAAGGGACCTCAGAGGTCATCGAGTCCAACCCCGTTCCTTTATATTTCATATGTTTTGTTCAGTGCTTGCTTTCAGCCATTTTTAAAGTCAAAATACAGATAATTTATGCAGGAAATCTTTAGGTTTGCCTCTTATAACATAGAGATGCACTCACAGTAATTATGTGACAATAGGATATGATTATTTATCATTATGTAATAACTTCCACCCCTGAGCTCTGGTAGCTTGTTTGAGTCGTTCCAGCTAATTATAGGTTTGTGGATTGGGCTTTCCTACCTCTCAGCTCATATCCACATGGAAGAGCGTGTTCCAGGGAGATGCAGGGCTCGCTCCACAGCAACGGCTGGTAGCTCAGGAACTGGAAGGCAAACACTGTCTGGACATTGGTAGGGACAAATGTGAAGGCATCAAATTAACATTTAATTTATGAGTACGTTGCAGACTGCTAAAGCAAAGGCACACACTCAAGCTCAGTTTGTTGGGGACAGATTGGCTCCATATTACAAAATACATAATAGAAAATAATAAAAAATTGCTCACATGCCACTGATGGGTCCTTGGAAGATGAGGGGGGAATTGATATTTGCAGTAGTTTTGAGAAGTGTTGTGTGTTGCTGAAACCTTGAGGCACTATTTGTACATTAGACCTTGTCAAAATCATGGGATGCTTGACTGGTTGAACCAGTAACTCAGGTTACCTTTGTTTGAATGGTGGCTTTGAGCACTATGTAGAACTCTTGCAAGAAAGTAAGAAAGTTGATGCAGCCTTGATGGTATCACATTCACTGATGCAGAAGCTGGGTCTCCATCCTATTTTTTTCAGTCCCTACATCTCAAGTTGTGCCATCCATTTCAAATACAGGGTTTATTTATGTGCTTCTGGTGCAATGCAGTGTGCTGCAGGTCCTGCTCTGAAACTCCCCCCTCTGCTTATGTGTCTGCCCATATCCTAAGAAAGGATGAACTTCTTAAAAACAAACGAAACCACCACTATATCCACTGAGTCTTGGCTGCGTAAGGATTAATTTGGTAACCGAGTTCTGGGAAGTAGTCTGTTACAGGTCCTTGAATCAAATGGAAGACCAATGGAAACTGGCCTGTTGTATGGCGGCACAATGTGGGAGAAGAAAAGAAAAACATAGATGGAATATTTAAAAATGGGCCATTCAGTAGGCTGGAGGTCTGATGTAGCCACTAGTAGCAGGACAATAACAGTGCTCAACCTTTATTGAGGTAAACAGATAATCGTCCTTTATTACGCAGGACTCTGCACACAATACCAGATGAATCCATTTGATGTCACTAACAGGGATATAGATGAATTGATCAAGGCAATGAAATTTGGTGGTTGCTTAGGGACTGGTGAGCGTGACCTACTTCCAGAAGCATTGCTCAGTTGAAAGGAAAACAGAAATGCATGAGTTAAACTGGGATTTTGTTAGGATGTGCTTTACAAGGTGGCTGCTGCAAACATGCTTCTGCTGCTCCCCTAATAACTGATAACCAAGAGGGGGCTCAAACCCCTTTATAATTTGGAAATTAAAATCAGAAAAAAAAATCCATAGTTGATGGAAGAATGTAAATACTTCACGAGTAGAAATTTTAATTTACCAGCATCATAGAGATTACACTTCATAGGACTATAAATTAAAGTTTCCTGAATTGAAATTATCCAAGAGGGAGGCAGGAAAGGATTAGAAAGTGAGATTATTTCCATCATAAGGAAATGGAAGTTTAAATCTCTTGTTATTACCAACTGGTTTGCTCTTTCCCCTATTTCCCTTTATTCATTTCATGAGCAAATATTTTCTCCCACTCCTGGTTTTGTTCTCTTCTCAGTCATCCAAAATAGCTTCATTGCCAGGAGTCAGAACTGGGTGATGGCTCTTCATGCCATGGCACAGTGTGCTGCCGTGCTGTCAATATTAAACCCAAGGCAGATTGGAGTTGACCCCAATTTTTCTATCTTTTCCAAACTAAGCAAACACTAGGTGAGGAATATTTGCTAGCTTGGCTTAGCCAATCTCATGGCTCCCAGACAGCAGCTAAGTTGCACTGATTTGTTGCTGCCATAAATAGAATTACCCTCAGAGGAGCGAGCTGCCATGGATAGGGTGCCCTGATAAAGGTCACAAGTCCATGAGTTTGTCTGGATCGTGTGTGTTCAGCGTCTCCGGACCAGGGTCTTGTCTATGGTTTCCTCGCAGACCTGAGATCTTTAGGTGCTGGAGGGCATTTGTGTTGGGCAAGTGGATGTCACATAAATACTGCGTCCGACTCAGCTGTCGTATGTTGTCTTTGATATTGAGGAGGCCCATAACAGAGTGTGAAGAGATGCTTATCTAGCTCATTTTGTTCATACTGAAAGATTAGCTCCTCTAAACTGAGTGTGTGTGCATGTCACCGCGGGGATTTTTGCTTTCTTTCCTGAACACTTTATCCTACAGTAAGAGCGGGGCAAATGCTGCTCTGGAGTAAGTGTGTAAGTATAACACCACGGCACAGAACTTCATTGACTTGTAGTGGCTCAGGCCTTAAATCCACCCAAGAATTTCAGTAGTGCTTAGACTGAAAGCAGTATAAATGGTTGAGTTATTTCACTGGCTTAAACCCATGAGTCACCCATTGAACATTCAACGCATGCCCTGGAAGAAGTAGTGAGTAAGCAAATAACTACAAGATTTTTAGTGAAGCTCGCTGCAGTTATTTCTTTGGCAAGTTTTCAGCTTTAATCATAAGCAGTAATACTGCTCGGGAGACGCTGGAATGTCCTGTGAAGGGATTTTTAAAAGCTTGACAATAAATTTTTAGGCTTGCAGGGCTCACGTGATGCTCAGTTCAGCGTTGAGTGGAAGGGAGCATGCACATACGTCCGCTCCTGTGTGTACGTGAGCTGTGAAAGATGAGAGGGCTGCTAGCAAGGTCCCTGGGTACTTTGGATAAAGCTGGTTACGTAGAGCTGAATGGGAATCTTGGCCTGAAAGTGTGCCAGAGGAAGAGAGGAGCTTGTGCTTTCATTGGAAACGTGGATGTTGTGATTTAGTTTGAACTCAGGGGACTTGGCCTAGGGAATGGGAGGTGAAGCCTTCACTGTCAGTTGACCAGATAGGGAAGTTTTAATTCAGACCTCTGAGAACTTTCATGGCTGCAACCTTGCAACCGCCACACTCTCTTAAGGATTCTTGAAGAAAGAAAGTAAAAAAAAAAAAATTTGTTTTTCACACCTCACATCTCAATAGGATCTTAATTTGTGGGGTTTGAGCAAGCTGATCTGACGGAAGAAAAGTGTCTAATGGTGTCTAATGCAGTGGTACGAATGACTTGGAGAGCAAGCTGTGCAGGCTGCAGTGGTGACCATGCAAGTCCTCGAGCTTCAGAGCAAATTATGGGCTTATGAAGCCCCCTCAGCAGGTTCTCCAAATGGGTGAAGCTGATTGTGAGGACCATGTGCTGCCAGTGCTACCATGGCCATGGATCTCCTACACAGATTAACGTGATTTTGAACATGTAGTTTTTTAATGTATTTTGGGTATGTGGCTCTGCTTAATAACATGTGTCTACTATCTGTAGCTGTTAATATCTATGTTTATATCTGTTTAGATCCACATGCATGCACATATTTACTCTTCATGACCTTTGAACCATTCCTTTCCCATCCCTTTCTCCAGTTCCTTAGAGGTACGTATCCTAATTTTGGTTGCTTGCTTTCATGTACATTGAGAAATACTAAGAAAAACTTCAAAAATAATTTTCAATATTTAAACACATTTACAGTTTCCATGTAGAGCGTGCCTAGTAGTCACTTTATCTGCCCACAAACTCTTGGTATTAACTTTAAGTAAGTTCAGTTCTTTCACATACTCAAAGAGCTCTTATCATACGAGCTCCTGTAGTTGTTGCCCTGGCTGACATCAGGTGACTTCTAAAAATGTTTATCATTCCTCTGTCCCTTGATAATTCCTTTTTAATTTCTGCTGTCAGGGCTCCCCCATATCCAGCTTGTGTTTAAGACCGTGTATTACATTGCATCCAGCTCATCCATGTAGCAGCTGATATAGTGTTGATAGTAGTGTTAACAGATTTTATTTTATTAATTTTTTTTATTCTTCCCTTTCTGTTTCTACAGTAAATTGCCACTAGGTCTCACCAATGAGCACTTAAGGAATGGAAAAGGTTAAATATGTGCATAGAATTTTTCAAAATAGCAAGAGAACATGAGTTTGAAGCATAGCTCAGTTGAAGAGAAGCTGTGGTGTTTGTAAGTGCTTGTGCTCCCTGCATGCAAATCCCACGCCTGGGAGGAGCAGGCACAAGGGCAGTATTGTTTGCAAGTCATGGCATAAATCACCGTCCTTAATCATCCAGCCCTTTGGAGCAATGCAGAGGGAATTGCAGCGTTGCAGCAAATTGCTTGCAAGCAATTTAACTGCTGCTTGGGAGGAAGAGAACAGCCACAGCCGTTATGGTTTTCCTACAGCTGAAGCATGGTCAGGAGACGATTCTGCAGGGCTTTTGAGTCCTGGTCGTTTCACACTTCCACACTGCGCTGCGCAGAATGCCAGGATGCTGATCTTGAATGCCAGGCCAGAATTCCCAGAGGGCCGCAACGCGAGTGCTGGCTGGGCACGCGTTACGAGACCCTGCAGATGGCTGCAAGGTGGTTTCAAGGCAGCTTTTGCAGATAGCGCTGGTGTTTATAAAAGACCCCCTTTCTCACTGGCACAAGTGATACAATTTCACTAAAGCTGTGGTCACTTATCCCCTTGTAAGCTCAATCCTAAGGCTGGTCTGGCAAACCCTAGTTCACTTGGGGCCTAGCCCAACCAGGGACCTGGAAATGCTTCCTGCTGCAATCCAGCAGTGTTCTGGGATAAATCCTTTGCCTGGCGATTTCTGATCTCATTTTTTAGGGTTTCATGTGGTCTGTAGACTGCTAGGAGCTGCCAACCTGGGAGCTGACCTGAGGTAGCCAGGCGGCTCTGCAGAACAGGGAGCGCTTGCAAGTCAGAAACAGCATTTGTGGCATTAGAGGTTAGATGGTGAAGTGAAATTCATAGCTTTGCAAAGGCTTGGCAAGGAGAAGAGGCCCTTTTTTTTGAGGCAGAAGAAATGATTTTACATAAAGTCCTGTCCCCACAGTGCTGGCCAGATCCGAAGCTGCAGCTTGCCTGTCTTTCTAGTAATGCTGTTTGACATACCGTCAGCAGCACCAAGTATGCTCCTCGCCCTTCCTCACCCTGGATGTGTCAACACGTTTACAGCTGTGATTAAGAATCCTCTGTTTTAAATTTCATATGTTTCTGGATTGTGTTACAGTGAAAGAACCCCATCGTCCTTTGGTAAATGCTATTTACCATCCCAGTAGTAATGCTATCCATCCCAGTGGTTTTCCGTAAGGAAAGAGAAGGGCTGTGTGGGAAATAAACCCATAGGTGCGTTAGCCTGGGGAGAAGGCTGAAGAGGAGGCGAGCGATGGGTGTCGTGGAGCTGGAGCCCCTGCACGTAGGCTGGAGAGGGCCCTCTCCACGCTCCGGAATTCCCGCAATTCCAGAGCGAGGCCGGGAGCGTCCCTAAATCTGACAAGTGAAGATTTACTGCCATCTACCGTGCAGCTGGATGCTTGTTGTGCATAACACACTAAAATACGTAATAAAAAGATGTAGTGTGTATTGCTTGCAAGAGTGATGCTGGCTGGAATTTAAGTTTTTGGTCCTGAACAGCCGGCGGGGTTGGAAGCTCCGTTTTGGGGGCCGCCGGACACCTGGATGAGGGAGATGCCGATGTGTTAAGTTTTGCATCCGGACGGCCGAGTGGGAGCTGCAGGCACTGTGGGGTCTGCAAAGTGCCTGCAGCCCCTGCTAAGGCGGCTGGTTTCCCTTTGTAAGGTAGGGCATTATTTGGTCTAAAGCCTGGTATGGGTAGTATCTTTTAGCAGATTTCTTATGAAAATAAAACCAAAGCAAAGAACCAGGACTATTACTGTGAAATCCGTGCAGCCTCTAGTTCTTTCTACATGTCTTGATATTTTGGGGTGCGTTGTTACTTGGAATCCGACTATAAAATATAATTTTAGAGAGAAAAATAACATAGTTTTATATCCTGCAGTTGAGTGGCAAGAATCCTTTAGGAAAGGATCAGCCGTTTGCTTCTCACAATATTGTATTTTTTCCAGCAAAAATCTTCTGTGTAGGCTTGCAGATGCCTTGGTGCCTTGCAGCATTTTGGCAGAACGAGGAGTTTAATTTTCAGTTGTTTTATGTTCTTCTATATAGGATCTGTGATGCTGGTATTAGCACAACTGTGTTTTACCGTAGCTCCACTACATCTATTTTTACATGTTCAACTGCAAAGGTGCTGTAAATTCTGCCATAGTAACACTAGTAGTAGCAAGAAAGAAAACCGAACAGCAGCACCAAGGAATATTTCTTTCTCACGCTCCCAAGATGCTGTTACAGGGGGATGAAATTGCTCTTTAGACTGTATGAATCACACCTGTGTCCTCTTACCCTTTCTACCATCTTTATATTATCATTCTTGTAGCAGTTTGCTATCAGCTAGCATTTTCACAAGGATAAAAAATGTGCAATTCCTAACTGAGGCTTTTCCAGTTTCTTTACGACGTAGGATGATGTGAATGTGCTGTTTGAAACCCCAGGAAAATCTCGCTCAGATCCTCATGTGTGGGATGGTTAGTTTAGTTTAATTTCCCCTCTTTTATTATGGCTTTTCTGAGCAGATTGCTCCCCGGGACCGTGTACAAAGCGTGTGAACAGAAATCCCCCTCTTCCTACGGAACGGATCCTGCTCAACTAGTGACGCATTCAGGGCTTCCTGGAGGGTGATGTGAAAGGATAGATTTTCTGACATGCTTTTAAGCATGTGTGTCATATTTAGGGCTCAGCTGTGTCATATTTAAGGCTTTTCTCTTTGGGACTGGCATTTACATTATAAAACCATGCCTCAATTCTTACATTATAATTACAGTTTGCTGCTAGTCTGTCAAAGGAGCAACTCGAGGTACTTGCTGCACTGCATTTAAATTTCTAAGGTAATAGTAGGGCTCAGACATTTTCAGGTTTGAAGTGAACAAGATGTATTAAAAATGTTTGTTCCAGGACACCGTGCAATTTTTGATGGACTAATCCTGGTGGTTCCTAACACTGATGGATTTCCAAAGGCAGCCTGGATTTTCCCACTCGGAGCAGTCCTGTGAAACGCATTTAATGCTGGGGGAGCCTGTGAGAGCCCTGTGCTCATCAGTGCTTCCTAGCCGTGCACCCCGCTGCCGCAAAACCTGCGTCTCCCTGGAGCATATTGGGTGTTGCAACATCCAGATGTAGGAACGGGACAAGGATTCCTTGCCCGGTGGAATGTGGCTTTTTGGCAGGCGCCGGAGACAGACAGGTGTGGGCCACGTCGGAGCTGGCTTTAGGTCCGTCACTCGATAGGGCTGCTAATGAGCTGTTTTATGCTTCCTCGCTGTAGTGGATGATGTTGTAATTCCGCGGACGGTCTCGGGTTTCCTTTGGGGAGCATTGTCCGCCCTTCCTCAAGAGGTCTCCGCGCGGCCCCTCCCGCGGGGCTGCGGCTCGCACGGAGCTGGAACCGCAGTGCCCACCCAGGTACTGGTTTGCTCTGGCGTGACGTGCCCCATTATCCCCCCTGCCTCGTGGGAAGGAATGCCAGGGCGGAATCCGAGGGCGGCGAGCAGACCCCGAGCGCCCGCAGCAAGGCCCCAGTGCAAGTGTTGCAGATCCGCAGCCGTCCTGTTCCTTATTTACCAGGACAGATCTGCAGCCCTGAACGTGTTTGAGCTGCAGACAGCACACGGAGCTGCAAACAAGTCCAGGAGTGACTTGCAGCATCCTGGTTGGGTTCCAGCAGTTCGTACAGTGACCGTGTCTTGCAGTCTATTTTGAAGATGCATTTGAGAAACTCGTTAATGAGAAGATCTCTCTTTCTGGAAACCTATTTTTAAAAATATTTAAAACTCTAGGTAAATTAGTTCAGTGTAATTCTGGGAGAATCATAACTGCTTTAATTGGTTTTTATCCTGTTGCTGCTGTGTGAGGTGTTTATGTGCCGTTTAGGACTAAATAAACTATAAATGCCCCGAGGCTTCTGTGTGAACAGTAACAGCATCTGCTCACATCTCAAATATGTTAAAGCACATTCCCGCCAGAGGCTGAGCCTGGACTGCTGGAATCGAGAAGGGTTTTGACTTTGGTGCAGATGGATCAGGAATGGGGCTTGCAGAGCTCCCAATATCCACCTGTATTTCCCAGCAAGTTGAAAGCCGTGACAAAAACACACCATGCAGGAACTATTTCTCATTTTCACAGTGTTTGAAACCCTGACAAAACTGCCTGCATCTCTGAACTCTGAAAATAAAAATCTAAGCTTTGCACCTAGGGAAGTTTTACAACTGTTTCTTTCTTCATTTTTTTTTCACTCCTATATGCAATAGCTTTTTTTTTTTAAAAAGGAGGTACCCAACATCTTTCAAGGCCAAAAGCATTAGTGGGGCAAAGGAAAATATTTTGTAAAAAGGTAGAAAAGATTAAATTCTTTCTTCAGTGCATGCAGATATTGGTTAGTACTAGAAAAAAATCAATTTTACTTGTAATAACCCCAAATACACCTACATTTCCATCAGGGTTTCCCAGGTGTCTTTTGTGCGTTTGCTTACAAAAGCTTTTTTATACTTGGATATCTTTTTTTTATCCTTTGCAAGATTGCATCTACTGGAAAGTGTGGTCCGAATGCTGTTGCGATGGCAAGCTCAGACCAGCACTAGAAGTGCGAGTGAGCAGGAGGAATCTGACATCAGGAGTGCAACGAGCATTGCTCGTGCTGTGAGGGGGTTGATGACTGAGAGCATCCTCGTTAGGCCCTGGGAGTTACTGCACATACTGCCGGGGGTCTGTCCTGGATGTCTGGTTAGTTAGAGCAGGAGCTGCATGCTGAATTTCTAGTGATAACTTGGAAGGAAGGAGCTGTGGGCAGAGAAGCAGCAACATGTGGTGTGGGAAACGGGCGCGGAGAGGAGGGGACCCCAGTGGAGCCGTCCATAGGGAAGAGGGGAAGCAGGCAGGAGTGCCAAGAGCAGGGCGAGTCCTGAGAGACTCGTGGTTGGACGTGGTCCAGTGGAGGTGTGAGAACCTGCCAGGAGGCCAAGGGAGATCAGCAGCAAACCAGTCTAAGCTGCTAGGTCAGTTGTCGAAGCTGTGTTTAAATCACTTGGGGAATACAGGCATCAGCTTGATGCCGTTTTGGGTTTTCCCTCATCAGCTTTAAGCACCCCTTGAACAGTATGAATCAATTCATGTGTTGTTTTCACGAGATCCACAGAAAGATAAGGAGGCAGGTCTGTTTTCTTCCTCTGGTTTTGTTTAAACTATGAGATCAAAACCTTATTGAAGAGGGTGGTTATTTTTAAGTGAACCTTTGGGTTTGCTACATTCTGAAGTCAGATGTCCCCATCTAGTGGTTATTTGGCCTTCATTCACGTGTTGATCTGAAGAGGAGGAAGATGCCTTGCATGCACATTTGTGCTAGTTTGGACAGGGTCATGTGTTATGCACACATTCTCCCCTAGTGCCAAATCCCCTGGTAACTCATATTTTTCCTTGCAGATGTCTTGCACTTCCAAGAACGCAAAATAAAAATACACAGTGATTTTTTCAAAAAGGAACATCAGCATTTTATTTTGCTGAGACAATTTCTATACAGAAAATTAAACAGCTCTTATATTAAAAGAAATTATTCTACTTTTGTTTCTAATGCACCAAAATTACATGAAAATGTTTGTCCCTGTGAGCATATAGAAACAGAGAGCAAGGTGTTTGTTAACTGCAAAATGACAAAAAGAATAGGTTAACAGGCAGGTAACGTGTTCAAATGTTAAATAATGAGCTCAGACCTACCGTTAGGACAGTGATTGAATCGGTGTGAAGAGCACTTTGCTGTAGGCAGTACTCCTGCAGGCAAAGAAACTCTTGTGGGAATTTGAGGGACAGAGCTGGGTGCTTCTCATCAGTCTGCATCCTTTAATTCAGCTACTTCTCTTTTGAAGGCCCCTTTGATTTGTCTACAGAGATACATTTAATGTGTTCCTTTAAAAGTGACCCTTTCTCAGCTCTCGTGGGTGGAGGTGTTGTGTGCACCATGGTGCTCTGTGTTCCGTGGCACAAGCTGAGCTGGTTTCATGCAATTAAGCATCTTCTCCTGAGCTGTTGGCAGCCGTTGGGTGGCAGTAGCAGCCAGCGAGCCTCTATTGCTGACCTGAGTGCCAAAGTGTAGGTGGGAGGTAGGATTTCTAGTGCCCCCTTATTTATACGGGAGAATGATAAACACTTTGTGTTTAAAGGGGCTTTGCTGTAACAAATCAGAGGGTGAAATAACTGAAAGCAGGCTTGGAGTTGCAGGCAAGCTTCAGGAACCTGAGCACAGGTTTAAAAATCTTTAAAAAAACAAAAAACAAACAAACAAAAAAAACCCTCCAGAATTTTAACCAAAAAGGGAGAGCCCTGTGTTAGTTATGGTCCAAAGGTAGTGAAATGTGAGGACAAAATCAGTAAGAAAGTAAATTGGCTTTCTGAATTTTGGCGATTTTGGAAGGTGGTTGCTACCCCGCTATCGTCACTACCAAGCAGCTGTGTGTTTGAAGGACTTGAAGGTAACCAGCCAGCTGGTGTTTCACTGCTGTGTTCCTGCAGCTGGAGTTACTCTGAAGCTCCAGGGCACCTTGTGCTTGTAGCAGAATGGTGCCCTGTTTTTGGCTCCAGCTTTTTGGGAAGTGCTGTTCTTTGTGTTCACGTTGCAGTATGGCCACAGGCAACCATGAAAGCTATGGCAAACTTTTAACTTGTTCCTAATGCCTGCCACTAACTCTGTCTAAATGGGAACATTTTGCGTGGTACCCAAAACGTGCCTTGTGTGTAGCTTGCTTTCCAACGCACCGGGTGATGCTGCTCGTTTAAGCTTAGTCACGTCTGGGCGAGTGGCAGAAGTTTGAATCACATGAGCTGCTCCTCAGATTTCCCAGCCCGTATCAGCATGTTTTCCTGGGGATAAGTGCTGTAGAGATGTCATTAAAATGGCTCATTCTATATATGAGCATTGATATTTAAATCCTAGGCTCATTTCTGTGATTTATTTTTTGAGTCTGGCATTTCATGTTTACATTCAGCTGCTCTGTGGAAAAAGATCTTTTCTTTTAAGATTTGTTTCTCAGATGGAGGAAGGTGCTCTAAGTAACCACCTCGCTTGCGTTCATGCTGACGCGTTTATTTTTTGCTGAGCGGCTTTGCTTCTGCCCTTGGCTTTATTCAACATGCCTCACTCCTCTCAGCAAGGCACCTGCATCCAGGCTGAGATATCTGAGGACCTTCTGGGCTTCCCTGTTTCTCCTTCCTTCCCACAGGACCTGAAGTTGGGGGCCGTCAATGCGGCCTCGCACGAGATTGGCAGCCACCTTAGGAGGGGAACACTAAGGCCACGCAGGAGACAAGCTCTGAGGCCACGTGGGAGACAGCCTGGTGTGGTTGCCCGTTGCCTCCTGCCCCGGGTCCTGCACAGGAGCCAAAGCCCAGCTTGGCGCCGCTCCGTGAGGCCTTGTGGCTCGGCCCGCCCCGTCCCTCCCCTCCGTGACGCTGGTTTGGGCGCCGCTCGCACGCCCATGTAGGGCTGGCTGTGACTATCCCGATGACACTGACTAATCCAGGCATGCGAAGGGCCAGCAGAATGTGACACTCACGTGGCGCGTGGCGGGCGGCCCTCGGCGCCCGCTGTCTCCATAGCGGGAGCTCCCGGGGCCGGGCGGCAGCGGTGCCGCCTCCTCCGTCCATTCCATTCCTGAGCGGAAAGCTCAGGAGTCTCCCCTCTGCTGCCAGTTAATAGCAGCTCTGCCATTCTCATCCTTCGTCTGGGCACAGTCTGTCTCACATGGACCTTTCTGAGCAGCTCCTACAGTTAGGGCTGTCCTGCGCAGCTGAAAGCCTGGTTGAGCATGTCCCCGTTTCCTAGATGTACGGCCGAGTGGGACAAAACCCAGCTAAGGACTAAGGGTTCCTGAGTCTTCAAAAAAATCTAGGTTTTCCTACATTGTCCAAAGTTTTCATCTTAGGTTGCCCAATATGTCATAAGGGTGGAAGAGCATAGTGAGCAAATTGTTCTCATTCACATTGCACTGATGAAGAGAAGCTCATGCAAGGGACAGAGATAGGAGCCTTCCCTTTGACAGGTATATCAGGAATGGAGGCATTTGAGAGAACGTTGCGGTTACAGAGACCCTGAGACAGCCCAGATTCAAAGGACGTGACAGAAGATGGAGTTAATCTGGTGAGAGAGACCTCAAAGCTGATCCATTGGGCTGCAGGATTTCAGGTAATTCAGGCCCCTGGCCAAAAACAAAACAAAAAAAAAAAAGAAAAAAAAATCCCAAGGCACGTGTGGTAACTGCTTAGAGTCTCTACCATTGTACTTAACTCCTGTATTGCCTTTAGCTGGCACCCTGTGCACCAGATTGTTTTCCTGGGCAATAAGAACCACTCTATTCCCTGCAGGCTGCAATGTAAATACCAGTAGGAATGGCAGAACAGAAAGAAACATTAAAGAAAGAATATTAAAGCAGGCAAGTGCCTTCTAATAGTGGGTAGGAATGGCTCATTAGTAGTGAGAGGTTAGTGCTTATCTATAGTGAAAGGTCTTCAGCTGAGATCCATGTTGTGTGCAGTGGGCTATTGAAAATTCACTGGCTGCCTTCAAAATCTTCTTATTTTCAGTTTTTTACAGTTCCTCCCTATTAACCCTGATCCTAGAGAGGAGGAGTTGACCCTGGGCTCTGGCAGCCATGTCTTATATCTTAATATTTCTTGTTGTTGGTTAGATTCAATACTACCAAACACAGAAGCCTTCCTTTAACAAACATTTGGACAATTAACTTAAAAGCAAGTTGGGAATGTTGATATAGGCTAGTTTAATGTCTCGCTAAGAGCAGTTACAATCCTAGGGGACCATGATAAGTTTTGTCACTGTTTCTTGATGTCATATTAAAATGCTTATGAACTTTGAGTTGCTTTGTTAGTCCTCCAAAAAGTTTGATGATCAGGCTCCCCAGATTTTTGGAATCACTGTCTTATGGTTTATTTCTAGTCTTTAATTTAGAGGATGAGATATGGAAGTATAAGAGATTTTCATTTTTCCTTTCTATCGTAGATTAGCTGGATAAGAAGCTGTTGCCAATTCCACTAAGGAAGCTGGTTTGCTCTTTGGACCAAATGAGATCAGATTTGCTGACTGCAGCAGGATTATAGCTTTATTTATTTATTTAAATAATCACGCTTTATGAAGGAGGGTAGGAGCTCAAGAGGGAGCATGATGAGTGCTGGCACATGTCGAACAAATGCACAAGTTTTCTGCATGAGATATGACAGCTTCTTTCTTCGAAGAAGAAAATACAGCTCTGTTACTGTATATTTAGTTATAAAAGTGAAGATAGGTTTAGCAAACGTAATGGCAACCAAAAGATGAATAAGGTTTACTCTTTTAAAACTTGATGCGTTGGTGAGGAAATACAGACATTGTATATCAAAGTTGGTCCAGCCATGGTTCTGTGTGGGTGCCAAGCTCCCATTTCCTAGAGCATTACAGAAAAGGTGACTAGAAAGCTCATTTTTGTGACATAGAAAGAGACTTTTCTTCTAAGCCTCGCCGCATAAATGGTGGTTTATGCCAGGAAGTTTTCAGGCTTGTGTTCAGTCCAGACTTCAGGGTATGGTTTTTATTTGGCAATCTTCTCCAAATGGGATGCTCCTATTATTTGAATATCTACATTTTTTTTCTTCTCCTCAATCTGCTGTAAGAACTACTCAAATTGATCCGTCACATCCCTGCTTGGCTTTGCTCTCTAGCATTGATGCATCTGAGTTTCAGAATGTTTTCCAAATGACGTACTCATTTTTATCCATGAGAGTAATACTGTCATCCGGAAACTCCACAGATAGGGGCAGAATTTGCATTTGTATTTTCTGCTCTCTTTAGAAAAGAGATTTTAAAGTGCGTTAGAAATTATGAGTCCAGGGGATTTGCAAGGCAATTTATATGAAACGGTTGATCTCCAAATCAGGAGATCGTGTCTAACCAATCCCAAGCAATGTTAGTGAGCAAAATTTCCTGAAAAGCTTACAGGACTTGATCGGATATATTACTGCCTATGACTAAATGTTTTCTCCCCACATGTGCCATCTGCTGAGTTACAGTTTGTCCTCAGCTGCATTATTTCACTTTTGCATTTTTTCATGATACGAATGGTCTGAATGATTTTTTTTTTCCTTACCCCACTACTATTCAAATAGTGCCAGTGGATCCTTCTGGTCTCACCAGCCTGTGGAAGCATCACATTACCTTAGGGAGCATATTAGGCAGTCAGGAGAGTTTGTGTGTGGAAACTGAGACCCAAACTAGACGATAATTCTCATCCGAAAGCAGTTAGGAGGCTCCCAGTCAAAATTCAACAGGTCAGGAGGCATTGCTATCTCCATTCTGCCTCTCAGCTGGCTTTACTTCCAAAAATAACATTTGATTTTGATCGCTTCCCATGAAGGCAGCAAAAAGACCGGGGTCGCACGTTATAATGGATTTTCACTGAATGCTTTTGAATGACAGGTCTTTGCTCCAGGGAAAAGGACCAGCCTCCAGTTTCTTTGCTTTCTTCCTTTCTGGTGCAGCAGATAGATGCAGGAAACTCCATGGGGATGAGGCTTGCCCCATTACCAGGAACGCAGTCATCTTGGGACAAGTTCTTCCCCCGTTGGCGAAGCGAAACGCGAGTATTTGATGACAGATGAAAATGTCCGTTAGGGAAAACTGCGGAGCTGAGAGCGCGAATCTTTGTCCCCTCCGGAGAGATCCAAGAACAGGCAGCCTGCACACGAGCCAGCGTTTTCTAAAGTCAAATCTCCAGCACTACTCGCCGCGCTTCCCTTCATCGCTGGCCACTTCTGCCTTGATGGAGCAGCCCGGCGGCACCTGCTGACATAGTGAGGCTGAGGACTAGGGCGCAGCGAAGCCGCCGGCGGGGCTCGTGCCGCCGGTAGGCTCGGCCGCTGGAAGCGGGAGCGACCTGCGGGCAGCGGTAAGGATTAGCTCCGTCCCGGACGGAAAGGTCTCAGCGCCGTTCCCAGGCTCGACTTGCCATATGTGCTTCACGTGATTGCGCTGGGCTTTGCATGAAACGGAGAGTTGAAGTCGAAATGCAAGTTGATTTGTGTTTCTTCATCGTGTTTGATAGAACACAGGTGCAGGAGGACGCCCGCTCCAGCAGGGAGATGCAGCAGGCTTTAGCAAAGCCCTGTAGGTTTTGCTAATTCCCTTTCCTACCCCAGCATTTTCCGCTGTTTGCTGATGGGAGTTGCATGTGAGGCAGCACCCTTGGGCCACCTGTTAAGAGCTTTTCCCCTTTCAGTCACACTCTTCGCCATCTCCTAAAGATATGGCTCCTTACTTGGAGGAAAGCCAGAAACACAGACAGTAGTTTTCTCCTCTGGAGAGGTGGGCAGAGGGTGCCGAAGCAGCGCTCCAGCAAAGACAGCAAGAAGGCAGGGGAGTGAATGAGAAAACCCACCCAGAGACACCGGAGGGCTCCGCTCCGTGTGCATGGGGAGCATTGCAGAATTATGGTGTTTTTTAAAGGTAAGCTGCGTGCGTTTGCAGGGCCTCTTTTAGTCAGTGGGTTGCGTCAGTGCGAAGCAATTTTGGAAACGGCGCCTTACGTGGAAAAACCTCCTCGCCTGTGGAAATGCCGTTGCTGTTGAGAAGGGTTCCTAGACTTACACTGTGGCTCAAGGAAAGTCTAAGAAACTTTCCCTCTTTCCCACGAGGTTAATTGAGTGGCTAGCTGAACAGCTGGGAGGAGTGTGATCTGACTCGCTGAAGAGCCTAATGTACCCGAGGCAGAAACAGGCGTATTTGGTTTATTTGGGGAGAGCTTTTCAACTGAAGCACTTAACAGCCCATACACTTCTTAACTGAAGTGTACGTGCTTATAGCTAGCATGTTCGGTCAGTTAGCAGAGAAGGGATGTCAGTCTTTGAATAATGTGAGATTTGAGGAAAGATCAAGAGTTTTGGATGTCTGGATATAAACTGTAAAAAGTTTCCCTTTAGAAAAGAGAGAAAAACTCGTTTTTGGGCGACTTTGGCTTTGTGAGGATGTATTCGCCCTAAGGAAAGAGCTGCCAGAGCTCCTGAGGCAGATGTGGGTGCCGAGGAGGGCACCAGGGGGTTCGGGGCTGCCCCGTGCCCTGGCTGTGGGTCGAGGCGAGCCCGGGGCGCCAGGTCGGCCCCGCGCAGCGCGTTTCCCTCCACCGAGCGCCCGCGGGCGCTTTCCGAGAGGGCGGGTGGCCCTGGCCTCGGCATGAGCCTATCCTCAAAACCCCAGCGGAGCCCGGGAGGCGGCAAGTCTTCCGAGCCCCAGCGCAGAGCTTAGGAGTTGAAGCTGTACGTGCCCGGATGAAAGCAGGAATTTTATAAGCGTATATGTAAACATAGATAGTTTACCGTAAGGTAAAGAGGTTGTTAAGGCTTTATGTTGGGGAATTCCCGCTAATTCTGCGGAAACCACCCGCTCCCGGTCTCCATTAGCAAGTTGGCCTTGTCGGCAGGTGCCCGCTGAGGCTGCGCCCCGCTCGTCGGCCGCAGCCTCCGCAGAGGCTTTGGGTGCCGGCCCGCGAACATATGGCATAAACATCACCCGATATTGTCTGCCATGTCTGCGCGCCGCGGGTAATGCGGCAAGAATGGCCCCCGGCGAGCACGTGACCGCCTCGCAGCCCTCGCTTTGGGGCGTTTTGTTTCATTCCTGGAGCTGCGCCTTGGCAGGCGCGCGGGCAGCAGGTAGCCGGAGCCCGGCGCGCCGCTGGGGCCGCCGGCCGCCGCCAGGTAAGAGCGCGCAGCGCCCGCGCCGCTTCCCGCTGCCGCATCCGGCCTCCGCGCCCGGCCGGCACGCCAGCGGCCGAGCGGGGTTCCGCGTCCGCACGCGCTTGGGCATTCGGAGCTGAAACTGGGCTCTTTGGTCCCGAAGCCACCAGGCAGGGCGCAGAGCTCTACCGGCGGAGGTTAGCTTTGATTTTTCTCTTTTTAACTCAACAGTTTGATCTGCTTCTTTTTCGCAACCGCTAGCGCTTAGCTTTGTGCCCACCGTGGCTTTCCGACTTGCAAAGGCATTCCATGCCGAATTGCGTCCCGTTGATTTTCCATGGATAACACCCCTGCGATAAGGCTTTGGGGCTGCATGTGGAGACGCAGAGCAGGCTTACGTTAACCTTTTTTACCTCTAGTGGTAAATAGATTTCCAAAGCCTGAAAGAAGCAAAAACACCAAAATATATGAACGGGAGTTGAACTGGGAAATGTTATTAGTGAACAGAGTTACCTGAAATTAAAAATAAAATAAAAAATCAGAGCAACATTGCTAATGATAAAGCCTTCTATCGCAAGTACGGTGTATTTTAGAGGTGGTGTTTTATTTTCAGAAAGAAAGCCTAGGGCATAAATAATAGATAATATGGAAGAAAATGATGTAGGTAGCCGTATAGGTAGCTCATGTTCATAGTGAGACTATAGGTGACAAGTAGAAGCATGCTTTAAAGTCAAAATAGGCAAATCCAGCAAGCAGGATTTAACGGGGAATAACGCGCCGCATAATCCCGAGGCAGCGGCTCCCCACTTGTATTGGCAGTTTTATGAGCGGGGCCGGACGGCTCCTTCTTGGAGTGCAGGGCACGGGTTAATATCTTCACACTTTTTTTCCTTCCTCACAGCTGCCACATGCAATTCCGTGGAACCTGATATTTTTCATTAAAAAGTGATTCTTATTTTCCATCGTAGTGTGCTAATCGATTTTGCCATGCAGAGCTCAGCGCGTATTAACTGTCAGTTACTCCTAATTAATACTGAAAACAGACAAAGAGGGGAGATAAAATAATCAACACTGCTCAATACAAAACGTCCATCCCCATTTTCTTTCCTTTGTGGAATAATGCTTTTGGTCCCTGTTCAAGATTTAAGCACCAACCTGTGTTATGTTTAGTTTCAAAAGGTTGCTCAAGTGGCATTTTATTATTCGAGGCAATAAATTAAGCTCTCCAAAGCCAGGGAGTTCCAGTAATTTTGGGACACTCGATTCTGTGCCAGAAGGAACGCTCTCAAGTCTGACTCGGACCAACTGTTGCCTTTTAATGTAAGAAAAATAAATAAAATCTCCCCTGTATCTTTGGAAGCCCATTAGAACTTTTTTAGCGTAAAGATTTGGAAGCATTCAAGAAAAGACGGGAGTTCGTTACAAAATAGATACTGCAAACTCCCCAAACATGCCACATATTTCTTCCGTGTAACTGTACATTGGCTTTGTGTTGCTTTGTGTTGAAGTCTGATTTCAGAGCTCGTGAGAAGAGCATGTTCTGCTTTGATGTTTCATGTTTAAATTAAACATGACCAGAAAGGGCCGTAGGAGCGTTGTCCGTGCTTGCTGGAAGCAGGAATGCGTTGCGGCACCCTTCGTAGCACCAGAATTAGAGCTATTTCCTCAGATTCATGCATAATGGATATGTACCAGCTATGCATGTGGGTATGTAAACAACAGAAATTTCTAACATTTATGTACTTTTAAAATATACATTAAAGGAAAGATGGAAAAGAGGCGTAAACACACAGTTATGTAATATTTGTCCTAGGAAAACCACAGTGCTTCTGATCTTATAATCAAAATTCTGAGTTGTTTTGTTTGTTTTGTTTTTGTTTTGTGTTAAATTTTAAGTTGCTCTTATTACTCCAGACTTCTTACTTTTCTTTGAAGTATTTGTGGGGAAAGAGACCATGAGCCCTATCCGCCGCTGGTGGTGGGAGCGATCCCAGCGTAGCTCCTCGCGCGCCGCCCGGCTGTGCTGCTCAGCGACGTGCGTCGCCTCTGCCACCTCGGGAGGAACTTTTGGTGGTCCCGGGTGAAATGTGAGGTGACTGTGATGCCCCTTTGCAGCCCCTAGTCCCGAGCTGGTGCTTCGGGATGGCTGAGAAGGCAAAGAGGAACTCGGATTTGTCTGCACGGTTTGGGTAGCCTGGGCCGGTGTCGCTATGAACTCGGTTTCCTTTCGAGCCGTAAATAACTGCAATGATTTTTTAATTGAGCTTCTCAAATGTATCACTTGAATGAATATTGAAGGCTGCATTGTGATATTTTAGTTACTTTTTTCCTCAGGTGGTGACAATCTTTTCTCTGAACACAAATGAAGCTACTTAGAAATAACAATCCTTCCTAGCGCTTTAGCCTCGCTGCGGTTATGTCCTTTTCCTGTCTATGGGCTGAAGATACTACCTTCGCAAAAGTGCTTTTAGGCTGTCTTATATCACCGTGAAGCAGTAAGAGACATGGCTTCTCCAAATGAGGAATTATCTGCCTATCACGTTATGCTTCTTACCTCCAACACAGAAATGAAACCGGCCGTGCCCCAGGCACCGTGACTTTTGAGACACACAGATGGATTATTTTTGTGATGGTTAACAGTGCCATGTGGGAAATGCTTAGGAGGAGGTGCAGGGAGATGATACTGCAGTACCTTTTCTCTTCAGTCAGATATATGGCAAGGCTTGTTTTTTGGTTGGCTTTTGTCCTTGGTGATGGGGTGGAAAGCCTACAAGTGCTGCTACCGCCCTCGTTCTCGCGTTTCGTTTCGTTTTGTTTTGAAAGCTGCAGTCTCCCATTTGTCCCTCAGGTAGGTGTAAGGTCTTTCCCTCAGGTAGGTGTAAGGTCTGTCCCTCAGGTAGGTGTAAGGTCTGTCCCTCAGGTAGGTGTAAGGTCTGTCCCTCAGGTAGGCGGAGGGTTTTTCCCTCAGGTAGGTGGAAGTTGCCCTGGGCGCCGCTCGCTCGGCGGCCGCAGGGAGGGCGGCCGGGAGCAGCCCAGGGGTCCCGCTCGGTGCCAGCGCGCCAAGCGCTGTCCCTGCGCCGTCGCCGTCCCCGACGGGTCACGTTACTGCCAGCCTGGCCTTTCCTCCTGCTTTCGCCCTCCCCGCAGGCGTCGCGGGCCCTTGGCCGCCGCTCGGGGCCGAGGCGGCGGGCGCCGCATGACCCGCCGTGTGAGGCACGTTCCTGCGTGGGCTTAATCCGCGGAGACAGCGCCCGGCTGCGGCCCCTCGTCAAAAACACACAACTTGTTAAATGTCACGGAGCAAAATGACAGCTTCCCAGCCTCTGAAAACCGTCACCATGACCTTGGTTTTAGACATGATAGTCTTCCTTCAGTAGACTACGTCCTTGGAGTCAAACTTTGTCTAACTGAGTGTTCATGAGGAGATGCATTAGATGAAGGAAAGCAGATATAAGCGCAGTGTACAGCCTGGAAACAGCAATGCAAGAAACATTTCCAGGGTTAAAACGTATCCTCAGCAATAAGGGAAAGGAAGCCTGAAGGCCACTGTGGATTGGGCTGCATGTTTCTGTTGTTCTGATGTTGTAGAATGGATTTGTCGTCCATGGGACTGGCGTCAATATTTGTTAGTAAACCAAAAAGAAACAAATGTTGCCATGAAGGAACCCCAACACACAGTTGATTTTAAGCATATAATACAAAACATCACCTCTCGAAACTATGTAACAGGAATCCTTGGTAAGAAATCCACCAGAGCTGATGCAACCTTTTGTTCCTGCAGCTGCAAGTGGGACAGCTGTTTCTTTTAACGAAAGTGATTGTTCACTTCTCTCTTCAGCTCAAAAATTGAGACCAGTGTGATGGAAGAGATGTTCTTGGGTTGTTGGTGTCTTGAGAAAGAATGGGAAGGCGTATCATGCAGCCTGTCTTGGGAACTGCCTTAAATCTAGTTGATGCCTTCATTGGTAACTTGGGTGAAGGAAGCATCCGTTAGCTCTGCAGATAGTGCCAAGAACCGAGGATTTACAAATGCTTTGGAGGCAGCAGAGAAATCCAGAGTAATCCTGGCGAACTGGATCCGAAATAACCTGGATGCACCATTGATGAGGGAATATGAAATAGTGGTTAAAAATCCATTGGGCAGTCAAAGTGAGAAAGGACCATGCTAACTTTTGCTGTGAGAAGTCAGAGGAGACAACCTCCGGGGATCATGGTGCCCTCTCTGTTGTTCTTGGGTGGGCAACAGCTCTTTGGGAAAGGGGCTTGTTGTAACAGTGAACCTCAGGATTTAGCTGCTGTGGGAAAAGAAACAACCACACAAGGCACTTTGGACACATGCAATGCATGAAACGTGCAGAAAGACAGACTGAAGGAGCTGGGTGCTTTTAGAGCAGACGTGGTAGATGCTGCTGGAGGACAAGAGTGTTGGTGTGCACTGAGAAGGTGACACTGCACGACTAGCTATCAGAGATGGGGAATATGCATTAGGAACAACTTTCCAAAAGTCAGGAGAGCTGAGCAGTGAGTTGTCCCTGGAGGGTGTGAAATCTCCACTCAGGAGGGTCTGCACAGCTGATTGCACAGACGGGTCAGAGTGGCCGAGTTCTGCTTCCAGCCCCGGGAGCTGCTCCCGCCATCCTCCGCGATTGCTCCCGTGCAGGGATGCTGTGTTCGCCTCCTTGCCTTGTCCCTTTACAGCGACACTTGCCCATAAACATCGGAGCAGCTTGGCTGGAAGCCTCCAACGAGCAGAAGGGACTCTGGACAGGACTGGGGCTCTTCACTCCTTCATCAGCTTGGGAAACCTCAAGCTCTAGCAGCTTTGCACCAACATTTTACATTTCGTCCCCCAGCTGACTCTCAGGTTGGATTATTGCTCAGATAATAGCGTTTATCATTGCCAAACATATGCAAAACTTTTTTGGCAAAGTGTGTGTATACATTGGCTGGGATTTTGTTTCACTCCCTCTGTAGTGTAATGGAGGGCTTTAAAAACCATTATTTGGGATAAGGAGGGTTTTACTTCCAGCTTATAAATGTATTAAAGTAGCTTAAGGATTTTAGTGCACCCCATCATTAGCTGAAGTTACTGTGAAAGTAGATCTCTTTTTTTTTTTCTTTTTTTTTTTTTTTAATCAATTCTAGCCAGAACTCAGGGAAGGAGAGGGAAAAAAAAGGGGGGGGGGGAATTCTGCAGATGATTTCAGAGCTTAAATTTTAAAGACTATAATTTATATAACCATGTAAAATATAAATCTGTATTTTCCTCCTTTCAGCAGACTTTCTAAGCTTTTTGGACTCAGAAAATCATTTCACTAAAACCAAAGAAAATACTTTTTGTAGAGGTGCAGAGAAAGAGAATACTCACTCAGTATCAGCCAGATATGATCTAGCCAAACAGGAGAGGATCCCGATGGATAGTCCTTATTGATCTAGGTGCTCGTATTATTCAACAGGCAAGAATGAATTTTGAAGCCTCTATTCTTACCATGATCAGCAAAAGTGCAGCATAAAATACCACTTTAATAATTACTTTATTCTAACAGAGGCATATATTGCTGAGAGTGCTAAATTTTGTGCCTTTTTACCCATGTTTGAAATACAGATTTGTGGTTCCCTTAATTCAAGAGGCCAAATTCTGTCCTCACATGCAAACAGTTAACTGGAGTACAATGAAATGGTCCCTCTTTACTTGAAGGCTACATTTCCCCCGTTGTACAAATAAATCTAATAAGATACAATTGATACTAAAAGAGCAAATCAAAAACATAAAAATGTACCACAGCAGTCGCTCTGAGTGAGTTTAGAGAATGCGGCCCCAAGTGTTTGGAATAAATGATATGTTCCGGGAAAGCCTGTTCACACTTCTGCATGACAGAAGATAATTGATTTGGAACTTGAATAATTAGAAAATGGGTCTCTGATGTGCGCAGGAGTCCTGAAATAAAAATTAAAAGTTTTCTATCAATACCATATAAACTGATTTAGAAAAGGTTTTAATGGATGAAAAACACCATGCAAATAAATAGAGTATCATAAATCTAATAGGAAGAGTATGCTAATGCAGAGGAGTCTCACATTCAGAATACTTAAGGATCTCAAGAGCTCTGGCTGTTTTCATTCAAAAATGGGCAGAGTCATAGATGTATCTTGGAAGAAAGTGCATATTTTGAAACTTTCTGGAATGAAAAATATTAAAACATTTATTTTTCCAAGATTTGGACAGAAAGACAAAATCAAATGTGAAGCCAAGTATATTTTATGTGAAGTGGGAATGAAAAATCTTGGAAGACAGGGAAATTTTGCAGAAAGCTAAAACACAAATACTGCACAACTTTGATTTAGCCTGTTCTTTTTTTTATGTTTTATGTTTTCAGATTCATACCTCTGTACAGCATTTCAAATAATTGAGTATATACACACACACACCTCCTAAATAACTAGCAGCTAGTTGCGAAGATCATATTTTTCTTAGTTGTTTTTTTTTATTTTCTGATTCTGGAAAGTGGCAACAATTAGAAACCCTTAATTTTGTCCGCTGAAACTCAGCCCCGGAGTTATCTGCCTGCCCTAATAGAAATGTTTTGTGTCCAGCCTTTTCATCACTCTCATAGACAGGATTACTCCACTAATCTGGCAGCCTGGATGCTTTGCCTCGCCGTGTGTTACTCGCTGTGTACTTGGATGCTGAAAGCATAATAAGGATTACAGGGGTGGCAGATGGGCCGAACTGATTTATAGCGACGCAGCTCTGCCAGTGCTTGCCGTTGCCTTTGAGCGTGGCAGTCTTTGATGGATTTCTTCAGCCATCCGCTTCCAGAGTTGGCGGAAACGTGTTTGGTTGGGGCGTTTCCTCATGGAAATGGCATGTGGGCAACCCGCTTTCTTAGGAGAGACGGAGCACCCCTTGTCCTTTCCCGCTGGGGTGCCCCAAGTGCCCCCGAACGCTAGATCAATAGCCAGGCACGAGGGCCATCCTGGATGGCTTTCCGCGGTGCTCGCCTTGGGAATGTGCAGAGAGGAGCTGGGCTGAGCACGGTGCTGGCAGGACCCCTGCTTGTTGCATAATGGCACCGTTATCCGCAGCGCCTTCTGTGGCTTTCTGGGAGACAGATGTGCCTCGCAGTTGCTCGTCAAAGTTCAGCGTTAAATATGAAACCCATTCATTTTCTCTTAGTCATACTGTAGATTTAAGCAGATGTTTTCCTAATTTGTGGTTTTCAAATGTAGCATGCTGACAAGACATTTGTCATTAGCTACAACTTTATCCATGCACTTTAGCAAATTGGCCAATTATGAACAGCGAGGGTTGCGTGGCGGTTGATGCGTAGCTCCCGCTGCTTTGAAAGACCTAAACGGAAACCTAATATGTCTTTACGATATAAATTAATTGAGCTTTGGACCACGTCGCTGCTCTTCGGGGTACCCCAGCTCTCATTGCAGTGCTGCACGGCTGCTCGTAGCGTGCACAAACACTCAAGGTACCTCTGGCTTATAGAAAATGTAAATACCTTTATTTTGTCCAGATATGGGAATTTCCAGAGATCCTTTTGAACCAAAATGTTACCAGGAGGTAAATAAGTCCAAGATAGGACAATGGATGCTTAGACAGAGGGGATAGGCTAAGGCTCTGCTTTTAAATCACCCTCTTGCTTTTGCTGGGTTCAGGTAAGCCAGATCCCCAGAAATGTCTGAAGTGTCATGCCAAGAGGAAGCGACCGCTGTTAAGATTAGGTTAATTTAGCTAATCCATGTTCCGGTCCTCTCTAGCGCTGCCAAGCTCCTGGAGAAGACGCCGTTCTCTGTCAGCGCCCCGAACCCGCTGCTTCCTTCTCCGGCGAGTCTTCAGCTCGCCCAGCTCCAGGCTCAGCTTACTCTGCACAGGCTAAAATTGGCCCAGACAGCAGTGACCAACAACCCAGCAGCTGCCACCGTCCTCAATCAGGTGCTCTCCAAAGTGGCCATGTCCCAGCCGCTCTTCAACCAGCTCCGACACCCTTCCGTGCTGAACGCCGCGCAGGGCCACGCCGCGGGCCCGCCGCAGGGGCCCGGCATCGCCAGCGCCAGGTTCCCCTCGGGCGGGCTGGCCTTCCCGGCGCAGAGCCCGGCGCTCGCGGCGCCCGTGGGCACCGTGCCGGCCCCGGCGCCCGGCGCCCTCGTCATGAACCCCTTTGGCGGCGTCATGGCGCCCGCTTCCAGCCAACCGGCCGTGGTCATGGGCCTGGGCAAGGCCGGCCCCTCAGCGGCGCCCGGCGGCTTCTACGAGTACAAGGCGGGCGTCCCTGGCGCGCAGGCGTATGGCGCCGACGCCGAGCAGCCCGGCCCGCGCGCCTTCCTGGCCGGCGCGCCGCATCCCGCCGCCGCCTCGGCCGCGGTTCCCTACGAGGGCCCCTTCGGCCCCGCCGGCCAGCCCAAGCACGAGGGGCAGCCCGGCTTCCAGAAGGACGCGTACGGCGCGGGCGCCAAGGGGCAGCACGGCGCGGCGCTGGCTTTCCCCGGAGACCTGCACGCAAATTCCCATCAGAAAGGAGATCCAGCCTCCGGCTTACATGGCACAGGTACAAACAACCAGTGGGAAAACCTCCCTAATTTCGCCAGCCAAAACAAGCCTGACCTCCTGCCCGGTGACAGCATGTGGCCATCAACAAGTCAGCAGTATGAAATAAGAAACGAGCTGTACAACCCCGAAGAACCGACACCCGACACAAAGTTCAGCGGCGGCGTTGCCGCGCCGCCCTTCAGCAGGCACAATAGCAAGCAGAGCTTCGGCAGCTCCCGCGCACGGCCCGCCGAGGAGCTGGGCGCCGGCGCGGCCGAGCTGCGCCCGCCGCAGCCGCACGAGCTCAACGACCTGCACGGCATCGCCCCGCTTCACTTCCCCCACGTCTGCGCCCTCTGCGACAAGAAGACCTTTGATCTGAAGGTGGGCGGCTTTGCGCAGGCTCCGGGGGCGGTTGGGGTGACGGGCTCGGACGGGGCGAGAGAGGGGGAATGTGCATGTGTGGGGTCTGTCCATGGCCGGGAGATCACGGTGCTGGTGTGCGAAACGCGAGGTCCAGGCTCGCTTGGCTCCAGTCACTCCAAGTCAGGCAGGGGAGGAGCTCGGACGCGATCCCCAGCTTCCCAGGGCAGCGCTGTGGTTGCACATCTGCCGGCTCATCTGCTTCTGTCACTGTCCTTGTGTTCCAATCCCAAAGCCTCCTGGACGTGGCTCGTTCCAGCCCAATCGCACGTTTTGATAAAACGTCCCATGGGGGTGTCCTGCGGAAGTAGGAGTAGCCCTGGGGAAGATGCAGGGTCCTTGGTAGCTTGGTCAGGGAAGCCACAAGCTACGGAGCCCACGTAGCACCAGCTGTGATGGCAGTGGCCTGACAGAAGTGCGTTATAATAACCTCTATTCAGGAAGGAAGGAAAGCCAGCAAACAAAACAGTGCCCGATACTTGTTGTCCAGTATCTTAGATTGAATATTTATTGGATATTTATGAGCTGGGCTGTGCGTACACACCTTCCAGCTGGGGGATGCTGTAGTGGGTTTGTGCTTTTCTGTGTTTCCCTTTGAGCAGAACTGTTGTGGTGACCATGTCCTGGTCTGAAATCCCCCTGCTCGGAGTACGCTGGACTTCTTGTTCCGTGGACATTTTGAAATTCTTTATTTGGTCTTTAATTCACTGATTCGCTGATTCGTTTGGCTCATAAAAGTACTAAAAAAATAAAAAAATAAAAAATAATAGCTAAATGCCTTTCTTTTACCAGCTATCCATGTCAATTAAGGTGAACAGGGCACAATCCTGGTGAGTGAGCAGCATTTAATGGACATTAAAGGAGGTGAGGATGCTCAGTGCCTTGCAGGATGAGGCACTTCAGCCAGCATAAATTAACTGATTTAATAGAAATAAGCATTGGTTTAGCATCCTATACAGAAAAATCTCCCTTTTTGTAAAATAACTGATAGTTTAACCTGCAAGTAATGGATTTATAAAAGGGTTGGGTGAAGTATGCTGGACTCCAGTATCTTTTAGTCTGGTCCCCAGCACACCGGTACTTGCTGTAGAATAAAATAAGCTGAATAGAGAGGCAGTCGCGTGTAAATTTGTCTCAGGATTTTTTCCCTGTGCCCATCATATCTCCCTCTTTGTTTCAACACAGGACTGGGATCAGCACACGAAGGGAAGTCTTCACATCCAGAAATGTATGGCTTTTTCAGACAAGTAAGTATTATTTTAGAGGCAATCTTTCAACTGAATTTCTGATGGAGCATCCTTGGGTCAGTGGTTTTACACTAGGGATTTATTGTATGCTAATTAAGGTTCTGATATATATGGCACGTAATGCATGTTCCTAAAGTTCTTTTTTTTTCTTTTTCAGCACTGGTATCCGGTGCGTATTAAGTTCAGCAGATGGAACATTGCATTTATCTCCAAATAATGCATCAGTTTTCAACCCATCTAGTATCGAAGGTGAATGGTTGAGTGTGCAATAACTAAACATACTTTGTTTAATTAAAAGGAAACCCAGTCTTTGGGGGAAAAGAGGACATTTTAAATAGAATGTGATAAAAGCTTTCAAGATAAACATCTAGTAGATGTGTGCAGGGAGACTAAAAGGCAAGATTGTGCCTTTTCAAGTGTGAATTTATCTTTCTTTCGAATGACAAAGCAATGTATAATTTGCTACTAAAACTAGCAAATGAAATCTTATGTAAATGGGGCGTTTCCTACTGAGCACATGAATGTGGCTAATATGAGTCAAGATTTTCATGAACTGTGTGTAATCCATTATTTAGATTATCCACCAAATGTCGGCTCATCTTTTATCACAACATCAGCAAGATCCTTTGGCCAGCCAGGTTCTACCTTTTCTTCTCTTCCATCAGGGGTAAGAGTGAGTACCTTAACCAACGGGTCTCCCTGTTTACATCCTTTTGAGGCCTCTTTTTGACTATGTGAATTAAAATAACATCTGTTTTAGGCTTCCTTTTAGACAATAATGTAAACATTTAGGGAATTATTTCTATTAAGCTGCAACCATTTTGTGCTTTTGGTTTGGGTCATATCAGAACTTCACTGTGGATATTTTCCATACTGAGTGTTGTTTGCTTGTTAGGAGAGATGAAGTAGGGCAGATTGCTGTGCGTGTGCTCACAGAGTTTTATTCCTCACTTGCTTAGAGCTTTTGACCTGGGGGCTCAACTTCAGCTTGAAGTGAAGATCTGGACTAGTCTGGATTAGTTTTACTTCCTTTCCTCTTCCCCAAGGATATTGATCCCACTGAGCAACCTGTCATCTCTCCAGTTATTTATTTTGTAGCAGTTGTTTCTGTTGCCCTCCCTTGCGCTGGAATCTTTCTCCCTGGTAGCAATAACAGCAAAGGCAGTGGCTGCAGCTCTCTAACCATTATTTGCTTGGGACTCCCAGTTCAATTAAGGATGCTTCATTATATTGGACTAGCATTTTTTTTCCCCCAAATGTGTTATCTATGTCATTGTCTGTCCTTTGGGTTTCAGTTTACAGCCCTCCCCATTTTCAGTTTAGAAGTGCCCCCATCTCTGACAGTGCTGCCTCCCTTCTAGTGTGCGCTTGCGTTGCAGTCCCACGGAGCAATAAATGCCAGGCAGAAACTAACATTAAAAATGGTGTTTGCACTGAGGGATTATAGAATAACAGAGCTCACAAGAAGAAGAGCCCCTCACACAGTATGAAGATGCTAGGGTTAATCTGAAGCTCAGGCTATACTGGAAATCCACAGTTGATGCTGGAGCCACGGAGGGCATCGTTCCGGGGATGCTGCCTGGCTTTTGCGGCGGATGCGCAGGAACGCTCCTTTTCATCGTGTCTGTCAAGCCTGCAACAAATGAAATTACTGCTAATACCAGTATCGTTTCTCCTTAGAATCTGTCACTATTTATCATTCAGGCTGCCAGCAGAAGGCCTCCTCCTGAATGATCTGCTGTACTATGGGAGAGAGAAGAGCTAATAGCTTTTGATTTTTCTGGGCACTGTAAATCCCCTTTTTCTTCAGAAGCTCACAGGGGAGACAGGGAACCATATTAGAGGTGTTAAGATTGAGTTTACCAGCTGCCACTCACCCCGCAACCCAGGTGGTTTGTAATTTATTACACCTTTGCACAGCAGTATTCACTTTCAGCTAAGCTGCTGCCATTTAGCTGAGCAGTGAGAGATTATACTTGACCCTGCATGTATCATAAACAAAGTATTCAGATTTCTGAAGAGCTGGCTGTCTGCTATCCGTTTGCAAAGAACTCTGTCTCGCTACAAAAAGCAAATGGAGCCCTCCAACCCTCCACACAGGCATCGAGGGCCATTAGCAGTGCAGGCATGGGGCTGTCAGCTCTCTCGTTACATTTAGAAAAGATTCATGCAAAGATCAAGAAAGGAACAAGGGGTCTAAATAGCAAGAAAGCAGGAAATGGTAACAAAAAATTATAGGGATGAATTAGTACAGCAAGCTATGAGGTGCCTTTCTGCGTTATGCATCAATTTGTTCAATTATTTTTGCAGTAGCTGCCTGAGTGCAGTAGAAAGCCCCAGTAGAAATTGATTGCAAAGAAATCTTGTTAAGAAGTACACCCAGTACCCAACATGCAACAACTCCTTTCCCTTGCTGAGGGCAGATATGGAAGGTGGGTATTCCTTTCCCTGCTGTTATTTACAGCTGTAATTAGTGAATGGATCCCGTTCAGCTTCAATCAGCTGACAAGATTTTTGCCTGGTACAGCTCATCCATTCCCGTAGTGTGAGTGTCTCCTCACTTCCTAATCGTGAATTATTGCAGTTTTACAGCACAGCATTTTAATTTAAGTCATTGCCAGTTGCGGAGAGGTGGTAACACCTTAATGCTGATCTGATTTAATGCACTGCCGAGCGTTTGTGAGAACAGCAGCTAAATCAGCCTAATCCTGTATTTGTGCTTAGCATACCACTTCTTAACAAGTACAGCAAAACAAAGAAACTACATTTAGGAAGAGAACAGAAGAAGGACCTGAATTCAGCCATTGGTTTCCTGAAAACCTCTGTAGATGCTTCTTGTGGAAATATCATTAACCCTGCTGGAACTAGAGCCTCTCTTCTAGAAATCCCATCTGGACTTGACTGTCAAGTCCAGGAACGGAGACTCCTTTGCAAGCTGTGCCTCAGTTAAAGATACTGAGATGGGAAAGGATATGTTTAAACTAGGATGTTGAACTATCAGATTTTAAAAAAGGATATTTACCCTTAATAACATCTATGCAGAGCAGAACAGACTTTTTTTTTCTTTTTTTTTTTTCTTTTTTAAGAACTGCAAGGTCTTACTGAGGAGCTGGATTATCTAAGGTAAAATAGTATTTTTTTATTTTATTTTCAGTTTCCCCAGAGGAAATCTGCCCTGGGTCGAGTGGTTCACATCTGCAACCTCCCTGAGGGAAGCTGCACAGAGAACGATGTCATCAATCTGGGGCTTCCTTTTGGGAAAGTCACCAACTACATCCTCATGAAATCTACCAACCAGGTACGATGCCTCTGAGCCCGCAGTACTGACAGATCTGTTGTCATAGCATGAACGTGACCACTGTCCTGCTAGAACATGCTTAGAAAAAGTTCTCTGAATGAAGAGGAGATGCATACTCCTCTGAATTAAAGAATGTACTTTTTTAAAACAGAGGTGAGCAGCAGCCTGCACGGCAGCCTGCTGAGCGCCCCGGGCTGTGTGTGCCAGAGTGGGGCTGTGCCCCCTTATTCTGCACCAGGCTGTGGTAGAGCTCTCTTTTGAAGAGAATTTTAGATCCCAGGAGGTTAAGTCTTGCAGTGGCAGCTGGAAAATCTTCTCTCAGATACTCGCAGCAGGCAGAACAGATGGATGTGGAATTCACTCCAGTGGGAAACGTGTGAGATCCCAGAATGTTTCCAAACACAATCAATACACAGCTGTGAGTTCTCGTTGGTCAGCTAAACCCAAGTTGCATCATACACAGTTTTCCTGTTACAAAAGTGCTGGTTAACAGCATTCAGACTTGCCGTTCTTCTTGGCTTTTGTTGCCCTGGCTTCTCTTGTTCTACTTTTCCCTGGATACTTGGTGGTTCTGCAAGATGCAGCCTCAGGAACAGTGTGTGCTGCAGCATGGCCCCTGGTGATGTTTTCATCCACAAAGACTGTTTTCCAGTCGTTTAGATTTTAACTGAACTGGCTTTGGCTTCTTCAGCCTGTGCTTTTACATTGCCTATCAGCTTTCACAGCTGGGCTGAAACCAGTAATTTTGGTTAAAAGGAAGATGAGTGGTGGATTGTGTGTTATTATTTTAGTTCAAGGACTGAAAAGCTCCCCAGTTCTGTCCTACCAGCAGATTTTACATAAGGAGAATCCAAATGAAAACTGTTGAGCTACCTTTTATCTCTTATATTCTGTGTTTTCAATAAGTAGTAGATTTAAAAACTCTCTCTTTTTGTGCTAGGCCTTTCTGGAGATGGCTTACAGTGAAGCAGCACAAGCTATGGTGCAATACTACAAAGAAAAACCTGCTATGATAAATGATGACAAATTGCTTATTAGGATGTCCAAAAGATACAAGGAGTTGCAGCTGAAGGTAAGATTGGATTCCTGAATTACCATGGCATGTCCATAAGAACACATCTAAAAATCTTTGCTGAACACTGACTTCTAATTAATACTTTAATATTTTGGAAGAAGAAATCAAGAAAGATAAATTAATCAATATATGCTTATGATCTTATGTACTTAGCTGCTTGCTGTTGTTTTAAATGTTAACTATTTGAAGAGATCCTATTTTTTGTGGTTCTCTCTTCCAAGCCTGAGCAGGCTGCCCAAACTGCTTGGCTAGCAAAGGTCTAAAACAGCAAAGTGCTAAGTACCTTAGGTAAGAAAGAATAAGAGGGTCCCATCCTTTCAGACAGACATCAAACTTGATGCAGTATTTTCCCCTGCTTGCATGCTGAGCTGTTAATACACTCCGCATGCCTGGCAGAGGTGACAGCCTTCACACCAATTATTTGGGTTTTTTTTTTTTGCTAAGTCACGGGAAAAACAAGAAGTAACTGAGCTACCCAAAAAGCAAGATTTTTACAGATTCAGAACAGGGAAATATTTGGTCTTTGGATGTTCTGTATGGCACATGGTGTGAACACCTGAGTGAACTCTGGAAATCTGTGCTCTTGAGACCATATTTATGGGAATTTTGGTTCTCATATATGATGCTATGGGAATAATGTTTCTCATGAAGACCTGGTCTGGAACTGGTGGTTTAGAACTGAAAGGACCAACACAACATAGGGTTATTGTATAAAATAAACCTGTAATGTTCCAGATTAAGAGATTAAGAGCCCTTCCAAGAGCCTTGAGGAAAAATAAATAACTCGGAAAAATCTGCCTTCACCTTTGGAAGAAAATCTCTGTCTCTCTTATATGCATATAAGAGGTTAAGGACAGTTAGCAGAGTCACCAGAAGTCTGTAAACTGGGGCATTCTTTCTTGCTTTGGCATTTTAAGGCATCAAGATGTAGGGCAGTGGAGTCTGTACATGTTAGTGTAGAGGCTGATCAGGAACTGCCCAGCTGAGTGCAAGAGTTCAGCTAGACTCCAGGGAGATTTTTAGCAGTTCTAATGGCAGTTTTTCAGGTCATGGTATTATTTTCTTTGCATTAGCAAAAGGTTTATTTTTTTCCTTTTTTCTTTCTTTTTATGACAAAAACATGAAAGAGGGAGCATGCATGAGCTATTTACTGCTGCAGACTGCTCTGAGCTCTTGCATGGTTATGTTGCTCCGCTGCGTGCACTCCAAGTGCTCAATGAATTGCATGCACTCTGCTCTGGAGGAGTGCTGCTTTTCTAAATGTTCTTCAGTCTCGAGTAATCAGTGTTTCCTGTACACATCTTTCCTGCACCTAGTTTTTCTGAAGCTTCTATGTTTAAACATACTATTTTAGTGCCATACTCCAGAATGAGCTAAACCCTGAAATGAGATGAAGTTCATTCCTAGGGGCAGAGAAGGAGGCTAATACGTCTATTTTATTATTTTATTCAGGTATTAGAATAATGGTCTGTTCATTTACTCTTGCATACTGTGACATACTATAGCGAGCGCCTAACAGAGATGTGCAAACTAGTTTTCACAGCATCTTGTAGACAACTTTCTTCTATTACAGAAGTATATGGAGACAGTGCTGCAGTGTAAGAGAGGATTTTTTCCATTTTGTACCATTTTACTGCTTTGATTATTTTACTGAGATACCACTTGTAGAAAAGACTGTAACAAGAACACCAAATCCAAATAGTTCTCCTGAGTAGTATAACAAAATGATGCATGAATGCTGTTTCTTACAGGATGCATCACCTAAAATAGCTTGGAGAGTAGTGCAGCATGCTAAACAGTGCCTTTGTCTTGCTTAGAAACCAGGTAAGAACGTGGCTGCCATCATCCAGGACATCCACTCGCAGAGGGAGAGGGACCTGCTCCGGGAGGCAGACAGGTAACTGCAGGGGCAGCTTCTCCTCCTGGCTTGGTCAGGGACTCCCAGCTCTCTGGATATGGGGCTGCAGGTCTGGGCAATGCAGAAGGTTCCTGCATAGTTTGGGTCTGGGCCTCATAGAAGTCTGTAAGCCTGCAAGTAAAATAACTTGTTTGTTTACTTCCCTTTCCATCTCATTCTCTTTCTTGTTTTGGATTTCATTTCCAATCACTGAAATGATACAAGTGGGGAGAATAGTAGATGTGGTACCTACATAATACGATCAGATTGAAACTGTGCATGATATGAAAACAAATTAAATATTTTACTCACTACTCTTTGACAGTTATTGCTACTGATAATTATTGATCACAAAAATTTCTTGATATTTGAAGAGCACATAAATCAAGTTATTCTCCCTTCTTTCCCCTCAAATGAGAAGTGTAAAGGCTGGGGTTCTGGAAGACCTAGAGAGATGGAACCAGTTCAGGTTAAAGGTTAAATTGGGGTGTGATTTTGATCAGACTGGCTTTCAATAGCAGTTTCTGCACCTTCTACCAGGAATGGAGAGAAATCACCATCTTAAAATGCCTCTTTTTAAGTAGGTGACCTGTGTCGCGTTTGCCTTGGCGATGCTCTAGGTGATTGAGCAGGTTCTCTTTCTAAAGCTACGCACATATAATAAGCTTTTAATGCTAAACCTCTATGAGAGGTTTTTGATCTGACTGGCTGTGTCCTTGGGGGAGCCCCATGGGGAGGTGGCTGGGCTCTGGACCTGCATGTGGCACCACCTTTCCTGGGCTCGCTCTGTGGGGCTGGCACCCGAGGGGCCTGGGCTGTTGATGGGGTTTTTCTTGGTGGCCCCAAGCACGCAGGCACACGCACGGTTCCCAGGGTGGTCCCTCCCAAAACCCAAGGGCTCAGTGTCCTCCCAAGGGCTCGGCGTGGCTCGCGCGGGTCAGTCACAGCTGCCTTCTCCCTCTGCAGCAGGTACGGCGCAGAGCGGCCCCGCTCTCGCAGCCCCATCAGCCGCTCGCTCTCGCCCAGGTCCCGCACTCCCAGCTTCACCTCCTGCAGCTCCCCCCACAGCCCGCTGGGAACCAGCAGGACGGACTGGGGCAACGGCAGGGAGTCCTGGGAGCAGTCCCCGTATTCGAGAAGGGAAGAGGAAAGAGACAGCAGGGACTGGCGAGAGAACGGGGACGAGAAGAGGGACAGGACTGACATGTGGGTACATGAGAGGAAACATTATTCCCGACAGCTGGACAAGTTTGATTTGGATGAACGGCTTGAAGGAGGCAGGGGCCACAGAGAGAAATACCTACGGAGTGGTTCCCCTGGCTCCCTGCATCCTCTGTCTGGCTACAAGAGCAGGGAAGATGACTATTACAGGAAAACCTCCAAGACAAAATCCGACAAGTTCCCGAGGCAGCAGCAGGAGTTGCCAGGGAGGTCGAAGAGAAAGGAAGAGACAAAGTCGAGGGAGCGGAGACACTCACACGGCGAGGACGGGCCGAGGGAGGAGGCGGCCGAGCCGCGGCACGGCAGGGCCCCCGAGGGCTCCCGGCAGAAACTCCCCGAGAGGAGCAAAGCCAAGAGGGCTGACAGAGACCAAGAGGAGGGGGCTGCTGCTGAAGGCAGCGATGCCAAGGAAGCCAGACCTTCCGAGAACGAGGTAAATAGAGATCCCAAAATACGTACGAAGAAGGTAAATGCTGAAATAATGTGTTTTCTGAAGTATTTCAGACTGGTTGTTACTGGCACGGTGATGGGGATGTGCAGTCTTTTACCATTACGTAATCAGGGAATATATTCCTGAAAGAGACCGTGGGAGGGCAGCTCGTCCACCTCTTCATGTTCATCTGTGCACATCTCTTAGGGCATTCCCATATTGGGCACCCGGATGATACCTTAACATTCTATGCACAGAGCCTCCAGGTAACCAGTAAGAAAGTGAAAACGGAGAACAAAAAAAAAACAGATGAAAAGCTATTGCTTTTGTGCAGGTTGTCTATGTAGGGACAAGCTGGCCCACAGCACTCTTCCAAACCTGTGTGTTTGGAACTCTTCCAAACCCCGTGAAACTTTACGGGGATAGGAAATATTTGTAAGAAAACGCAGGGAATTGGTTGTTACACTGCCAAAATGGGGAATGAACTTTTAAATCCAACATGACACACTTTATTTCAGTCAGCTCAGCAGGGCACCTGGTACCTGGTAATTGTATGTCCCTACCCCCAACAACACAGCGAAGGGAGTGGTGGAAGAGACTCTTGGCAGAAGCATTGAATTGCCTTAGCCATAAACTTAGGAGATGCCTGGGATAAAGCACCCAGTTGGTGACGTCACAGTGTGTGTCACATCCCAGATTTTCTCTGAGGAGCAGTGGTGAGGTGAGGGCCAGCACAGCCCCTGCTCGTGTCTCTGCTTTGCTTGGATCTAGTTACTGGCTTATTGGCCCCCCGGGGGATACTCGAGGCCGTGGAGCTGCCTGCAGGCTCGAGTATCCCCCGGGGGGTCGGGGGGAGGCCGGGTGGCCCTTGTTGGTTGCCGCAAGGTGACCATGCGTTCTTTCTTCCTGTGCAGGGGAGAGCTTGGTAGAAAGCTCTAGACCGTGTAACTCGGTGCCTGTCACGGCCAGCAGTGCCAGTCTCATGCTGTCGATGTGTGTCTGCACCACCTTTGTCAGCCTTCTCTTTTGGCTGCTATTTCACTGTGCTGGATGCTTCCTTGTGAGGGTATTTCTCCCTCCCAAGGGACCCTCTAGGGTACGGAAATGTCAGATCAAGCTTCCCGAATCTCCAGGGTCGCGCACTCCGCTGTGTGTTTTCCCAGACGTTTGGAATGGGCGTTGCTAAAGGCACACCTCTCAGGGCACGACTGCTGACAATTTAATACGGAATAGTAGAGCTGACTGCTCTTGAACTCACGCTTTTGCTCCGTCCCTCTTTTACCACATACTAGGTAAACTGCGAGTTTGTTCCTCCAAAGTACCAGCTCTGCAAGCAGTTGCATTCTTGATTGATCCAGCATTAACAAACCAAAGAGTTGGGGTCATTTGCACAGTTCTAGCAGCGCTGCTCTCCTAACCATGCCAGAGCCAACATCCCAGATGTGAACAGAGAACAGAAAAGAGGAGGCTGGAAATTTTAATAAAATCACGTTCTTTCCCACCTGTCTACCAACTAATTCTATGATATAAAGTACATCTCTCTAATTTTGTTTCAATTTCTTTTTCTTAATTCTTATTTGTGCTGCTTTTCTAATGGAATCCCATTCTTGGGTCTTTTCCCACAGCCTGGTTGACTTGCATAAACCTTAGCAATAAAGATTGTGACCTTGTGAGCGACTTTGCTTCCGCAGCCCCAGAATAGAAACATAATAGAGCACCACTGTGTGTTGCTATCCGTGTGTATGTTGTATTTATTTTAGCTCGGAAAAAAGGAGCAAGTTCCAGAGAAGAGCTCGCCTTCAGCTAATAAGCCAGGAAAAGAATCTGGAGAAATTCTGGAAAGCACGAGAAAAGAGAAGGTTAGTTGCACATTGTTGTTTTACCTTTGACAATAAAATGAGTGAAAACCCAGATTTGGTAGCACTTTTTCTTAACTGAAATATTAAACCCGTAATGCAAGTCATGTAGACAGTTTGCAGAAGAGTGTTGTCTAAATTAGCTTGCCTTATCTTGACCTCTGCTTTAAGGAGCAGCTTTTTCTGAACTCCCCAGAGCTCTTTTTTTAGTTGCTCTTTGCCCATGTACATTGCTTCACATGCATAGCCCTTGGCACTGGCAACTGCAAGTAACATGTGCCCAGATGAACCATGTAACTTTGCAAACTGTGCCCCAAAGCAGGAGACGTGGGCACTTAGCAGAAAAAGAGGAGATTAACAACGAAAACTCCTTAGATTATTGGCCCGAAGTAGATTATAGGTAGTAGCCTCTTTTGATTGTTTCTGTTTTTAATTAGAGGATGTCTTTATAGTACCCCTGCTGCAGCATCGCAGTAGGGCACAGCAATGTCCTTGGAATTCCTCCAGCTTCATATCTCCAGGGTCATGGGTTGATGGTCAGATATGGGAGCTATTGATATCTGTTGCCGTAGAAAACTGATCTCCTGGCAAGAACGGTGTCGACTCCCAGAGTTTTCGTGCTGTTTTAGGATTCTAGGAGGGGAAGTGTGGGAATGACCACACAGAGAGAGAATACAGATTATTAATAGGTTATGTGCACATGATGATTCTGGGAGTTGAAATCTAAGCTGCACCAAGTCTGTATTGAAAGACATATATACCTTATCATTCTAATTCTTCTGAAATCCAATAGTAGTATCTGAGAATCCTAAGTCTATAACTGCATGCATGAGGTATCTTGGCCTATAAACTTTTGAGTATAACAGTGAAACTGGTTTTTCTCAAGGTCTAGGCCAACCTCTACCAACATAGTCCCTGGCAGAGGGCTCTTGCTGGTGGAAGGAAATGGCTACAGGAGGTAGCCACGTTTTCTCAGTCACTGTAGGAAATTAAAGGACCCAATCCAGCAAAGTAAAAGCTGCAATGGCTAGAGTGGGGTTCAGTGTCCTCTCTCTGTGGTACCTACTTCTGGTCACCTTTGAGTGGAGGTAGAGCAAGGGGAGAGAATAATTTCCTCGGGGTCACACAGCTGAGTATGACTCGTGTGGCAGGTTGTGCCTTGTTCTGCTGCTTGCAGGAAGAGGGAGATGGAGAGACGTGATTGCCCCAGGCAGTTATAGGATCTCCCTGAAGTGAAGAGTAAATGATTATTTTTAAAAGATTGCTTGTTTTTGAAAGGTTTAAAGTCATAGCACCAAGGCGTGTTGTTCTTTGGGGCTAGAATAGAAGAGGATTAGGTATAACCAGGTCAAAAGTTTCCCTCGTTACTGATGTTCCAAGCCCACATTGAACAGTTGCAGTCTGTAATCAGTGATTTCTCCAATTTCTTACATCTCTGTGACAGGAAAAAGACTGGGAGAGTGGAAGTGAGATAGAAGGTGAGACCTGGTATCCTGCTAACATGGAGGAATTAGTGACAGTGGATGAAGTGGGAGAGGACGATCTAATTATGGAGCCCGATATAACTGAGCTTGAAGAAATAGTACCCGTTGATCAGAAAAACAAAGCCGTCTCAGAAATGTGCCCCTGTATGTCAACCATGTTAGAACTGAAAAACGATCATAGCCACCTAACCAGGAGTGAAGACAAATTTGCCCATAAAGCTCTAGAACCAAACTCCAGGTCGGCAAAGGGCAGCACGGCCGCTTCTGGTGGCTCTCGGGGTGATGAGAACCATGATGCAGTTACTGAAGCATCGAGCCTAAATCTGGACCCTGAGCAGAAGCCGGAGGAAGCAGAAGACGACCAAGCTGCTAAGGAGTCTGATCACCAGCAGAAGGAAGGAAAAAATGACAAAAGCTGTGACATTCATTCAGAGCCTGAGGATCGCCATATACCTTCTGTTCAGCTGAAAGAAGAGCCTCTCCAGCTCCCTGACACATTTATAGATGATTACAAACAGATGGGATCACAAGGAACTGAGAGTAGAGAAGTCATGGAAATGCTTGTTAAAAATGCCGGGGAAGAGACAAGACGTGGAGGCCAGGAGTGTTCAGAGGCCAAGGGTAACTACCTTTTTTTTTTTAATTTATTTTCAGCTTGCAGAGAGAGCCATGCGTGTTTTCTTTGACAGTAGATTGAAATTTATTGCTAACCAGAATAAATGTTGCTAATAGAATCAAGACCTGCCCTTGGAGCAGCTCCGTAAAAGAACCCCACTGCCTCTCGCCAAGCTAAATCATTAGAGGCTTTTAGCTGAATAGTGTAAAGGAAATATGATAAGCAGCTTGCAAGCTTTCTGCGAGGCATAAGATGCTATAATTGTCCAATCAAGGTTCACATGAGTTTAGCTGAAGTCTTTCAGTGCCCTGCTAAATTTATTTTGAATTGTCAATGAAATGAGTGACAGTCCCTGAAGGTCAGCACGGAGGTGCCTCTCATGTCTGGCTGGCTGTGTGCTCTTACACACGGTGCAGAAGTGTTAATACCAGGGAAATCATGTGCAGATTGTTGCTTCTGGGTCCCTCTTCACACAAACACATGCTTTTTTTTTTCCTTCAGGACTTACCCTATCATCTTCTATTATCTTCTGCATGCTGCCTTTAATATAACTGATAAGACGTGCTGTTAGATAGTGCAAATAACTGTAATCACTGCTGCCTGTTAGTATTTTTACTGCCAGAAGTCTAGTGTGTCTAAAATACACTTCAGCTCCCTGTCACTCCTTCAAATAAAATGCAAGTGAGTGGACTGGGGATACTCTCAGGAGGTGGAAAACAGCATGTACCATGTTGACCAGGAATGCTCTTTTTTACTGTAGTCTCTGTGACAGAGAAAAAAAAAAATGTGAATATAAGTTGCTGGAAATTTCCTGAGAGTGCCACTTTCCGTCAGAAAATGTGGAAACATTTTATGTAAATGTCCCCCTTTGAACGAACGTCTTCCTATGGACAGGTTTGGCACCCCCTTGGCTTTCCAAACCCGCCTGCAGGAGCGGCGGCCGAGCCGGTGCGTGTGCGGGGAGCGCTGCCCAGCCGGGTGCCCGGGACTGGGCACCGCAGGGTGTCCGGCTGCCCCTCCTGGCTGCCGCTCCAGTCAGCCGAGTGCCACTCAGTGTCCCAAGAGACAGGAACTTGGGCGTTTTTGGCATCTAAACTTCCAGCTTCCTGGCAGGGAACCTGGAAACTCCAGGGAAGCTTGTGCTTCCCAGGCTTCTGCCTGGGCTTGACATCTAGGATCCTGAGTGCAAGGCAGGGTCTTTGGGCTCCAGGCTCTCTGCTAAGGCAGCTGCCAGCTCAGGAGCCCTAGAAATCACCCTGGGCAGGGCTTGAGTTGCAACCAAGGCCCTGGGTGTCTTGCAAACACCCAGCTGGCGCTCACAGGTTTTCTAGGATCTGTTCTGCAAAGCTGGAAACCTGCACTTGGTTTAAAATTAGCTTGAAAACCAATCGGACAGGGTTTTATGTTATTTTCTTTTAAATCGTGTACTAGATGTACTTAAAACAATGAAGATACTTTAATTCTCATAGCCAGAAGTTGCAAATCTGTGAACTACAGGCTTGAAAGGCAAGAAGGGTTTGGTTGGGGCAAAAATATATTTGTTTTATGAGAAAACATATCCCTCATCTAGGTGAAATTTGCAATGCAAGAGGAATTTTGTCAGGGTAAGGAAACCGGTTCTTTGATGTAAGAACTGAAGAACGAGAATCAGACCAGTTTATTTGTAATTTTGTTGCTCAGTGATGGTGACTTTTTAATAAAAGCAGTTCTGCTATAGAGAAGGCAGAAAGTCTGTCATTCTGACTGAATTCCTGCTCCTCAGCAGCCGAGTCCCTGTTTTCCATCACAGGGGTCCCACGTGTGCCTCTCAGGTCGGGTCAGCAACACCCGGTCCCTGCGGGCTGCAGAGCAGAGCCCTCCCGTGGGAGCTGGGGTGGGAGCAGGGCGCTCCGTGGCCGGGGTCCTGCTGGAGGAGGCTCTGCTCTGCGCAGCACCCGAGGTAGAAAAAGCATTCTTGAGTAGAAAAGCATTTTTTTCCAAATTTTACTTAATTTATGGCTCCACCCAGAAGATAATTTCAAGAAGGTTACGAATGTCTCTTTAAACTAATAAACTGTTTTCATTCAATACATTTATTCATTTGTTAAGCAAATTCTAGGTACCTGGAAGTGAGATCTCTTGAATACCCGGAGACAGAGGCCAAGCAAAGCCATTCTCCGCCAGGCTGGGAACAAGAGGACGTGTTCACGGAGCTCAGCATTCCCCTGGGTATGGGGCGAGCTGCCCGCTGCAATACCCACAGTTACAACAAGATGTCACCTTAAGGCTGCTTGCTCTGCTTCCTGCCCAGCTCCAGTGTGAGGAGGATGAGGGGCAGTGCGTTCAAGAGAGGGGGATGAAGGAACCAGCCTTTCAGTCCTAGATTGTTTTTAATTTCATTTCAGAAAAAAATGCCGTAACGTAGCATTAGCATCAGGAATGAGACAAAATGCTTTGCCCTTGGGCTGCATTTTGTCTCTGATCTGGGCCGGATGCGGGGAATATCCACAATGACAAGGAGCAGGATAATTCAGCCTGTCGGAGCTGATTTAGCCCCCATTGCTTTGGCTGCTCAAGACTGCAGGGCAGGCACAACCCACAGGGACACTTTCATTGAAGCTTTGGTCCCTGCCAAGGATTGTTGGGAGAAGGAGGATCATCCTGTAAATTCTTCAGAAATGACGGAGTTTAAGACATATGGTATAAACAATACTTAGTAATTTAAAAGTCTTTGTTGTAGAAGTGTTGGTTATACTTTTTAGTATAACCAAAAGTATTGGTTGTACTGTGTGAACACCAATCGTGAGTGAAAAACCTAGGAGAACTGCACCCTTGAGGATGACTTGCCTAACTTAAGCAGGAATTTGCTGCTAACAAGTACTATGGCTATGCCAGCCCAAGTTGCACAGGGAGGTCTCCAGTCAAATATTATGTGAGAGAAGGTACAATTTAAAATCTGTATTATATCCACGAGAGGAGAGGTGCAAGGTGTATTTGCAGTGCGTGTGATTTGAAACCGTGGGTCAGTATTGCAAAATCAAGTAAATCAAAGAGAATGCAGCATTCACAGTCTTCAAATCTATGGGACTTAACTAAATAGCATCTTTTTTCTTTAAAAGCAAGTTTATTGTTGGGGGGAAGGGTTTCAGCCGACACCCTAACATGACTCAAAATCTCCGTGTAGGTGTGGAATTTGTGGTGCCCAGAACGGGGTTTTACTGTAAGCTCTGTGGACTCTTCTACACGAATGAAGAGACGGCGAAGACGAGTCACTGCAGAAGTACTGTTCACTACAAAAACCTTCAGGTAAAAACAGCCTTGAAACGAGCTGGCAATTAGCTGGTGGGGTGGAACGTGTTCAAGTTCCACAGTGCTGTAAAAAAATTCTTCTTATGGTGTGGGCAGAATTCAGAAGAAGTATACAGAAGGAAGACAGTGCAGTAGTTGTGAATGTTGACACACTAGTCTCTCATTCCTTGGCCCTTGAAATCAACTTACGGATCATAAATAAAATGGGTCCAGGAAATCATTTTATCGTTTTATTTATATGTGGTGCTTGTCAGCAGCATGGGGTGCAGCTCGGACCGTTTGACTCTCTGTTCCCGAGCGTTCCAGACGTTGGTTTGGTTGGGAGTTTTTCCAGATGCACCCTGAGAGCATCAGTCATTGCTGCTCATGACAGCACGAGCATTAACTGCCCACAGTGGAGAACTCATCTCCTCTCCCCTCATCTCCTCGGGTCCAGCCCATGCAGGGGTGTCACACTGCTGGCAATGCAGAGGAGGCCTAAAAGAACAAGGCTGCCCCTTCTTTCCTGCTCCTTCCCTCTGCCCATCCTAAACACTGGAGCTCTCCTTCTCTTCAAGCAGCAGCCGTCCTTCCCTGGCTGACTGGCACCTATTAATTCTTCTATGAATAGTTTTCTTTAAGTGACAGAAAGTCAAGTAATTTCTCTGGGAGAATTTTCCTCTCGACTTTCCGAAGTTACTTACCTCTAGTCCTATAAAGGCCTCTGGCTTTTGAAGATTTTGCCTGCAGAGCTGCTGCTTGCTGGTAATGGCTCTTTCAGGCAGAAGCCTGCAGAGCAGGGCCTGGTTTGTGTGTCCTTTGGGGGCTTCGTGCAAGAAACTCCCGAGGGATTCAGTAAAGGTAGCGCTGCTTGGTGCAGGCCGTGTGTCCCATGTGGCTCTGTCCCAAAGAAGCTTATGGCACTTAGGGACGTAGGCACTTAGCTCGCCAGTCTGCTCCCAGCTCTGGCAATTGGCACTGTAGAAGAGGCATTTATTCATTTATTTATTTATTTTCTAAGTTATTTTGTTCAAATCATGGGGAAAAAAGAATTAAAGTCAACATAAGAGAAAAAAAATTCTCTAAGCTTTTTCGCATGAGTACTGCGGTACTAAAACTGACCTGAGATAAAAGCACAAAGACTGCAACACCAGTTAAAATCAAATGTGTCAAATGTGGTAATGAGACACTGTTCTGTGGCGCTTTTCTTACTAAATTGAGGAAGTTAAATGGCAGGTAAACAACCATCCGACTTCTGTCCATTCAAGTGGAAACACAGCAAACTTTGCATAATTTTTCTTCATTTCAAGAACCTTTTTGTTATAATATTGCTCATTTATGCACTCTTCATGAAACTTCAGTCTTAGTATACCCACAATTTAAGAACTAATCTAATTTTCACCCTATCCTAATCTGGGACTACTGCTTCGACTTGGCTTCATGTTGTCATATTTACATGACAAATGTAATTGTCCAGTGACAATAATATTGTCCCAAGAGCTCTCATTGCTATGAGTATTCATGTTTGATGCTACCCTTCACACGGGCTCCTTAGAACCACATCCAAAATATAAGTGTTTGCAATTTTACACAAACTGAACAGCTTATTTACCAGATTTCTTCCAAAGACCTCACTTCCATAAAGGTGATGATTTTGTATTGATGTAGAACAGTCAACTCCATCTGTGTATGGTCTTCCTGAAGAACAACAATCACTGGGTGAAACAAACAAATTAAAAAAAAAAAAAAAACTTCACCAATGTAGTAGACTTTTTGCAATTTGTCATTCTCATCTGCATAACAAGTAATTTCCCAGGTGGTATTTTATTCACTGCACTTTCAGTGTCCAAAAAGACACCCTCCATTTGGCCATCTCTCCTACCACTGCTACAAAAAGCTTTCAGATTTGTCTAGTGTAAGCTACCCTTGGGCTAGTCAGTGCAGCACTTTCTTGCTTTCCTCTGGTTTTATGTAGTATTCATCAAAAACTTGTATTTAAAAGAAAAATATTTCTTCCTTTACTGCCATTTTGCTGTAATCTGAATTTCTGGTTTGTGAACTACTAAACTGGTGCATGTGTTACTCATGATGGCTGACATTAAGGTCCATGAAAACTGGTGGCTAAACCTTGTTATCTTTGAAAAGCTCCGTCTTGCTCTGGTGGATAATCATTAAAAAGCAGAAAGTGGGAGTTATCTGATCCGGTGACAAGCGCTGGTGGCTGATTGCAGTCCCTGGAGCACAGAACACCCCTCCCAACCTCTGCAGTTCTTGCATCTCGCTGTTCTGCAGTAACAACATTTACTCTGGCCCTCGGCCACCTGGAATTTTGTACTCTAGGGTCAAGAGCAAGGGCTGTATAATTTCCATAGCCAAATCCCTGTATTCAGAGTACCAGGGGCGTAGTCATTTTGTCACAGGTGGCCTCCCTTGTGCCTTTACTGAGTACCTTTCAATGCTCCTCTTACTTCTGAGACTTGTATTTACCTGAGACAACCTGTTTGAGCACACCAAGAAAGGCTCTTCTTCCTTTATACCCGTTTCCCATTTGCCTGTGGATGCCAAGGAGTCAATGCCCGGGGAATCCTGCAACTAAACTCCTGTATTTTCAAATCACACCGGGTACTTAGAGCTCTGAAATGCTTTATCTTAAACAACAGAATATATGCAAATACTCAAGCCAGGCTGCTAAACTGTGTTAGTTATTGCTGAGTTTAATTCTTCCCTTACATTGCTCTCATGCACATGATGTATGTCTAAAGTGTAGGGTATGTGCTTTAATATACGACTCAGAAACTCCACCTACTCTGCCATACAGTTTTATGTGAACAAAATTCACTTTATGTAATGGTGTTAGTCCTTGCCCTATAGCGTGTGGGGGTAGTAAGCAGTCAGTTCCTGTTTGACATGAGAAAAAGGTGAGGCCTGGCTACACACACTGATGGGAACCGTGTTCCTCCTGGTCCTGTCATCAGCTCCCCTTACGGCACAGAGCTTCCCAGGCTCTCAGGGTACTCAGGTAGATGGCCCGACACGGCTATATTACCTGGCTTGAATTTCCACCCAAATGAAAAGGTGGAAGTGTGTTCCATGTGTTTTCTTGCCCTGTGAGTTGCTGAGGAGGAGTGAGAGCTCTGAAGTGGTGCGTGCACCCTGGGCCAGGTTCCTCCAGCATTGGTGCAGAAGCTTTGTTTTTGGTCTGATTTTGATCTCTTTTTTGGTCTGATTGCAGAAGTACCTCTCCCAGCTTGCAGAAGAGAGCCTGAAAATGAACGAAGAAGGCAGCAGTCGGCACCAGGATGACGCTGGGATTGTTCCTCACTTTGAGAAGAAAAAGCTATGATGTGGATGAACTGCAAGAGCCATAATGCGTGAATGCTGATACTTGTCTTTTTTTCTAATTTTATTTTATTTCTATGAGATAACTGTCAATTTGCACTGTACAGAGGAGGGGAAATAAAGAGCATGTTCCATGCATCTATGCCCAGAGTGCCATTGAACCCCCAAATGCCTGAAACAGTTTCCCACGGTGAAGCAGTGCTGGCATATCTGTAACGAGCGGGGCAATCATCTCTCACCCTGCAAGCTGGGAGTGGTTTCCTAGATTAAATCAGAATTCTCAGGGATTCTTAAAAGTTTTAATTCTGATGTGACACATCAGATCAGGCAGAATACTTTGAAGGACTTAGCATCCTCCAGTGGATGCTGGAAGGAGAGGAAATGTGACTATAAATAGCCTTTAATGTTGCTTAAAATATTGCAGCCACTCATTACCCAGTGGAGAAGTAGGATTTGCCTAAGACATCTCAAATCACTCTGCCGAGCCTAATCAGTAGATGGCAGAATATAAACCCCATCAGCATCCATCTTCACGTGTGTTAGAGCCTGGAGAATTGGTGCATGTCTGTCACTGGGCACTGGCTGCACTTCGTGTCACACGAGTGCTGAGGGAACCACAGCAGTTCTCCCTGGTGTCATTGACTGCCCTCCCTTTGTCCTTGTCTTTAGAACTGTGTTTGATCGTCCAGAGGGTGCTAACTGCGACTGTTGCAGACTGACAGCTCCCACAAGGGGCTTTTAAAGTGCCACAGGCTTGGACCATGTTACATGTAAAACATATTTAGTCAGGAGACTTGCTTTTGGGGTCTCTTTTCTTCTTTTTTCCTTCAATTTTGCTTTTGCTCAGTTTGGCAACCTTGAATTTTCCTGGTCCAAAGGGAAAGATGCCAGACTTGTAGTGTTGTTTTTGTATTCAACTTCCCTGAATTTTTTAGGCGAATACAACTGATGCCTTGCAGAGCACTGCACTGAGAACACAGGATGCAGCAGCAGCTCTGGAATTATTACGAGCTATTGTTTCTGCACGGTTGTTGTTCTGTATTTTGCAAAGTCCCTTTGAAATTCACTGTACAAGTTTCTGGTTCACGTCAATAGGGCTTTGTGTGGTAAAGTGACTGTGCAGGCAAAGCCCTGCCCGAGCTGATCCTGGCGTTAGGCTTCTGTAAAATGCCCCGTGTGGTCCGGGCGGACGGGGATTTGCAGACGTTCTGCTATTCTTTGCCTGACTGATATTCCCCCCAACATGTTCTGCACAAATTGCTGCTGTTCGATGTCTTGTTTGATGCTGTGTGGAGGAAATAGTTTTCCAGGAGATTCTAGCCACCCCCTAAGAATGACACGGGTGTCAAAAAGCATTGCACAGTGACTAAATTGCCAAAATTGCCTACACCAAAGTATTTGGTTCATTATTACCTGTGCCAGCGGCCTTACTCGTTTTCTGAAATACCTCCTAGCCGGGCAGTGTCTCCCCTGGGTGCCTGGTGTTGTTGTGTTAGGCTGTGTTCCAATTCCTGCCCTGTGTTTTCCGTTCATTTTTACCAGAGGTGGGTTCAGATTTCATAGCTGGGATTGGTATTTCTCACAAGTTCAGGGATTCTTTGCATCCTGAAGTCGGACACAGCCTGCTTGAAAGAAAAGGAGAAATGCAAAACATCACAGCATAGACCCTCCTTTGTCCAGACTTGAAAAGTGTTAAAATTTGGGCCCATCTGTCATTTTGCACAGCTATTTTTGGTTTTCCCTGTGCAAAAAAATATTTCAAAACAAGTTATTTTTCCTTCAAGGACTGTTTTTTCTTTGACAGTTTGTTTTTCACATTGCAGTGAAATTTGAGCGCAAAGCCAGAGCTTGTATTGCAAGGTACAAGATTACGAAAATGGCAGTAAAACTTGTGCAACTGTCATTTAAAGCCCAGCTCAAGGTGCTCATGTGTGAACGTGAAGCTCCCTTCGTGCCCGTCAGCACCATGTGAGCCAGCACAAGGGAAGGAAATCCCTCCACATGCAAGCGCCCAGTCTTTGAAGCCGACCCTGCTGTGAAACTAGGTCTCTCACTGGCCTAATGGGAGCTCGTTAGACCACATGGTTAAACTTAATTGGATCTGAGACACGGATCAAAGTCGCACGCTGCCCCCAGCAACTTTATCCCTAGGTAACCTCAAATGAGAAAAGTATCACTCTTATTATTCATTTGTGTTGCAGTAGAAGCTACGGGTCCACTGCCCTTATTAGAGGCACAGCACAAATCCACAACAAAGACTTTCCCAGGCCAGAGAGCTTTAACTCAGCCCTTTGGAGAGCAGGTGGCTACAGGCACGCGGGGGAAGCCAAGGTAACCACGGCACTGTGACTGGCAGCAGCAGAATTATGGAAAGGAGTGTTTGCCGAGGGGCTCGCTTTTGGATTTGAGGGAGATGACTCAAACTACTTCCCTCCTCCTCAAATCCTGACACTGGGCTTACTCCCATTGTTCACAGTTTGCATATTTAGCCTCCTTTTTTTCCCTGACTGGTTACTTAAGACAGGCAAAACAATCTTTTCTTTGCAGCGTGGGCCTTTCTGTCCTGCAGACCCTAGTTATGATGTTTTCTCCTCGATTTCTGCCTCCATCCATGTCTCCAAAAGCTGGAGTCTTGACCAGGGTTCACCAGGAATTGTGGTCAGTTGCCTTGTCCAGGTTCAACAGGCTCCAGATACCTCGTCTGGGTTGTCAGTCCCTTGCCTTGCCCCAGAGGAAGCCAGGAGCTCCAGGTAGCAGCTCTCTGCATGGGGAATCCTCTTCTGGAAGTGAGGGACTCAGGTGGGTGGTGCAGTGTCTAGCCCCCAACATGAGATCCAGTCCAAACAATTGTAGAGGAGATTTGGATTCTCCATTCCCTTGGGCTCTCCCTTGGCACGACAGCACTCTGCAGAGTGCTGCGTACGGCCGCACAGGTAGCTCTCCTTCCGAGAAGCTCCTTTCTCCCCTTCCAACACCGCAAAGCAATTAAATGCACCCCAAGCCTGGACTAACTCCCCCCAGGGCCTGTGGTCTGTTGTCAGCCCGATGCACTTGGGGATCTCCGAGATCTCCTCCCTGCAGCGCCGGCCGGCGTGCGACTCCCCTTCTCCCCTCCCTGTCCTGCTGAGGAAGGACAGCACCGCAGGCAGCCACTTCCCTTCCTCGGCTCCTGTAAAAATGTGTTGTTTCTTTCAATTCATTGTACTAAAATCCTTTCCTAGTTGGCGTTATTCATCATCACTATAATACATGCTGTTTATTTATATATATATATATATATATAGCACAATACAGGCTCAGGTCTAGCCAAAAATATATTGATATTTTAAAGAGAGCTTCCTTAATATATACAAATAATTTCAACACATCTCAACCAAAGATTGCACTTTTTGAATAGGGACTATGTTTTTCATCTGTATAAAATCTGTATTGAACTCAAATAGTCTTTAACATCTTTAATTTGCAATTTACTTTCTTTGAGGTAAAAATAAAATAAACACTTGCCCCCATAGGATTTGACAAAGTTTCATATTGGCTTTAACACTAAATTAGTGTTAGGCTGGTTATATTCAGGGTTTTTCTGTTCTCTGAGGATTAAGGCTGTGATTTGTTGAATTATACTTGAACTGGACCAGATATACTGTTTATTGAGCTTATATCATCTCGTTAATTTAAATTTTGGCTTGTAAACAGTCGGAATTTGTAGTACCTGTTTAATTATATAGGACCTGTCACCACTGTTAACTGTAACTGATTGCGAAGCGTTTCAATTTGCATTTCTTAAAAAGAGAGATTTTAATAAAGAGAACGACGAAGCCTCTGTGTGGGCAGGCGCTGTCCCAGCGGCGGCCCTGGCTTTCGGGGGGCTCTTTCCTCTTGGGGGCAGCCCATCCTCCCCGCCGCCCTCCGGCACCTCCGGAACCGCGGGCAGCGGGACCAGCCCCGGGGAGGGCGGCGGGAAGGGGTGTCGGTATTAGCTGCGTTGGATAATTAGAGGGTGCCACGAGGACAAGAGCTGCGAGGATATCGCCTCAGGGAGAGCACCGGGAGGGCAGCACGGAGGGAACAGCAGGAGCGGGACGGGCTTGTGCACGAGGCGGACGCGGCCTTGGCAAGAGAGCCGAGTGAGCCTGGGCTGGCCGGAGGCTTCTGCTTCCAGCTGCAGGCCTGAGCGGGCGCCGGGGCCGGGATCGCGGTCCGCGCTCCAGCTGCCGGAGCCGCCCACGCTCCCACAGCGCTGCCGGAGCGTGGGGCCACCTCGCTGCAGGCAGCAGCTCCAGGGGCCGTCCCGGAGCCGCGCTGCCGTCTGGCTGCTGGAAAAGAGGGAATGCAGCGAGGAGAGACAGCAGGGCCGGGCCAGGATCATAGTCCACGGGCGCCCGAGGGGAAAGGAGCCCTCGAGGGGGGCATGAGGCTGCGGAGCCCACGTCTGTCATCCCTCGCTGCGTGGCTGCGGAAAGGAGCCATGGGCAGAACAAACCGCCAAACTTAGGCTTTTGGGCTCCTTGGGTCCTTAAATTCATGCTTTAATCTATTTGAGTAAGTGCTTTGCAGCTGAGGTGCACATGCAGTGTATTTTAAGCACAAATGGTTTCAGTTCTTCTGCCCCATGTGTTGTGAAACTTTCATATGTGCGATTTTGAAATCTCATTGCAGCTAGGAATCTGGCTTGCTCTAAAAATTAGGAAAATTATTTTTATAAGTTACCTCTGCATCCTATATACATAATTAAAAAAAAAAATCCAAATTGTAGTGTTCAAAGTGGGCTTTCCAGTCTGGATTCTGTCACATGTTCTTGGCGAAAAGGGAAACTCCCAGGTTGGAGAGGCTTCAAGAGCCACTACCAGCCCACATCCAAATGCCGGCTTTGCCTTTCCACGCAGAGCGGTGACTGAGCTGGGCGGCGGGTTATCCGGGAGCCATCCCGCCTGATCCGGCACCGCTAGCAAGGCCGAACCTGTCCGAAACGGGAGAGGTGACGGGCGTGGGCAGGGCCGGGTGTGCGGGACAGCCCCCGTGGCCAAGGGTGGCGGGAGCGATCCTGTTTGGGGGGATGTGGGGCGGGATGCGGCCCGGCTGGGGCGCTGTGCCGGCCGCTCGGCTTCACCCACGTGCGAGCGGCGGCTGCGCCTCTCGCCCTTGCAGAAATGAAGGGTCTGTAGGAACTAGTGACCTCGCTGCAGGGCAAAGCCCACGGGAGGACCTGGCCTCACGGGACGGATGCGGAGCCCCTGCGTTGCTCTGAGCCTGGCAACCTGCTCCGCCTCACGTGCCATTTCACATCCCCTGCGCTGACTTCCGTGGCACCAGGGAGAGTTACAGCACTGTAAATGCTGTAAATCGGGATTTACAGCATCTGCCCCGAATCCTTGGGAAGCGCGTGGTCTGGTGAAACACAGAGCCACGGAAACATGGGCAACACGGGAGATGAGCAGCGGTGCTTCCATGCCCGCCTGCCGTGGCTCCGGTTGGGAGCCGGCACCGCGCGGCAGTGCAGGGCCAGCGGGGCCCATTTCGTGTGTCGCGGAGGTGTTTCTACCTAGGGCTCCTCTGCACAATTGCATCAGCCTCCCTGCGGGCGAGATGGGCAGCCGGATACGCTGATTAAAGCGGGTGAGCTCTCCTTTCGGGTTGCACCAGCCCTGTCCTGCTTAACCACCGCTCCGCCAGCAGCAGGGCAGAGCTGCCCGAAGAAAACTTATTCTAAGCAGAAATGGGAGTGCACATGAGTTTTTAATTAGCTGGTTCAAATTTGAACAAGTGAATTGCTCATAGTGGGCATGACTAGAAGCTTTTTGTGAGCTCCACAGGGCAGGGTGAACCCAGCCCATTAAATGTTTAAATAATTGCCAGGCTGAATTCAGGGGCCAATATTCCTGAGCAAAGCCCATTAATGTTAGCAGGACACCTCGGGCTGCCAGGCAGCTTTCCTATCTTGATTTCTTCCCAGAGCCTCAAAAACAAGGTTCCCAATTTTAAGCTGCCTTCACCTAATTCCTCAGGCTTGTTTGAGGACACGTTGCCCTTCTTTAAACACAGTCTTTGTGTCTTTAGCGGGTACAGGAGGCCTGTTTTGTTTGTGGGTTTCTCCTCAGGCCTGGCTGTGTTTGCACTGCAGCTCGTTTATCTTTGGCAGATAGCAACGTGTTCTTGGCAGCAAATTTTCACCTTGGGCCCGAGAGGCACCGCCACGAAATGTTTTGCACACCTGTGAGGGGAAATGGGGGAAAAAACACCATTTGTGTCACTGCTGAGAGGTTAAAACTGTGCCTGTAGATACCAGCTCCAGTGCCCAGCTGCCCACCCGGGCACGGGGTGCACTGAGACGTGTGGGGAGCAGGTACCTGTATTCCCAGATGTGCCTTGCCAGAAGGTGCAGGTTCCCTGGATAGAGGCAGGCCCCCCCGAGCACTAATATTAACGCTGCTGTGTGAGCTGTCATAGGCTGCTAACACAATCCTTTCCCACAGCTTTGCCCTGTCAGCATTTCTAGAGCTCCAACGCGCTGCAGCCGCTGAATTCGGAAGAATTCCCGAATAGCTACAAGGTTCAAAGGCAGGAGGCAACCCAAAAAGGAGGGAGGCAGTCCAAGCCCTGCTCCTTTGCCCAAGGAGAAGCTTGACAGCTATTTCTTTTCCCAGCTTTTTGTTGCTGTTGCTGCTGGGATCCCTTTATTCATTTCCTAGTGTTTCAGCACTTAGGTTGCACTAGTCGCATATTTTCAGACTTTTCATCCATCCCCTTGAGGGCTAGGAACACACTTCGTTTTTCATTGAAAGCTGCAATTCCCCTGTGCCAAGTTGCTGGGATTTTGGTAAATATATCCCAAAGTGCTGAAGTCCTGATAAAATCACAGATGCTGCCAGCAGGGCTCAGAGTATCCTCTGTTTTGGAAGCAGGGCCACTGGGCTGCACGCAGCTGCAGGCACCAGCTCTAGCTACTGTTGTTTTAGTGAGCCAAATAAAAACAATATCGTGGTTAAACACAGGCCTAAGCCAGGCCTAACTAAAGGCGACCAGGCCGTATTTATCTCGCTGCAGCGCGGCACAGAAGAGCTGTCCCTGCAGCCTCCGGATCAATCCTTACACCCAGGATTTTTGCCGAGAAGGCCCCTGCCCCGCTGGGAATGGGCTCCCTGGATGGCAGAGCTGCGGGGTGCCAGGCAGGCCCCTCCCGGGACGTGTGCCTACCTGTTTGCACCAGGAGCACTGCAGCCTAAGCAATCCCGGCTCTTCCTGCCAGGCCTTGCCTGCGCTGCAGCTCCCTGCTGCCTGTCGCCCAGCCCCGCAGCTGCATCGGCTGCATCAGCTTCCCTGTTGTAGGGAGCTGCTCCAACCTTTCCCCGAACGCCCCTGCTCTCCAGGAGCAGGTGCTCCTCCGAGCTGGTGATGTCTGTTGGGTGACGGGCTTGGAGCACGTTCCTGTTGGGACCAGGATGAGGTGGGAATGGAGCCAAACTCAGGAAAGGGGGAGCCGATTGCTCACGGCTGCAGGCTCCCCGAGACTGCAGGGCAATGCGGAGCGAGCAGATGATTCGCATTATTAAAAACGCCTTGCAATTACACCGTGTCTTTTCATGTGAAGCTTTCAAAGCTCCCGGCACTCGCACAACGTTACTAATTATCCCGGGCGTTTTGCAGAGTCAGGGAATGGAGGCAGCCGCTCGGTGACTTGCAGGGAGCAGCATCGGAGGTGGGAACTCGGGCCCCCCTGGGCAGCGCCCTCGGCCTGGCCTGGGGCTTAGGCCCAGCACCAGGCAGGGACTAAATCTGTGTCTCACAAGTCAGGCAGACTTCAGGCTTCTAAAGGATATTAATACGAATGGGAAATACTTGTCTTGCATGCACAGAGTTTAACAGGGAAAGAACGAGACCCCTGCACAGTAAGGATGGGATAGAGGCTAGTGTTAAATTAACCCCTATCCCATCCAAGTTTCTACTTTCCCTTAACTTTCACAGCGCATGAGGATGTGAATCACAAGGCTGAAGATGAGAGGGATAATGGGATGAGAATATGGAAACGAGCAGAGCCAGGATAGAAGCAAGTCTCAGGGAACCTTCCTGCACCAGAGCCAGAGGAACGGGATAATCCGCATGCCAGAGCTCTGGAAGAACTAGCCTGAATGTCTTTAGCAGATGCCTTCATTCAGGGACAGAACAAGCAAGGGCCTTATAGGCCAGGAGCGAGAAGGAACCGATCTGGACAAGAACAGGCAGGAAAGTTTCAACTTCATAGCATATGGAAAGCTTCCTAAGAAATCGTGGAGGAAGGATGCTTAAAGGGAGGGAGGTAAATGGGGTGAAATTAAAGGGGTTTATCACATCCATTTATCTTTCTTGGATAAGGTAAGTGATTTGCCTAGTGAAGGAAATGGGGTGGATCTCACCTCGCTGGACTTCGGTTACACATTTCATGTGGGGAGTTCGTAGCTAAAGGGGGCAGTGATTTCGCACAGAAGGAGCTGCTGTGAGAGCAGTGCGAGGAACACTGCTAAGTCAGAAGGCAGTTAGTGGGGCAGTGAGGAAAGACGGCTTTTGTTTTTGTGAACGAGCTTGGCCAAAATGTTAGTGGGGAACTGGCGAAATCACTAATGACAGAAAATAGGAGGCATCATCAGGACCAAGGCAACTGTGAGAGAGAAGTGAGCAGAGGGGGAAGGTCAGAGGCACCAATGACCAACCCCTGGACAAGCTGCCTGGCAGCTCTCGCTTCACTCCCAGGCACCGGGTTGCCAACAGGACGGAAACAAGGATGGAAACAAGGAAAAAGCTGAACATGGTCATAGCAGGCAGCAGGAAAGGGGCAGAGAGGAGGATTTTGCCGAGCGAGCACCAGGAGCACCAGGATTGCTTGTCAGCACTTTGTGGTATCTCCCAGGAAGGGAGGAGGAAGGGCTAATGATGCTGAAGGCCAGTGCGGGTGCAGACCCAAGGATCAAAAAGAGGTATCAGATGTTTTGATTAGAAGATTGTTACTAACTGTTTGACTATCTGGTTCAGGAACAAAGCCTCCCAGTTGTGCTCACGCATGCAAAACACTAAATCACTTTGAGGACAGAGCTTGATAAGTTTAGAAAAAGGATCATATCACATGGTGCATGTGATAGGGGACCCAGTGACCCAGAAGTTCCTGCCAGTCCTATGCACATAGGTAAATATTTTGTAACCCTCTGTGAATATAAATACAGAGGTGTGCTAGTACACACACAGAAAAGCAGGCACATGATTTATTAATTACATATATATCACAGGACCTCAGCTTGTCAAACAATAATTACAAGGCAATAACACACCTTGTTGTAATAAATGACTCGCTAAGATTTTCTCCCACAGTAAACCAGGTAAAAAGGACAATTATTTTGAGGTTAAGACAGTATTACGTGTATCTGGTTATTAGCTCTTCAATGAACTCGCTGTCTGGAATTCTGCACAGCCAAATAGAGCCCTCCCTTCTCACAGAATCACAGATCACAGAATGGTTGAGGTTGGAAGGGACCTCTAAAGATCATCTAGTCCAACTCCCCTGCTCATCTGACAGGTCCAGCCTTTTCTGGATGTATGACTGCCTTCTGTTAAGGCAAGATGAAGCAGAGGACGAGTGTAACACAGGGGAGAGAAGGCAGCATCAGCTTTACCAAGCACACCCCATTTTACACTTGCTGGCAGGAGGGTTACTCAGAAATAGGAAGAGGGAAGGGATTTTGTGCACTGTGAGCTGCAAGTCTGGGAAAGATGGACAGGAGACAGACACGGCGAGAGGGAAGCTGTGGTTTGGGAGGGATCCGTTTCAGTGAGCGGCCCTTCACTTCTGCCGATCCCCTTGGCTCCCGCGGGGCTGCCCTCCTCCCCATGCCGTGCCACCCGCTGCGGAGCTCCTGCAGGGACCTGCTGGAGGATGCTCCAGAGCAACGTGAATCCCCGAGCACTGAAAAAGCCAAGGCAGGTTTTAGTGTCCTTCCACCCCGGGGCGGCTGGAACACGACGAGATGGCCAGGCTTGCGGTTCATGCCATGGCTGCGCCTCACAGCCACGGTGGGAGACGCAAACTGAAAGTACTCTGAAGGAAAAGGAACCAGAAGAGGCCGAGAGACGGGCAAGTGAACAGAGCAGCCTGATGGAGCAGATAGCATACGGTTTTGTGCTGTCTTATGTGTTGAAATGCAGACTCTAAGTGAGCTAGTAGCAGTCTAGCTACTCAAACAGAACTGGGGTGTCAGGATCACAGATGCTGCCTTTGAACATGCCTAGAACAGAGTGAAACGTTGAAAAATGCATCATTGGGGGGTGTGCAGTGGAAATGCCCCATGGCACTGCTAAGCGTTTCTGGTTTTATGCTCTCTGGCTCTGGGGCCTGGTGACCTGGGCCACTGCCCAGAGCTCAGTATGGGGAGCAGGGCCAGCCCGGTGCCCCACGGCACGGGGAGCAGGGCC